>NC_067413.1:8226891-8533350 GCF_009764475.1 Pristis pectinata
ACTGAGCTAATTTTGGATCATATTTTGTGTGGTCCCTTATAATTTTCTTTTTAACCAGCTCACCACATAGGACTGTATCATAAAACTTGCTTAAGTCAGTTTAGCCAGGCGTAATATTCCTTTAACAAATCCATGGTGGTTGTCCCAGCGCATAACTCAAAGTAACTGGCCTAAGATTACTCAGTTTATCCCTTCCTCCCTTTTTTAAATGTAGGTGGAACATTATCAGTCCTGCAGCGCTTTGACACCCTTCCTGTTGCCCTGGAGACCAAAAAATATTGGCAAGTGTCTCCTCAATTTCCCTTCTTGCTTCCTTTTGTTGTCTGGGATATATTTCATCTGTACTTGGGGACTTATCAAAGATGATAATCCCTTAACACTTCCTCTTGTATTGTATTTATTCAATCCAAAACTTCACATAGATTTGTATCCAGAGAATGGGCTATTGATCTGGTGATGAGTTCAAATCCTACCAGGGCAATTGAGAAATGTAAATGAAAAATTAGATGAATCTGGAATAAAGATAAGATAAAATTTAAGATTTCTTTATTAGTCACGTGTGCATCGAAACACACAGTGAAGTGCACCTTTTGTGTAGAGTGTTCTGGGGGGCAGCCCGCAAGTGTCGCCACGCTTCCGGCGCCAACATAGCATGCCCACAACTTCCTAACCCGTACATCTTTAGAATGTGGGAGGAAACTGGAACATCTGGAGGAAACCAACTTAGTCACAGGGAGAACGTACAAACTCCTTACAGACAGCAGCCGGAATTGAACCCGTGTCGCTGGCGCTTTAATAGCATTACGCTAACCGCTACACTACCGTGCCTGCTGAAGCTACAGGTTGGGACATTTAAGATGTGGTGTTATTCACTAAAGTCTGCCATCCTTATATGCCACCAGCCTCACCGATGCCATTGACTTTACTGCTCCCGGATTCGCTGCCTACTGAGACATTTGAATCAAGAGCTGATTAGGAATGGGCAATAAGTGTATGAATGGGAATGGATGGTGGATCTTAGTTCCAACAAAATTTCAATGCACACTTCAGCGTAATTTTCTCATATTCCCAAAATCAACAAAAAATGTGCTTTTGGTAAGCTGCAGGACTGCACATAGATACAGTCATAGAGCCTTAGTGTCATACAGCATGGAAACAGGCCCTTCGGCCCAAATGGTCCATGCCGACGAAGATGCCCATCCAAGCTAGTGCCATTTGTCAGCACTTAGCCCATATCCTTCTCAACCTTTCCAATCCATGTACCTGTCCAACTTTCTTTTAAAAATTGTTATTGTACCTGCCTCAACCACTTCCTCTGGCAGCTCGTTCCACACAGATACCAACCTTTGTGTAAAAAGTTGCTCTTCATGTTCCTCTCAAATCTTTCCCCTCTCACCTTAAACCTACATCCTTTAGTTCTTGATACCCCAACTCTAGGGAAAGGACTGAGTGCATTCACCCTGTCTATGATATTATACACATCTATACAATCACCTCTCAGTCTCCTATGCTCTATTCCTTATAAAGTCCAAGCCTATCCAACCTCTCCCTATAACTCAGTCCCTCAAGTCCTGGCAACATCCTTGTAAATCTTTTCTGCACTCTTTCCAGTTCAATAACATCTTTCCTGTAGCAGGGTGACCAAGGCTGAACAAAATACTTCAGGTGTGGCCTCACCAGCATCCTGTACAATCGCACCATGACCTCCTAACTTTTATACTCAATGCCCTGACTCATGGAGGGCAGAGTACCAAATGCCTTCTTCACCACCCTGTCTACCTGCGACTCCACTTTCAGTGAACCATGTACTTGTACTCCAAGGTCCCTCTGTTCTACAACACTCCCCAGGGCCCTGCTGTTCACTGTGAAAGTCCTACCTGAATATGACTTTCCAATATGCAACACCTCACACTTATCTGAATTAAACTCCATTTACCATTCCTTGGCCCACCTAGTTGATCAAGATCCCTCTGTAATTTTTGATAGCCTTCTTCATTATCCACTATACCACCTACTTTAGGGTCACCTGCAAACTTACTAACCTCACCTTGTTCATTCTTATCTAAATCGTTGATATAGATGACAAACAAGAATGGGCCCTGCACCGGCCCCTGAGGCACACCACTAGCCATGGGCCTCCAGTCCGAGAAACAACCTTCTACCATCTACCATCAAGCCAACTGTGTATCCAGTTAGCCAGCTGTCCCTGGATTCCATGTGATCTAACCTTCCAGAGCAGCCTGCCATGTGGATGGTTTATTTTAGTTCCAATAAAATTTGGATGAATACTTCTGTGCAATTTTCTCATATTCCCAAAATTCCCAAGATGTGAATAGTTGCTGGTTTAGTGCAGCAATTTTGAACAATCACTCACAAGGACTGTACATGTATATGCAAATCTCATTCTGAAAGGTGACAGGGAAAATGACCTGATGAACTAACAAACAAGTGTACACATCAGGCTGGTTTATAATTTATATCAATATTATACAAATTAGACATATTAATAAACTTATAAATAAATAAATAAATAAATAAATAGGTAGATAGATCTTCATAACCACGTAAAACATCTGTCAGGGAATTATGTGTCATTTAGAACATGTTATGATGAAACTCAATCTGAAACACGAAAAATTTGTTGTTTCTTAATCTGCTGGTTATTTCCCTCACTCCCTTTAAACTCACTGGGGCTCCATTTGTTGTGCTCCCTTTAAGCACAGCAGGATCCCATTTTGCACTCTTTAAACACACGGGCCCCTATTTCCCACGTTCCCTTTAAACTCGACAGGGCCTCGTTTAAAGTCACCGAGTCACGCAGTGCGGAAACAGGCCCTTCGGCCCAACTCGTCCATGCCAACCAAGGATCTTACCTGATCTCATCCCATCTCCTAGCACTGGCGGTATTTTGCATTAGTGCTGTGATCTGGCAGGAAGGTGCATTGTCGATCTGAAGAATAATGGAGAAAAACGAAGGTTGTTTTTGTTTGAACTGTGGATAATTGAAATAGGTGCTTCAAATTATGATCCACATACAGACTATATGCTGCAAAAAAAGTATTTGGGATCCTTGGCTTTATCAATAGACCAATTAATTGATAAGTGGCTGGTAACATTTACCTCAGGCAATGAACATTCTCTGACAAGAGAGGACCTAACCAGCTACCCTTGATATTGTCACTGCTGAGTCCCCCACCATTAACATCCTGGGGATTGCTGTTGCTCAGAAACTCAACTGGACGAGGCATATAAACATAAGACCAGGTCAGATCTTGAGCTCCTGTGGCAGGTGACTCACCTCACCATCCACCATCCAGAAGGCACGAGTGTGAGAGACCTCCCAGTTGCCTGGATGAGTGCAGTGCCAACAGCTCCCAAGAATCTTGACACCATCCAGGACAAAGCAGCTCACTTGACTAGCACCTTGTACCCCACCCTAAGCATTCATTCTGTCCACCTTTGGCGTGTCGTCACTGCAGTGTGTGCCATCTACAAAATGCACTGCAGTTACTCCTCCAGGTTATTCTGGCAGCATCTCCTAAGCCTATGACCTACACCTCTCACTAGGCACAGCATGTGCAGGGGAACACCATCCACTGCAGGTTCGCCTCCAAGTCATACACCATCCTGACTCGGAAGTACGTTATTGGACCTTCATCTTCACTGGATCTAAATCCTGGAACTCTCTACCCAACCGCACTGTGGGAGTTCCTTCATCAGACGGACTGCAATGCTTCAAAGAAGCAGTTTTGAACTCTTGATCCCCCAATCTACCTTGTCGTTGCCCTTGCACTTTGTCTACCTGCACTGCACTTTCTTTGTAGCTGTAACACCGTACTCTGCATTCTGTTTTCTTTTTACTACCACAATGCAATTATATATGGCTTGATCTGTCTGGATAGCGCACAAAACAAAAGCTTTTTGCTGTATCTCGATCCATGTGACAATAATAAACCATTTCTAACAAACCATTTCCAATACCATGACCCTCTCAAGGGCAAATATGGATGGTAAATAAATACTGGTCTCATCAGTGATGACCAGATCTTGAATATGAATGAAAAATATATTAAAAATTATACAGTACAATGAAGGGCAATTTTCTTGTAAAAATTATGTATAACTTATGTTTAATTTATATTTTTCTTATGAATGTTGCATATCTGTTGCTATGTGCCTATGGTGCTGCTGCAAGTAAGTTTTTCATGGCTCCTGTGCATACATGTACTTGCGCATATGACAATAAACTCGACTTTGACTTTGACTTTGATTCACGTCTGACCTCAGCTGGAGTACTCTGTCCAATTCTGGGTAATGTATTTTGGATGACTTGCTTCCAGTGGGGTCATGCAGGTCCTAAGGTGACTGATGAGTCCCATGTGAGGTCTCCAGACTCTGCCTCAGCTGGGGAAAGTGGTGCTTAACAAAACGGTCGGGTGGCTGGTTTAAATTTCTGCTGTTTTGTGCTTGGTCGCCACGTGTCAGTGAGATCAAATGCTCAGCATCTCCCTCAAGTCTTCAGTATGGATGGTCTTTCCAGGGAATCATATGAGCTGGTGTTAACGTTGCACCTTTTCAAGGAGATTTTGGGAACATCCCTGAAGCAATAACTCTGACCTTGTGGAGGTCACTTGTTGGACTTGCACCAGGGGTATGCTGGATGTTGCAGCTCTACAGAACTCCGGTTAGACTGCACTTGGAGTATTGTGTTCAGTTATGGAGCCTCATTTTAGGAAGGATGTGGGAGCTTTAGAGAGGGTGCAGAGGAGATTTACCAACATGCTGCCTGGATTGGAGAGCATGTCTTATGAGGATAGGTTGGGCGAGCTAGGGATTTTCTCTTTGGAGAGAAGAAGGATGACAGGTGACTTGATAGAGGTGTACAAGATGATAAGAGGCATAGATCGAGTGGACAGTCAGAGACTTTTTCCCAGGGTGACAATGGCTAACATGAGGGGACATAATTTTAAGGTGATTTGAGGAAGGTATAAGGGGGATGTCAGGGGTAAGTTTTTTACACAGAGAGTGGTGGGTGCATGGAACGCACTGCTGGCAGAGGTTGTGGGGGCAGATACATTAGGGACATTTAAGGGACTCTTGGATAGACACATGAATGATAGAGAAATGGAGGGCTATGTGGGAGGGAAGGATTAGATATATCTTAGAGCAAGATAAAATGTTGGCACATTGTGGGCCGAAGGGCCTGTACTGTGCTGGAATGTTCTATGTTCCGTAAGTCTATGGACGGGAATGTGCACTATAGAACCTGCCTACTGGAGCTGATTGAAGGTAATCTGTGCCTCGATGCTGGGGATGTTGAGATGAGAGAGCACTGGCAGTGGTTTGTCTGTCTGAATTTTCTAACTGTAGGAACTCTTAGCTTTTACTGCACGAAATGTACAACCTGATATCAAAACTGCTAAGCCAATCAGGCAGCATCTATGGAGGGAAATGGACAGTTGACGTTTCGGGTCGAGACCCTTCATCAGGACCCTCCATAGATGCTGCCTGACCTGCTGAGTTCCTCCAGCATTTTCTGCATGTTGCTCCAGATTTCCAGCATCTGCAGTCTCGCATGTGTCAAAACAGCTAAGTTCCATTTGTTGAGTAAAATCTTTGAATGTCAGCTATAGATCTTCAATATCTGCATTTTTCTTGCAGTTCCTGTGAATTCTCACAATCCGCACCCTGCATTAATTTGACGTGTTGTGCCAAAGTGATGCTCTAAGTGTGAACAAGTTCCAGAGTTACACGGATCTGCTTCCCCTATTAAAGTGTTTTGCATCAGGCAAACTTTTAAGTATCTATCTAATTCTCTTTTGAGCCTTTCCATTAAATCAGCTTCCAACATCCATAAAGACACTGCATTCACATAAAAAGTAATCTTGCGTCATTTCATTTTTTTGTCAATAGAAGGAATTTCTACTTATTCTTTTCTTTCCTTTTCCAAAGGAGGTTTATTCAGTGATTACAACATCACATTACCACAATATTACAGTATTCCACGATTCACACTATTTACAGTTTCAAATTATAACACGGTCATCTCCGTCTGGAACACACTCGAGCCCCTGTGGCACCCACCAGTCCCAGAAATCTCCCATTGTACCTGTGGATACCGTGGACATCAACAGCAAGGCCACCGTTATTTGGTTCCCTCTATTTGCCTTTGAGCTGTCCTCTTGAACCATTTCAGTGTTTCTGGTGAAAATATATCCACAGTACTGTTGAGTTTCTTTATTAGTCACATGTACATTGAAACACACAATGAAATGCACCTTTTGCGTAGGGTGTTCTGGGGGCAGCCCGCAAGTGTCGCCACACTTTCAGTGCCAACATAGCATGCCCACAACTTCCTAACCTGTAGGTCTTTGGAATGTGGGAGGAAACCGGAGCACCCGGAGGAAACCCACACAGTCACGGGGAGAACGTACAAACTCCTTACAGACAGTGGCCAGAATTGAACCCAGGTCGCTGGCACTGTAAAGTGTCATGCTAACCGCTACACTACCTAATTTCGGCCCAGTGATGAAGGAATGGTGATATGTTTCCATGTTAGAATGGTGTGCAACTTGAGAGGAACTTGCAGTTGAGACATCACTTTGCATCTGTACAAAATGTTGGGTGGGATGTCATGATGTTGCTGTGAAAAACACTGGTTAAATTGCACTTAGAGTATTGTGTACAGTTCTAGTTGACACTACAGGAAGGACATGGTGGCAAAACAGAAAATACAGAAGAGATTCAGCAGGATGTTCTCTGGAATGGAAGGCTATAGTTATAAGGAGAGATTGAATAGGCTGGGTTTATTCTCACTGCAGGCTGAAGGATAACCACATAGGGGTTTATAAGATTATGTGGGGCACAGAGAGGATAGATAGGCAGAATTGTTTTCCTAGTGCAGGAGAGTCTAGATCTAGAGGGCACAGGTTTAACTTGAGAGGGGAGAAACTTATAGGGGATCTGAGTACTTCACATAGAGGCTGGTGAATATCTGGGATGAGCTGCCAGAGGAGGTAGCGGAGGCAGATATAATCACAACATTTAAAAGGCATTTGGACAGGTACTTGGATAGGAAAGGTGTGGAGGGATATGGCCTAATGCAGGCAAATGAGTTGGTGTAGATAAGTACGGATTGTGATGGATATTCACTATCCAGGGTCAGGAGGCTTTTGGCTAAACTCAGCTTTTTAGCACAGCAGAAGAAACTGTCTAAAGTTCAAGATGTTTACTGTTAACCTTTAACTGGTACTCTTTACCCATCCTCTTGAGAAACAATACAGTCCAGGCTCAGGAAGCCTATTGTTGACTTAACTGATTCCGCAACCTCATCAGAAGAAACAACACTGCCTATGTTAGACTAAGGCTCCTGCCATCTGAACTGATCAATGCAGCAGTGAAAATGTCACATGCAGATGAAGTCGTCACTAGATGACTGGCACAAAGGTATAAATATTAGAAGGCAGTAAGGCTGGGGAGGAGTTACACAGGTGAAGACATAAAGTCTACTCCTCAGCCTTGAGCCAAGAAGGATCGCTTCCCAGAGCCTTCTTTCTGCGACGGATGACATGTTTGTCTGCAACTCATTGGCATGCTTTTCTAGTTTGTAAAAACTATGTTTTGAAATCCTTTGTCAGATTATAATCTCTGCTGGAATTTACTCCTTGAATAAGTGCGCCCTGTTTAAAATAAATAACTGTGTTTAATCTGTTTCATTAGCTGGAAGCATCTCCTCTTTGTTTGGGAGTGGGGACCCAAGTAGTGATCATTGATTATCAAAATAGTGATTATTGACAGCTAAACCCCTTCAGAAAAGAGATTGAAGTAGTTAAGTAAAATAGTCTTTGCATTATAGGTTGATATTGTATAATCTTCCTAAATTGAGGGTACAGATAGACACCTATATTAGATAAATATTTGATATTTATTTATTAGTCACATGTACATCGAAACACACAGTGAAATGCATCTTTTTGCGTTACTGAGAATGTGCTGGGGGCAGCCCGCAAGTGTCGCCACTCTTCCAGCGCCAACATAGCACGCCCACAGCGCCTAACCTGTACGTCTTTGGAATGTGGGAGGAAACCGGAGCACCCGAAGGAAACCCACGCAGACACAGGGAGAAAGTACAAACTCCTTACAGACAGTGGCTGGAATTGAACCCGGGTTGCTGGTGCTGTAATAACATTATGCTCATCGCTACGCTGCTGATATAACTATCAGACTTAAGGTCTTGGCTTACGTTTAGGACTCTAGAATGGGTACACTCAATATCATCACAGGATGAGGTGGGTCTGTTTCTGAGCTGTACGTTTCTATGGTTCTTTATGATTATATGATGGTGTCTCCATGCACCTGTTGCACATGTCCTTCTTGGTGATAGAGGCTGCAGGTTAAGGAGGTTCTGTCAGAGTAGCCTGCGTGATTAACTGTTGTGCATTTTGTAGTTGGTACAAAGTTTGGCACCCTGCACTGGTAGCGAGGAGAATGACTACTCAGGGTGGTACCTTGTGATTACTGAGGCTATGCCACAATGTAAGCACTAATTAGTGGCAATAGACATAAGGTACGTAACTCCTCTGAATACTTCCCTGAAAGATTTCCAATTCATCACTGACTTTGAAAGACAGAGCATCTTGCTTATATCAATATAAATGTAATGACCTTTTGCAATAATGGAAAACCCAGACTTCACATTGTTGAACTGACAACAATTTGTCAAAGATTTTGCCTACTGCACAAAAAAAACAGAAAGCAGACACAGAACAGGAAAAGGTCACAACTTTGAACATAACCGTGAAGGGAAAATGCTGAGGCATCACTCCAAGGGGGGGGGGGGCATCAGAGGATCAGGAAGAACCTTAAAAGGTGTCCAAAAAGGAGAGAAACCTTCAGCCCATCTATTCCACTCATTAATAGGATCACAGCTGATCTGCATGTGATCAGGCACAGAAAGATATAGTTCTAATGTGGGCAGAGGGGATTAGTGTGGAGGGGCATGGACGAGGTGGGCTGAAGGGCCTCTTTCTGTGTTGTACAACTCGAGGACTCTATAACTCTTTGTCTATGATCCAACAGCACGTATCTAGCTTTACCAACTATCCTTTCATAACTTGGCGTAACAAAAAACATTCACAAATTTAAAATTAACAGTTGACCCCTCTGTGTTTTGAAGCATTTCTTAATTTCTCCTCTGGAAGATGGAAATCGAATTTCTAGACGTTGATTCCTTGTTCCAAACTTCTAAATCAGTGAGAAGAGAGCATTGTGTGTAGTTCTGGACTCCTCACTATATGAAGGATGTGATTAAGCTAAGAGGGTGCAGAAAAGGTTCACAAGGATGTTGTCGGGACTGGAGGGCTTGAGTCATTAAGGAGAGATTGGATAGGCTGGAAGTTTTCTCAAGAATGGAGGAGGCTGAGGGGGTAACCTTACAGATGTTTATAAAATCATAAGAGTCATAGATAGGGTGATAGTCACAGGCTTTATCCCAGGGTAGGGGAGTCTAAAACTAGAGGGCACAGGTTTAAGGTGAGAGGGGAAGATTTAAAGGGGATTGGAGGGAAAGATTTTCATACAAAGGGTGGTGGGTATATGGAACGAGCTGCCTGAGGAGGTGGTTGAGGCAGGTACATTCACAACATTTAAAAGACACTTGGACAGGTACATTGATGGGAAATGTTTAGAGAGATATGGGCCAAATGTGGGCAAATGACACCAGCTTAGATGGCCATCTTGTTTGGCATGGATGTGTTGGGCCGAAGGGCCTAGTTCCATGCCTGGCCACCAAATCCAAATCCCATTTTAAAGTTTGTGTTTGGGTCAGGTGTATATTCCAAGAGAACATTCAGGATGGGTTTGGGGTTGGACCTGCCCAGCTCAGTGTTTTATCCAGGTCAGGGTAATGGCCACACATGCTTCCTGTCCTTGGGTGTTATTGCACCTACACCATTGCCCCACTTTTCTACATTACCTCAGGGTTGTGTTAGGTTGGGGAAAAGCAATCACAGGGCAGGTTTGGACATGTTGGGACTGGGCATGGTTGAAGATACACAGAACACAGTCCAGCACAGTACGGGCCCTTTGGCCCACGATGTTGTGCTGACCTATATAAACCTACTCCATGATCAATTCAACCTTTCCCTCCTACACAGCCCACAGTCATCCATTTTTCCTACATCCATGTGGCTATCCAAAAGTCTCCCAAATGTCCCCACTGAATTAGCCTCCCCTCCATGGACTCTGTCTGTACCTCTCGCTGCCTTGGTGAAGCAGCCAGCATAATCAAAGACCCTACCCACCCGGGTCATTCTCTCTTCTCCCCTCTCCCATCAGGCAGAAGATGCAAAAGCCTGAGGGCACGTACCACCAGGCTCAAGGACAGCTTCTATCCTACGGTGATAAGACTATTGAACGGTTCCCTTATATGATGAGATGGACCCTTGACTTCACAATCTACCTTGTTATGACCTTGCACCTTATTGTCTACCTGCAATGCACTTCCCTGTAGCTGTGACACTTTACTCTGTATTCTGTTATTGTTTTCACCCTGTATTACCTCAATGCACTGTGTAATGAATTGATCTGTAAGAACGGTATGCAAGACAAGTTTTTCACTGTACCTCGGTACAAGTGACAATAATAAACAAATACCAATACCACTCCAGACATCCACCACACTCCGCGCAAAATGCCAACCTTTGATATCTGCCCTAAACTTTCCTCTTCTTACCCCAAACTGCTGTCCTCTGGTACTGGCCATTGGTGCCCTGGGGAAAGAGTGTTGTCTCATCCACTTCACCCATGTCCCCCCCATCCCACAATCCCATACATCTCTATCAAGTTATATTCAAGTAGATCCCAACACAAAGAAAGAAAAGCATCGCAACATCTTGTCTGTGAATGTTCGATGAAACACAACCAAATTCAGATTCTTTAAAAGTGCAGAAAGAGGCAGTAGCAAGTGTTAACTCACTGTTCCCAGCTAGGATGGAGATGACTTGTAATTAATTTGAAGGAGATTGCTGACCCTGTGGAAAATGGTGAGTGCTCAAATAACTTTACTTCCATTTATGCTAGTGCTTTTAGTTATTTATTAGTGCTTTAGACCATACGACCATAAGATATAGGAGAAGAAGTAGATAAGACAAGATAAGGTTTCTCTATTAGTCACATGTACATCAAACGCACAGTGAAATGCATCTTTTGCGTGGAGTGTTCTGGGGGCAGCCTGCAAGTGTCGCCACGCTTCCGGCGCCAACATAGCACGCCCGCAACTTCCTAACCCGTACGTCTTTGGAATGTGGGAGGAAACCGGAGCACCCGGAAGAAACCCACACAGATACGGGGAGAACATACAAACTCCTTACAGACAGTGGCTAGAATTGAACCCAGGTTGCTGGTGCTGTAATAGCGTTACGCTAACTGCCTCACTACCGTGCCTGCTTGGCCCATCAAGTCTGTTCTGCCATTCAATCATGGCTGAATTTTTTTCTCAACCCCATTATCCTGCCTTCTCCCCATAACCTTTAACCCCCTTACTGATCAATAACCAATCAATCTCTACCTTAAATACACCCAATGACTTGACCTCCACAGCCCTCTGTGGCAATGAATTCCACAGATTCACTACCCCCTGGCTGAAGAAATTCCCCCTCATCTCAGTTCCAAAGGGGTGTCCCTTTATTCTGAGGCTGTGCCCTCAGATCCTCGACTCTCCCACTGATGGAAACATCCTCTCCACGTCTACTCTATCCAGGCCTTGGGTATATTTATTGAAAGTTTTTTTCCTAAATTCTTTAAAATGTGTTCAATATCTTTTTATTTTTTCCTTATTTAGGCCAGTGATTTAACCAGTGTGTTCTGTGCCCTGAATGACTGAGGCATCAGGAAATCAGTGAAGCATTCTTCAGGAATGTCTCTCAATAGTCTCTACAGCAACATGGACAGCTCAAAGATGTTGTGGAGCCAGAGAGCAGTCGCCACATTAATGGATGAGACATCACCAGCAGGGTTACGGGCCAAGGTCTTGGAGGTGGAATTAACCAACAGGTCATTTTTGATCAATGTGTACAAATGGTTTCCTTCTCTGCTGTAAGTATCTCTGATTAGTTTTGCCCCTGTTTCTGCTGCCACAATAGACCTGTTTTGTCACATCTACAAACTACACGAACAATAGAGAATTCATCTCAAGCCCACAGGAAGACACATGTGTAAGTTGTGGATTCCATTGTTCACAATGAAAGAAAGACACTTAAAGAATACTGCAACCATACAAAGTAAGCATTATTTAACAATTAATGAATGCTCTCCTAATGTTGCTATGATGATTTTTATCGTATGTTTCGGATTGTGATGGGACAAGTTATATTTTCCCAACCGTTGATGGGTTTCCTAATTGAATCTAAAATGTTTCTAATAAGTTCTTGAACCTGTAAACAATGACTCATAGAGTCATGCAGCAGTGCACTGACCGTGTGGTTTGAAAATATTTTTATTTTGTTGTAATGTGCATTTGAGAATCATTTTTAAGGAATCCCAGAATTCAGAGATATGGAGAGAAGATTTATGAGGATAATGCTAGGACTCAAGGGCCTGAGGTTGGGCAAGCCTATTTATTGGAATGTAAGACAAGATATCTTCATTAGTCACATGTACATCGAAACACACAGTGAAATGCATCTTTTTGAGAAGTTTTCTGGGGGCAGCGCGCAAGTGTCACCATGCTTGTCTTGCATACGGTTCATACAGATCAATTCATTACACAGTGCATTGAGGTAGTACAGGGTAAAGACAATAACAGAATACAGAATAAAGTGTCACATCTACAGGTAAGTGCATTGCTAGACTATAAGGTACAAGGTCAAACAAGGTAGATTATAGTCAGTGACATAGAATTTAAATTTAAAAGTATAACAATTATAGTAAAAGTAATGAGTAGATCTGCAGAGAGCAGCTTGCAATGAGTCGCCACGTTCCAAGGCAAGAGGGAGAAAGCTTAAAGGAGATGTGTGGGGCAAGTTTTTTGCACAGAGGGTGGTGGGTGCCTGGAACAGGCTCTCGGGGGTGGTGGTGGAGGCAGGCACATTAGTGGTGTTTAAGATGCTGTTAGACACATGAAAATGCAGGGAATAGAAGATATGGTTCATGTGCAAGCAAAAGGGAATTAGTTTAATTTGGCATCCTGCTCAGCACAGGCATGGTGGGCTGAAGGTCCTGTTCCTGTGCTGTACTGTTCTATGTTCTATGTTCCACAACCCACACATGCAAAATGGATCAAATAGCCTCTCTTTACTGCTGTGATTGCATTGTGAGGCTAAAGTGCCTGTCTGTAGAGCAGGGTGCAAGTACCTCACATTCACAGTCAGCAAGAACCACAGGATTTTCCTGCTGCATTTTTTTTATCAACAGCACAGGGCAACTCAGCTGGGACAGATTAACCCAAAGCAGACAAGCCCATATTGTGAAAATGCTCTGGACATTACCCCTATTCTGTCTCTTTGATAGCTCCTGTTTTGACTGGTTGCATTTGCACGTATGACCTGACTCAGGAATGGACCATAACACAGGCATTCCTCCCACTCAACAGAAATACTTTCAGACAATGTGACATTGTCTTGCTGGAGACAAGCAGTGGCTTGTATAAATTTCCCAAGCTCGGAAATGTTATGGGATCGTTTAATTATGTTAAGAAAAAATCCTCCACATCCTTGTCAAATGAAAGATAAAAATCAACCTTTCCCCTGCTCGGCTGTACCCTGTTCATTTGAACATCCCAGAGAGAAACAGAGTGCCTAGTTATCCCAACAGAGAGAAGCACGTTGCAGAATTTATCTAAACTTTGTGGATTCTCTCGTACATTGTATTAAATTTCTGAATTTAATAGTTCCAACTGACTGAGAAGAACTGAGATTCTATCTCCGAATACAGAAATGTCATGTTGTATAATTCATAGAATCATTTTTCTAAGCCAGAATGAATGCCTTTCCCATCGAGAATAAGTGGCTTTTTCCAAGAATACAAATCAGTTTCAAAATGCCCTGTGATATGATGTCTGGAGCAAAATCAATGCAATAAAAATTGATGTGGCCTGATGCTCTTCAAGCAGAGCATTTCAAACGGCTATTATTATTCATGCAGAGCACATGGGTATATCACTGGCAAGTCAGACTTTATTGCCCATTTCTACTTGCCCAAGAGGAGGTGGCGTATGTCACTTCCTTTGCAATTGAGTGATTGGTTAAGTCATTTCAGTGGGTGGTTGAGTCAACCATGCTGTCATGTATCTGATGTCAGAGGATTACATTGGATTACATGGGATAGAGGCCATTTGGCCCAATCAGTCCTTGCCAGCATTGATATCCCATTCAATCCTCTTCCTCTCTTCAGTACTGGACAGTGTTATCTTCTATTTCTTTGTCCTTCACATGCTTGTCCAATCTCGTAGAGCTGCCTCACAGCTCCAAAGACCCAGGTTCAATCCTAACCGCTGGTGCAGTCTGTGTGGAGTCTGCACCTTCTCCCTGTGACCGCGTGGGTTTCCTCTGGGTGCTCCGGCTTCCTCCCGCATCCCAAAGGTGTGTGGAATGATAGATTAATTGTAAATTGCCCTTGGTGTGTGGGTGAGTGGTAGAATCTGGGGGGGGGGGGGGCGGTGGGTGACGGGAATGTGGAAAAAACTTTTAAAAATGGGATTAATGTAGGATTAGTGTTCATGAATGGTTGATGGTTGGCAGGGACCTGTTGGGCCAAAGGGTCTGTTTCTCATCTGTATCTGTCAATGACTCTCCCTAAAAATATATGGTTGGGTTTACTGGAGAAACAAAGGACTGCAGATGCTGGAATCTAGATCAAAAACACTGTGATGCTGGAGAAACTCAGCAGGCCAGGCAGCATCCGTGGAGAAAAGCAGGCGGTCAACATTTCGGGTCAGGAGCCTTCTTCAGGACTGAAGATAGGAAAAGGGGAAGCCCGATATATAGGAGGGAAAAGCAGAGCAGTGATAGGTGGTCAAAAGTGGGGAGGCGGGGTGGGCACAAGGTGGCGATAGGTAGAGGCAGGTAAGAGATAGTGATAGGCAGGTGTGGGGGAGGAGGGGAGAGCAGATCCACTGAGGGATGGGTCAAAGGTAAGGAGAGAGATGAAAAAAAGGGGTATAAAAAAGAGGGATAGGCTAGGAAAGGGAAGAAGAGAAGAAGCGTGGTGGGGTGGGGTGGGGAGCGGGGTGTGAGGGAGGGGGGTGGGGCTTACTTAAAGTGGGAGAATTCAATGTTCATGCTGCTAGGCTGCAAGGTTCCAAGACAGTTAACTGGCTGCTGTAAATTGCCCCGAGTGTGTGGGCGAGTAGCAGAATCTGCATGGAATGGAAGGGAACGCGGGGAGGGAATAAAGTAGAATTAGTGTAGATTTAGTGTAAATGGGTGTTTGATGGTTAACATGGCCTCGATGGGCCAATAGGCCTGTTTCCGTGTTGTATGATCCAGTGACTCTCATGAACCCTTAAGGCTTCTCCAACAGCAACTCCCAAACCCGCAACATCCAGCTTCCAGGTCAAGGACAGCAGGGACAAGGGTGTACTGGGGACTTCTGCACTTGGCTGCCTCTGAGATCCTCCAAGCTGCGGGCTCAGACCCCAACAACTTTCCTCATGCAGCACCATTGACTGCTGAGGAGCAAATTGGGAGGATTTCCAGATACACCGATCGACTCAGATTTAGAGTCATAGAGCAATACTGTACGGAAACAGGCCCTTTGGCCCAACATGTCCATGCCGACCATGTTGCGTAGCTGGGCTCGACCCATTTGCCTGCATTTGACCCACATTCTTCCAAAGCTTTCCTATCCAGGTAGTGTAGCGGTTAGCGTAACGCTATTACAGCGCCAGCAACCCAGGTACAATTCCGGCCGCTGTCCGTAAGGAGTTTGTACATTCTCCCCGTGTCTGCTTGGGTTCCCTCTGGGTGCTCCGGTTTCTTCCTGCATTCCAAAGACGTACGGGTTAGGAAGTTGTGGGCATGCTATGTTGGCGTCAGAAGCGTGGCGACACTTGCGGGCTGCCCCCAGAACACTCTATGCAAAAGATGCATTTCACTGTGTGTTTCGATATACATGTGACTAATAAAGATATCTTATCTTACACTGTAATTGTACCCATCTCTACCACTTCCTCTGGCAGTTAGTTCCATATATCCTGCATGAAGGCTGCATGGTTATTGTCAGATTTCCCCTCCTATGGGTGGTGTGAGCTGCCAACTTCATCACTATGCCTACCACAGACTCTGGAACACGATGTCCTAGATTTGTAAGTAATCAGCTCACACTTCATAGTTGATTTAGTGTAACTGTGATGTTAGTGGTTAAATTACTGGACTAGGATCAAATTCCTCAAGCATTGATCCTGAGACGTGTCTACGATTTCCACCTGGAGAATTTAATTTCAAGTCATTAAAAAGATTTAGGATTTAAAAGCATTATAACAGTAACTTTGAAACTGGTGGACTGTCATCAAACCCATTAGGTTCTTTAATATCCCACAGGGAAGGGAATCTTCCAGTCTAATTCGCCAAGGTGATTGAGTCTTAACTGTCTCTTCATTTCCAGGGCAATTAGGGATGGACATTTAATGCTGGCACTGAGGTGTTGCTCCTGTGAATTAAAAAGTTTCATCCAGAATATCCATAGCACCTGCAAAATCAGATAAAAGGGGAATTTTAAAATAAATTTAACTTGTTAAATATCATCTTGCTGCCAGATCCCTGGATTCTGAACTGAACTGAGGTTGATTATGGACCAGAGTTGTCCCCCTACAGAGGACCTGGTGATCAATCCTTTTGCTCAGCTTGAGCAGCCTCCAAATAGTCCTGCACTTGGCTTGCTGACGTACGTGCTGTCTGCTAATTTCACACAGAGCAGATTGCAATCTGGCCTTCCATTCCGACCCAAAAAGCAGAGCAGCTGCCAGCTCCCACACCAGCTGTCAAACCGACTTGCCGAAAGAAATCAAGGTGCGGTGAAGCTTCTTCTTTCGAGACTTCCTCGGTGTAATGCCGAAAGACATCCTCTTCTTGCTCGTAATCCTTGGCTCGATTTTGAGGGCTCTCATTCCTTCTGGTCTGGCAGTTCCTGTCTGACCACCCCTCATCTCTGAGCCCACTTGACATGAGGTTGAGACCCACTCCTGAAATGTGAACACTGAATTTATGCTGACACTCCCAGTGCATTACTGAGGGGCTGCTGCAGTATCAAGGAGAGCCATCTCTCTTACATGAGGGGCCATAATCTTAAGGTGATTGGAGAAGGGTATAGGGGGGATTTCAATTTTTTATGCTGAGAGTGGTGGGTGTGTAGAACGCACTGCCGCCAGAGGTGCTGGAAGCAGATACATTAGGGGCATTTAAGAGACTCTTAGATAGATATATGAAAGATAGAGAAATGGGGTGCTATGTGGGAGGGAAAGGTTAGATAGATCTTAGAGCAGGATAAAATGTCGGCACAACATCGTAGGCCGAAGGACCTGTAATGTGCTGTAATGTTCTATGTTCTATGTTAAGGCATTTAAGGGAGGCTACATCTGGCTTCACATGCTAACTCAAATTCATTGGCACAGGATCTTTCCAAGCAGCTGAACAGATGTTGGCCAGGCCTCTGAATTTGCCAATCGCTGCTGCATCAGAAAGGTCATCCAGGCACTTATTCATGAAGATGTAGCTTCATCTGCTTTGATTTGTGTCAAGAACAGGAGACATCTTGGATACAGAGATTGTCCAGCATCGTTGGCTTCCCATGAGTACGGCCAACTATTGCTGCCTTGGTGAAGCAGCCAGCATAATCAAAGACCCCATCCACCCTGGTCATTCTCTCTTCTCTCCTTCTCCATCAGGTAGAAGATACAGGAGCCTGAGAGCACATACCACCAGACTTAAGGACAGCTTCTATCCCACGGTGATAAGACTATTGAACGGTTCCCTTATACGATGAGATGGACTCTGACCTCATGATCTACATTGTTGTGACCTTGCTCTTTATTACACTGCACTTCCTTTGTAGCTGTGACACTTTACTCTGTACTGTTATTGTTTTTACCTGTACTACCTCAATGCACTCTGTACTAACTCAATGTAACTGCACTGTGTAATGAATTGACCTGTATGATCGGTATGAAAGACAAGTTTTTCACTGTACCTCGGTACAAGTGACAATAATAAACCAATACCAATACCAAAAAATCCTTTCAGTGGAAATTTTCACAATCTGAGCTACTCCAAATGGTCAGCATTTATTTCCCAACCCTAATTGCCCCTGAGTAGTTTACTTGTCCATTTTGGAGGCCATTTGCTAGTCACGCAAGAGCCACATCGAGTCATAGAGTAATACAGCGCGGAAACTGGCCCTTCGGCCCAACTCACCCATGCAAACCAAGATGCACCTCGAAGCAAGTTCCATTTTCCTGCTTTTGACCCATGTCCCTCCAAACCTTTCCTATCCATATACCTGTCCAACTATCTTTTAAATGTTATAACTGTACCTACCTCAACCTCTTCCTCTGGCAGCTCGTTCCATATATGCACCTCCTTCTGCATGAAGAATTTGCCCCTCAGATCCCTAATAAATCTTTCTCCTCTCACCATAAACCTGTGCCCTCTAGTTTTTGATTCCCTTTCCCTGGGAAAAAGACTGTGTGCATTCACCCTGTGTCCCTCATGATTTTATTCTTAGGAGTCTGAGGGTCACCCCTCAGACTCCTAAGCTCCAAGGAATAAAGTCCTAGCCTGCCCAACCTCTCCTTATAACTCAGGCCCTCAAGTCCTGGCAGTATTCTCATAAATCCTCTTTGCACTCTTTCCAGCTTAATGACATCCTTCCTGTAACAGAGTAGCCAAAATTGGACACAATACTCCAGGTGCAGCCTCACCAACATCTTGTGTAACATTAAGGTAAGGATAATGGATTACATCCCCTGAAGAAATATGAGCTAACCGTTTAGGTTTTTACAGCAATCCAGTCGTGTTTTACTCATCATCACTGATTACTAGCTATATTTTCTGTTAATTCAAAATTAATAACCAAATTTAAGTCTCACATCTGCTGTGGTGGGATTTGAACTGGGGTTTTGCTTGTTAGTTGAGACTTTTGGATTAATAGCCCAGTAATTTAACCACTGCACCCTTGTGACACTGTTTGAAGAAGAGGAAGAATTCTCCATGGTACCTTGGTCTATATTTGCCCTGAAATCAACATCACTAAAAATATCATATTCCAGAGCACACCAACTGAGGTAAAAAAAACACTCCCCAATGGTGCTTTCACTAATATTCTCAAATCTCTGCCCTTTGTTTAACTCCCCTCCACTGGAAAGGGTTTCTCTTACTTAGCCTGTGTGAACCTTTCCTGATTTTTAACTCCTTTCAACCTACGTAGGATTTAAGTCACAGAAGTAACCAGTCATAGAGTCATAGAGTCATACAGCTTGGAAACAGGCCCTTCAACCCACCTCGTCCATGCTGATCAGGATGTTTAATTCAGCATTGTGTTCAATGCAGACATTGTGGGCCGAAGGGCCTGATCCTGTGCTGTACTGTTCTCTGTTCTATGTTCTGTGTTACCTTTCCTATCTATATAATCATCTAACTGCATTGGTATTGGTATTGGTTTATTATTGTCACTAGTACTGAGGTCCAGTGAAAAACTTGTCCTGCATACCATTCGTACAGGTCAATTCATTACACAGTGCATTGAGGTAGTACAGGGTAAAAACAATAACAGAATACAGAGTAAAGTGTCACATCTACAGGGAAGTGCAGTGCAGGTAGACAGTAAGATGCAAGGTCACAACAAGGTAGATTGTGAGGTCAAGAGTCCATCTCATCGTATAAGGGAACCGTTCAATAGTCTTATCACAGTCCTTTAAATGTTGTTATTGCATCTGCCTCAACCCCTTTTGCTGGCAGCCCGTTCCTTATATCATATCAGATCCTGGGATTCATAAATAGTGGTATTGAGTACAAAGGCAAGGAGCTTATGTTGAATTGTACAGAACACCGGTCAGGCCATGATAAGAGTATAGCATCCAGTTCTGGTCACCTCACTTTAGGGAGGTCTCAGAGAGGGTTCAGGTAAGATTTACACAAATAGTTCAAGAGATGGGGACACTTTAGCAGCATGGTTAGACTAGAGAAGGAGGGATTGTTGTCCTTGGAGAAAAGAAGGATGAGAGGAGGTTTGATAGAGATAGGCAAAGGGTTAATAGAGGGGTACCGATTAGCAGATAGTTCAAGGACCAGGGGCCAGAAAGGTCCCTTTTAAAGTGAGATGGGAAAGGTTTAAAAGGGACCTGAGGGGCAACTTCTTCAGGCAGACGGTGGTGCGTGTATGGAACGAGCTGCCAGAGGCGGGTATAATAACAGCATTTAAAAGAAATTTGGGCAGGTACATGGATAGGAAAGGTTTAGAGAGATATAAGCCAAACGTGGGCAAGTGGGACTAGCTTAGGTGGGCACCTTGGTCAGCATCGACGAGTTGGGCCGAAGGGCCTGCTTCCGTGCTGTGTGACTCTATGACAATAGTGAGAGAAAGCCCTCGTCTCATCAGCACTGGCCTGAACAGACCAGGATCCTCAAAGGTGAAAGGACAGAATCCTGATTCACTTCTAAAGTCTGCGTTAATGAGAAATAATGTGAAAGTGTGTGGATTGTAACTTCCAATCCAACCAACTTAACCGGCTCTGAGCTCTGTACAGATTGTACAATCTGCCCTTTATTTTTGATAATGTGAAAGCTCCTTAGCTTATTGTCTAACAATTAAAGTTCTCCTGGAAGATGATTCCATCAGAAGACAGAACACATATCATAGTAAGCTGATGATGATTGTTTGCAGAGCAAAGAGTCAAGGAGGAAAAATGTCACAGCCCAGGATGAACAATTGGCATGAAGCTCAGATCAATAAGTCAAATCCAGGGAACAGCTTGGCACACGAACGGAGTTATTTATTATATTGATGTTACGCGTGAAGTATTCCAATTATGTGGTGAAAATATATTGCCATGAATGCATGAACTATGAGAAGACCAAACCATTAATCGCTTAGTGTTGTTATCATCACTCAGTTTCAGCTCATTTTGATAACATTCTGTCAGTCCGGAACGTTGTGAGTTCAAGTCCCAGTCCGGAGACTTGAACACCAAGTCTGGGCAGCAGCTTCCAGTGAAGGGCAGAGGGAGTGCTGCGCTATTCAGAGGAGCTGTTAAACTGAGGGCCATGCCTGCTCTCTCAGAAGCATGTAAAAGGTAGCCCCAAAAATCTGCTTGAGTGTATTCAATGACTTGTTACACATGGTTCCTTGGAGTAGAGTGCTTCAAAGTGTCATGTCCTTCTGAGATAAAAAGTTCCAGTACCGTAAGAAACTGCGGAGAGTTGTGGACACAGCCACGTCACGGAAACCAGCCTTCCCTCCGTGGACTCTGTCTATACCTCTCTCTGCCTTGGTGAAGCAGCCAGCATAATCAAACACCACACCCACCCGGGTCATTCTCTCTTCTCTCCCCTCCCATCAGGCAGAAGGTACAGGAGTCTGAGGGCATGTACCACCAGGCTCAAGGACAGCTTCTACCCCACTATGATAAGACTATTGAATGGTTCCCTAGTACAATGAGATGGACTCTTGACCTCACAATTTGCCTTGTTTGACCTTGCACCTTATTGTCTACCTGCACTGCACTTCCCTGTAGCGGTGACACTTTACTCTGTATTCTGTTATTGATTTTACCCTGTACTACCTCAATGCACTGTGCAATGAATTGATGTGTATGAATGGCATGCAAGACAAGTTTTTCACTGTACCTCGGTACAAGTGAAGTAATAAAGCAATTCCAATACCAATACCAAGTTACTTCTCACCTCTCAAGATGTAAATTAAATTGGTAAATCAGTCTATTATTGTCACATGTACTGAGGTACAGTGAAAAACTTTGTTTTGCATGCCATCCATACAGATCATTTCATCACATCAGTGCATTGAGGTGGTAGAAGGGAACACAATAACAGAATGCAGAATAAAGTGTAACAGTTACAGAGAAAGTGCAGTGCAGGCAGACAATAAGGTACAAGGTCATAACGAAGTAGATTGTGAGGTAAAGAATCCATCTTATCGTACTAGGGGACCATTCAATAGTCTTATAACAGCGATAGAAGCTGTCCTTGAGCCTGGTGGTATGTGCTTTCAGGCTTCTGTATCTTCTGCCCAGTGGGAGGGGTGGGAAGGTTCTGCGGTGGGAGGGGTCTTCGATTACGCTGGCTGCTTTACGGAGGAAGCGAGAAGCATAGACAGAGCCCATGGAAGGAGGCTGGTTTCCGTGATATGCTGAGATGTGTCCACAACTCTCTTCAGTTTCTTGCAGATATCGATCCCTTTGCCCCCGAGACTGTGACCCCAGACTGAGATACCCTGACGTCAGAACCTGACGTTTCAATAAGACCACCTCAACTCCTATGAGTATAAACCCAAATAAAAATTTAAAACATAGAGATTCCGAAAATCTGAAAAGGTAACAGAAAATGCTGGAAGCACTCAACTCAGTTCTGACAACAGACTGTTGACCTGAAACATTAACTCGGTTTCTCCCTTCACAGATGCTGCCTGACCTGCTGGGTGTTTTCAACACTTTCTGTTTTTATTGTTGAGTGCACACCAAACTACGTCATAAGCAAGGAAACAGGTCTTTCAGCCCACCGAGTCTGCACCAACTATCAAGCATCAATTTACACTGATCCTACACTAACCCCAATTTGGTCTCCCCATCTTCCCATTAATTCCCAGATTCACCGACACACTAGGGACAACAGTGGCTAATTAGCCTACCAAGTCACACATCCTGGGGAAATACACACAGTCAAAGGGAGATATCGGTGTTTTGGTGAAATGGGCTGAAAAATGACAGATGGCGTTTAATCCAGATAAATGTGAGGTAATGTCTTTCTGGAGCAACTAATGAGGCTTGGACACAACATACACCACATATCTATGTTAGGGTCTTAGAGGTTATTGAGGAAGGTGAGGACGTCAGAGTTCAAGTCCATAGTTCCTTGAAGGTAGACAATGGGATACTGGCCTTCATTAGTCATGGGACTGAATACAGAAGAAGGCAGGTTATATCCAACTTTATAAAACATTGCTTAGACCTCAGCTGGAGTACTGCATACAGTTCTGGTCACCAAGGTATAGGAAGGATGTGATAACGCCGGAGAGAGTGCAGAAGAGATTCACCAGGGCATTGCCTGGGATGGAGCAGTTCAGTTATGAGGAGAGACTGGAGAGGTTGGGTCAGCTCTCCCTGGAGTGGAAGAGGTTAAGAGGGGGCAACGAATAATCTGTTGGAGGAACTCAGTGGGTCAAGCAGCATCTGTGGGAGGAAAGGAATCGTCCATGTTATGGGTCAGGGTTTCGACTCAAAACATTAACAGTTCCTTTCCCCCCGCAGATGCTGCTCGACCCGCTGATTTCCTCCAGCAGATTGTTTGTTGCTCCAGATTCCAGCATCTGCAGTCTCCTGTGTCTCTGAGGTTAAGAGGGTACATGATTAAGGTATTCTTTTTCTTATTCTTATTCTTCTTATTATTGGTTTATTATTCTCACACGTACCGAGATACAGTGAGAAACCTTTGCGTGCCATCCAGACAGATCATTCCAAAACATAAGTACATTGAGGTAGCACACAGGGAAATAGTGTTATAGTGGTAAACTTTTGCTTGTGTGCCATCCAGACAGATCATGCCATGCACAAGTACATCAAGGTAGTAAAAAGAAACCAGAATGTGGAATATAGTGTGGTAGCTACAGAGAAAGTGCAGTGCCGGTAGACAGATCAAGTGCAAAAGTATATAAAATTATGAGGAGAATAGATAGGGTAGACTGCAGGAAACCATTCTCCATATCAGAGGTAGATAAACCTAGAGGATATAGGTTTAGGGTAAGGGGGAAGAGATTCAGAAGGAATATGAAGGAGACATCCTTCACACAGAGAGGAGTGGGTACCTGGAATGCACTGCCTGAGAGAATGGTTGAAACTGGGTCACTGGCAGACGATGGCAAATTTAAAAGGCAGTTGGACAGGTACATGGGTTGGAAAGGTTTAGAAGGTTATGGGCCTAATGCTGGCAAATGGGACGAGCTTGGATGGGGCATTATGGTTGGCATGGACCAGTTGGGGTGAAGGGCTTGTTTCCGTGCTGTATGACTCTATGACAGCATTTACGAAGTGTCTAGACGAAGACTTGCATTGCTTAGGCATAGTGGGCTATGGACAAGTGCTGGCCAATGAGGTTAATACAAAAGGGTGCCCAATGTGGATGTTGGACCAAATGGCCTGTTTCCATGCTGTACAATTCTATGATTCCATGAACGTGCAAACTCCACAGCACCAGAGGTCAGGATTGAACCCGAGTTGCCAGTGCTGTAAGGCAGCAGCTCTACAAGCTGTGACGATGTGCCTTGCCAAAATGCTCAGCCACTCCTTACCTGGCCTCAGATGAAAACAACCATTAGTAAAGCAGAGAACATTTCAATAGAAAACAGCTGAAAGCCCAAGTTCTTCATTACTCCCAACCCAAAAATCTATTCTGTAGAGACACAAGAGATTGCAGATGCTGGAATCAGGAGCAATAAACCATAAGACCATAAGACATAGGAGCCGAATTAGGCCATTTGGCCCATCCATTCTGCTCTTCCATTCAATCATGGCTGATTTATTTTTCCCTCTCAACCCCTTTCTCCTGCCTTCTCCCTGTAACCTTTGATGCCCTCAGTAATCAAGAACCTATCAACCTCCGCTTTAAGTACACCCAATGACTTGGTCTCCACAGCCGTCTTTGGCAATGAATTCCATAGATTCACCACCCTCTGGCTGAAGAAATTCCTCCTCATCTCTGTTCTAAAGGGACATCCTTTTATTCTGAGGCTGTGCCCTCTGGTCCTAGACTCTCTCCCTACTGGAAACATCTTCTCCACGTCCACTCTATCCAGGCCTTTCAATATTCAGTAGGAAATGGGAAGGGTGATGGGCAGGACGAGCAGGTAGGGGAGGGAAGGGGTGGAGTTGGGAGACAGAGGCGGATGCAGCGAGGTGGGAGGACAGGAGGATAAAAGTGGAGACAGTTGCTGGAGGGAGATAAGCACTAGTCCTGGACTCTGGTAAGTAAAGGAGGTGTGAATGGGAACCATTAGGGGAGAGGTGTATGGCAGGTGGAACCAGAACCAGACGGAGGAGTTGATGGGCTGTGAGTGGATGGAACCAGAAGGGGGAGAGGGAAGAATATGGGTGATGGGAGCCAGTGGGTGGAGGAGGAACCTGTTCTGTAGGATTGAGTAAATGGGATCAGGGTACAGATCTAATAAGCTGATGGAACAGGATTGAGGAACTGACCAGCCTGCCCGTGGTCCTAGTTTTCCTTGATCTCCCTTTAATAAAAGCCTTGCTTACTTAAGAGTTGCTACAGTTTTATTCGGAAGATAAAACGTAATGGGTGTAACAGTCTGTGGAGAATACAAACAAATGCATCCACAGAGTAAACATCGTTTTCTAAGGTGTCCTGAAATGGACTCAAGTGAAGTCTGTAACTCTGATCAGAATCATTTCCCCAGCTCAGTCTGATTGCCAATTAACAATCCACACTCAGAAATCTGGTAACAACACCAGATTCCAGTGTTTGTCTGATTTTATTTGTTTCCATCTGTTAAGCATCCATTTTATGGTCACTCACACTGTCAGCGAGAGGTAGTTCTGAACATGCTTTGAAATCTCAGAAGAACCTTGTAAACTTTAGACCATATTGCAAATACTAATAATTTGTAAAGAACATAAACATACAGAAATTTGAAGTATATGGCCCCAAAGAGTCAATGCAGGTCCAGCTTATGTTATTGGAATGAAATACACCAGTACATTGTAAAAATTAAACAAGAATGTGAGTTGTTAGGAAGAGTGAGTTAAAACCATAAAAGAAGTTGATTTTTTAAAAATATTAGACAGGATACTATGCATAACAGGCGCATAGACTCTTTAGTGCTGTATATCTTGGCTTTCTGTGCATTGATGTTCATTTCAAATTCTTAAAATATGTTGGTGTACGTAAAGTTAACAAGGTGCTTATGGAGTGCAAAGGCAAACATGAATCTACCTCTTGACAGAAGCAAGCGTATCCACAAAAACAAAGCTCAACAGAGGTGGACAAGAATTACTGGAAAATCATCATGGTTGCAAGACTGTAGTTAAGGCGGTTGGGAGCGGGCTGGTGGAAGGAGGAGACTGGAGGAAAAAAAAGTTGATTAGAACAAATAGGGGAAGTTTCAACAGATGGATTGAAAAATGATGTGTGGTTCAGTTCGGTAAATGGGGTGTATCTGTTTCCACTGACAGAGTGGTTGGTGATCAGAGGTGGAGATGTTCTTATTTCTGGGGAAGACCCTTGGGGTTGAGGAGACATATTCCCACTCCAGTTCTAAGGTGGCTGAAGAGTCCCGTGTGAGATCTGCAGCCTGTGTCAATGGTGGGTAAGTGGAGCTTGATGGGATGGCAGGGAGGGCTGTTTGGGAAATTGTACGCTCCTTCTACTGTTAGCATTTGGCCTCTGCCCACTCCTGTTGTTGAGATTTGTCGTGCTCAGTGCCTTCCTACAGATCCCTTGCCATTCTGAGTGGCTGTGATCCAGAGACTGGCATCAGTTAGTGAAGATATTACATTTTTTCGAAGAGGCTTTGAGAACTTCCATGAACTGTTTTTGTTGGCATCTGGAGATCTCTTGTAACGGAGGAGGGTGCTTGTTTCCAGAGCCTGTGTTGCGCTCATGGACGATTTGACCTGCTCATTGAAGCTGGTATAGATTCATAAATTCAATGAATGTATGAATCTAGAGCTGGTATAGTGTTATTAGAGCTTCACTGCTGAGGACCTAGGCTTGTCATTGATTCACCTACCTTTCCAATGGATTGGGAGGATGTTGTGGAGACAATATTGATGGTATTTCTTCAATGCTTTAATGTTTCTCCTGTAGGTTGTCTATATCTCCAAATCATACAACAAGCTGAGGATCATTGCTATCCTGTAGACCACGGGTCTGGTGTCAGTTTGACCCATGAACAGTATTTTCCTCAGAGAGCTAAAGGTTGTACTCGTTGTTACGTACCAGCAACAATAGAAACACAACGAGCCATGTATAAGTGTTAGAAACTATTTTATTAATAACTACTTATAACAAGAAAAGTAAAAACATTAGATATTAAACATTGACCCCAAAAATCTAAACTCGAAGTGTGTGTGTGTGTGTGTGTGTGTGTGTGTGTGTGTGTGTGTGTGTGTGTGTGTGTGTGTGTGTGTGTGTGTGTGTGTGTGTGTGTGGCAAATTCCCAAACCCCAAGGAATAGTTCTTAAAGTTCAGTTCAGCAAGTCGTAAGGTAGAATGTGAGCAAAGGCTTTTCCAAAACCACAGTTGAATGGAGAGAAAATGTAGAGAGAATGTAGAGTATTTTTAACGAAATCCACGTTCCACGATGGAACCCATACGACACCTCAATCACCGAAGATCTCCATTGCGTGGTCTCGAAGTATCTGCCACCGCGAAGGCATTCAATATGTGGCCGCCAACAGAAATACCTGTTTTCCACTACAGGTTAATGACGAAGTGGACTCCACTTGATTGTTCTAAAAATCCATACACGGAATGTATAGTGACAGACACAGCTATTGTTCTTCATCCATCGATACAGAGACCAGCAGTCAGTCTCTCTCTCTCTCTCTCTCTCTTCGACTCTCAGTCTAACAGCCAGTACACTTCAGTTATAGTCTTGCCGTCTTGTAGATAACACACACACACACACACACACACACACACACACACACACACACACACACACACACACACACACACAAACACACACTACTACTCTACTGTCCAGGTGCCTTAAAGGGACATTCCATTCACCAAGTAGCAACCTGGCCCATGACATCATGTGTGGTAGGTGGTGGTGAATTTCACCATCAACATCTACCCATGCTGAGAGGTGGCTACTGAGATATGGAAAGCAATCCATGTTTTCTAAGGTCTTGTTGTGGACCTTGATTGTTGGAGGGCAGATATTGCACAGTGGGAAGCAGGCTGGTGGAGAACCTTTGCTTTCCTCATAGTGTGAGGCCCATCATTTCTTGAGCTTTGGTGAAGAAGTCGACAGTGACTTGGAGCGTGTTCTCCAAGTGCGCTCATGTGTAAGTGTTGCCTGAGTACTGAAACAATGACTAAGGTTGGAGTGATCTTGGTTTTGTAGTGGAGACAATGAAAACAATATAATTTCCTATTCATCCTGTAGATTATCTCCTTGATTGTTGGGGATGAGGCGCAGTTTCAGGCCAGAAAGATCAAGAAGAGTGTTTGGTGTGATGATCCAACCTTACAGCATGGAAACTGGCCCTTCAGCCCACTGAGTCCATGCAAATCATCAAACACCCAATAACGTAGTGCCAATCCCATTTTATTCTCCCCACATTCCCATTGACTCCCCCATATTCTACCACTCACCTATACACTGGGAGCAACCTACAGTGGCTAACTAACCTACCAACCTGCACGTCTTTAGGATGTGGGACGAAACTGGAGCACCCGGGGCAAACTCATGAGGTCACAGAGAGAACGTGCAAACTCCGCACAGACAGCATCGGAGGTCAGGATTGAACTAGGGTCTCTGGAGCTGTGAGGCAGTGGCTCTACCAGCTGCCCCACTTTGACCTCAACCTGCACCGGGGTTGGGTCTGGGTGGATCATGGCTTTCATGTCATCATGTGGCAGATGTAGAATGGTGACAAATCTTTTATGGCAGCCAGATTTGAGAAGATTTCTCCATAATCCCCCTTGGCTGACAGTCAAAGGCTTTTGTGATGTCAAGAAATGGCCACACAAAGGTTGCTGCAGGTTTCTGCATTCATCATGAAGTAATCAGATGGTGAAGATCCTCCCCTTGTGGACGGACTGCGCATTGTGAATTTGGGAGGGGCACCTGCCACAGGGAGAAGGTGGGGAAGGAAGATCCTTCCAGTGGCAAAAGGCAGATGAAGAGTCATTCTCAGAAGAACCAGAGTTGCTTTGACCGGGCATCCACTACCCGAAAAACCATTGGAGGTAGATCCAATGATAACTTGCAGAAGGAGAACAAGTTAACAGAGCTGTGAGTAAGTAATAATGGACATAGGGCTCAATGAACAATCCTTTCCAAAAGCTGATGCAGGTTTGCCCCATTCATTGACTTCATTCTGGGTTGGTCATGTACTTACCTCCCATATCTAAATCCATCAAAGTCCGTGAAAGCAAATGTGTGGGCGATGAATACAGCTGGCACACAATATCTTCACTCAGGCTAATACCAGCTGCAATTCAAGCAAAGCTATTCTCAGAGTGGGCATTAGCCCTGGTGACCACACTGCTGTCAGTGACTGAGATTAGTTTGATGCACGTATTTTATTTATGTAACCATCTTACACTCAAGTGAATTTTTCTGTAGAAATTGCATTGCTGTCATTGGGCGAAGTTTTGTAGTTTGGTGCGCATCGAGTTATAGGGTTATACAGCATTGAAACAGGCCCTTCAGCCCAACTTAGGCACGCATGGCAGTGCAGCAGTTAGCATAACGCTATTATAGGACCAGCGACCCATGTTCAATTCCCGTCGCTGTCTGTAAGGAGTTTGTACGTTCTCCCTGTGTCTGCGTGGCTTTCCTCTGGGTGCTCCGGCTTCCTCCCACATTCCAAAGTCATACGGGTTAGGAAGTTGTGGGCATGCTATGTTGGCACCGGAACTATGGCAACACTTGCGGGCTGCCCCCAGAACACTCTATGCAAAAGATGCATTTCACTGTGTGTTTCGATGTACGTGTAACTAATAAAGAAATCTTATCTTATCTTATTTGTCTATGCTGACCAAGTTGTCTACTTGAGCTGGTTCCATTTCCCCATGTTTGGACCTTGAAATATTTCTTATCCATGTACCTATCTGAATGTCTTTTAACCAATATAATTGCACCCAGAGAAACAAAGGACTGCAGATGCAGGAATCTAGATGAAAAATACTATGATGCTGGAGGAACTCAGCAGGCCGGGCAGCATCCGTGGAGAAAAGCAGGTGGTCAACGTTTCGGGTCAGGACCCTTCTTCAGGACTGAAGATAGGAAAAGGGGAAGTCCAATCGATAGGAGGGAAAAGCAGAGAAGTGATAGGTGGACAAAAGAGGGGAGGCGGGGTGGGCACAGGGGGGTGATAGGTAGATGCAGGTAAGAGATAGTGAAAGGCAGGTGTGGGGGAGGAGGGGAGAGCAGATCCACCGGGGGATGAGTCAAAGGTAACAAGGGAGAGAAAAGAGAGAGAGTAATTTGACCCACCTCCATCACTTCCTCTCGTTCCATATACCCACCACCCTCTGTGTGAAAAGGTTCCCCCTCAGGTCCCCTTTAAATCTTTCCCCTCTCACTTTCAACCTATGCTCTCTCGTCTTAGATTGCCCTACCCTCAGAAAGGGTTCCCTTTGCTCTGTATTCTGAGTAAATTGACCTTGTTTTCTCTGCAGTCAACGGTTTCTTCTGTCCCTGTCATATATCCTACCCTGCCTCCAGTTTGTGGGTTATCGCAGTGCTGTCAATAGAAACTTTTCTTCACTGTGTCTGCCCACTATAAATGCAGTTTGGCTCATCACAGTGTGTTATTGCTACACATTTAAGGTTTGTGTGGTAACACAGAAAGGCTCTGGAGGAACTCAGTGGATCAGGCAGCATCTATGAAGGGAAATGGACAGGCAATGTGGTTTGTGTGGAGTTGCCCAATACTAATTACCTCTATAGTAGTAAAATGTATTTTGAACCATTGCAGTCATTCTAGGGAAGGTGCTCCCATTGTCTTATTGGGTCGGGTGGGTTCTAGCATTTAGACTCAGTGACAATGAAAGACCAGAAAAATATTTCCATGTCAGAATTGAGTATGAGGGGAACTCCTGGTGGCAGTATTCCTATTCATCTGTTGCCCTCGTCCTTCTTAATGGTCAAGGTTATGGGGTTAGGAAAGGGCTGTTGTAGTAGCCCAGACAAATAACTGCAGTGTATTTTGTAGACAGTACACACTGTAGCCACAGTGATGGAGAGAATGAGTGTTCAAGGTAGTGGCTGGGGTGCCAATCAACTGTGAGTAAAATTAACCCTAAAGGTATTATTTTCTTGCTGATCTGCATTAATAGCAAAACAAATATAAACCATGCACCATTAAACACCAGATTTGTCCCTGAGGCCAGAAATGACATGCTAATAAGTTCCCTGTTCATATTAGCAGCAGCGCTGGCAATCTTTGTGCTGAATTGACAAACCAGCTACAGTTACGCAGAACACACCTTACTGTTCCCCGTTGAAGTTTACAGCTTCCAATGGTACTTGAAATATCCTTACTGCACAGAAACAGGCCCTTCAGCCCATCATGTCCATGCTGACCATCAAGCACCCATCTATACTGATCCCATTTACCAGCTCAGTAGCCTTCAACAGCTTGGCAATTCAAACCCCCACCCAATTACGTCTTAGATGTTGTGAAATGCCTGCTCCTCAACTCTACAGAAGCTTGAACATATCAGGAATTGGTCGGTGCTTGAGAGATGAAAATCTTGGACCTGTGTAAAGCCAGTTCCCCTGGTTGGTGAATAGATTGCAAACCCATGCCCTGAAAAATATATCTCTTGATAAAAGGTCATTGGCCCACAATGGTAACTCTGCGCCCCTCCCTATGAATAATGCCTGATCTGCTGAGTATCTGTAATACTTTTTGTTTTATCTCTTGACCCATCTGCCTCAGTTTGTCGCCTGTAATGAGGAACTACATGGCCTCTATTTTTAGTTGCAGTGACAGAGTCATAGAGTCATGGAGTAACACAGCATGGAAACAGGCTCTTCGGCCCATCTAGTCTATATTGACCAAGATGCCGATCTAAGCTAATCTCTTTTCCCTGCATTTGGCCCATATCCCTTAAACCTTTCCTATCCATGTACCTGTCCAACTATCATTTAAATATTGTTATTGTACCTGCCTCAACTACTTTCTCTGGCAGCGCGTTCTATAAACGCACCACCCTCTGGGTGAAGAAGTTGCCCCTCAGTTTCGATTAAATCTTTCCCCTCTCACCTTAAACTCATGGTATTTTGGTATTGGTATTGGTATTGGTTTCTTATTGTCAGTTGTACCAAGGTACAGTGAAAAACTTGTCTTGCATACTCTTCGTACAGATCAATTCATTACACAGTGCATTGAGTTAGTACAGGGTAAAAACAATAACAGAATACAGAGTAAAGTGTCACAGCTACAGGGAAGTGCATTGCAGGTAGACAATAAGGTGCAAGGTCATAACAAGGTAGATTGTGAGGTCAAGAGTCCATTTTATCGTACTAGGCAACAGATCAATAGTCTTGTTACAGCAGGATAGAAGCTGTCCTTGAGCTTGGTGGTATGTGCTTTCAGGATTTTGTATCTTCTGCCCCATAGAAGGGGGGAGAAAAGAGAACATCTGGGGTGGGTGGGGTCTTTGATTACTTTGGCTGCTTTACTGAGGCAGTGAGAATTGTAGACAGATTCCATGGAGGGGAGGGAAAATCCATGGAAAGGAACCAATGGGATTGTTCTACCTGGGCCGAATGGCCTCCTTCTGTGTCATAACAATTCTATAGCTCAATTCTATTCTACTGTTATCAACAAAATCCATCTGCTGACATAATTTTATCTGAATCCCAATTCATGAATGATCCATAAATTTGTAGAAGTCTGTAAATTATTCTATCACTGCTGTGTCATTCAGAGGCCTCCAGGTTCTCTGTCACTGAGCACATTCAATCCAGAGATCAATGGATTTTTTAGGGCTAAGGGAATCAAGTGATCTGGAGGTCAAGGAGACAAGCAGAGTTAAATTAGAAGCTCAGCCCTAATCTTATTGAATCAATATGTTGATCGGGCCTAACACTACTGCTCTTATCACTAATGGTCTTGTAGAATTTTTAAGTTTCACCTGGCAAAAGGGACGAGCTAGGACTGGTGAGAGATATCCACTGATTACAATAAACTCTTTGGAAGCTTATTTCTACTATTTTCGGAAGACAGCTGTAATTCTTGATCTGAAGAGACACAGGAGAAAAAAGATCAGCTTTAATGTGAATGGTTCGTGTCCAAACAGCTAATAGGTCAGGTAAGAAATTTATTACACAAATTTATAGTGTTGTGGTGGACAGTTTTGATCTATGTTGCACTGCAGTGATAAATATTAATGCAATAAGTTTGAAATATTAAAAGCAACGGAGTCCTGGTGGGACTGCTGCAGAATTCATGTACTGATGAAAAACCATGTTTTTTAATTGAAGGCCAGTCACATGGTATTTACATTTCTCTTTGGACTGAGAGAGTCAGTGGCCTATTGATCTTAAAAAATAACTGGAGTCTTAGTTGTTCTCAGTGTATGGAAATCAGACCATCTGATTAACAAGATATATTGGAAGGAAAGGAAAACTTGCTTTTGTATCTTTTGAACCATTTGATGGCCAACCTTTCAAGTACAGTCACTGTGATTACAGAGGAAACGCTCACAGCTAGTACTGGGCACAGTAAACTCCCACAAGCAGCAAAGTGATAGTTACCAGATGAACTGTACTTGCTGGCATTAACTGACGGATAACTGTTGTGGAGGTCACTGGGGAGAGCAGGCCTGGAATTTTTTCACTGTAGTGACATTGGAATCCTTTATGCCATCTCAGATCTGATCTTCGTTTAATGCCCTATGCAAAAGACAGCATCTCTCTCTCTTTCTCCACACTGTACTGGAGCAACTAACATAAATTTTTGCATCAAAGCCTCTGGACTGGGACTTGAGCCCAATACATTGTGACTTAGCAGTAACAGTCCTCTCCGATGTCACAGCTGACAATTGAGCTAGTCAGCTAAAACCTGAGTTAGACTCCTTTGTGTATGCTTTCTTAAGTGAAGCAAACCTTAAACCAGCTGATTTACAATTGGCAGTTGGTAATTGGTTTATTATTGTCACATGTACCGAGGTACAGTGAAAAACTTTGTTTTGCATGCCATCCATACAGATCATTTCATAACATCAGTACGTTGAGGTAGTACAAGAGAAAAACAATAACAGGATGCAGAATACAGTGTTACAGTCACAGAGCAAGTGCAGTGCAGGTGGACAAATAAAGTGCACAGACCATGATGAGGTAGATTGGGAGATCAAGAGTTCATCTATTTCAAACCTATTTCCCCTTTGACGACTGGCATCTCCCTGAGTGAGCATCTGTTGCCTCAGCTCTACTGCACTTTCATTGGAATCAGTAACCAAGATCGTGCTGTTCTCTCTGAATCCGTAAGTGCGTTCACACTGTGACGTTGTTTGGACAGGAAGGCCATGCTTTGCAGTCATGTAACACAGTCATGACATTCAAGCTGGGAACATAAGAACAAAATGCAAGGACTAGGACTGAGCCAATTGGTCCTTTGAGCCTGCTCCACCATTCGTCAAGATCGTGGCTGATTTACGACCTCAGTTCCATTTCCTGGCACAATTCCTGTATCCCTTGACTCCTTCAAGACATTGATTAATGCATTGATGCAATCACGAAGAAGGCACGCCAGCAGCTCTAATTCATTAGGAGTTTGAGGAGATTTGGTACGTCACCAAAGACCCTTGCAAATTTCTACAGATGTACGGTGGAGAGCATTCTGACTGGTTGCATCACAGCCTGGTATGGAGGCTCCAATGCACAGGTTTGAAAGTGGCTGTGGAGGGTTGTAGACTCAGCCAACTCCATCATGGACACAATCCTCCCACCTTCGAGGACATCTTCAAGAGGCGGTGCCTCAAGAAGGTGGCATCTATCATTAAGGACCCTCAGCACCCAGGACACACCCTCTTCACATTACTACCATTGGGGAGGAGGTACAGGAGACTGAAGACCCACACTCAACATTTCAGGAACAGCTTGTTCCCTTCTGCCATTTCTGAACGGTCCATGAACCCATGAACATTACCTCGTTATTCCTCTTTTGCACTACCTATTTATTTTTGTAACTTATTGTAAATTTTTCTGTCTTTATGCCTTGTACTGTACTGATGCTGCAACACAACAAATTTCACAACATAGGTCAGTGATAATAAACCTGATTCTGATTCTAATATACACAAATCTATCGCTGTCTGCATTAACTCAGCCTTCATGACTCTCCAGGACAGAGAGGACCAAAGCTTCAACCCTAACCAAGTGAAGCAATTTCCTCTCGTCACTGTTCTGAATGGCCTCCCCCTTATTCTGAGACTGTGACTGGTGGCTCCAGACTCATCAGCTGGCGGTCACATCCTCCCTGCATCCAACCAGCCAGCTCTGTAAGAACTTTCAATGGAAGTTTCAATGGAATTGCCACTTGTTCTTCCAAACTTTAAAAATTATGTCCTCGTCTACTCATTCGCTTCTCACTTAGTTAACCTGCCATCCCAGCAGCTAGTCTGGTAAATCTCCAATGCACCCTCTCTATGTTATGTTATTTTTGTTTATTATGTCATGTGAATTATGCATAATTAATGTTAATTTAAATAAACATAAACGTAATTTAAGTTTAACTTAAGTTTACATTTTGCATCTGGACCCTTCATCTGGACTACCCTTTATTCTGAGACTGTGACCCCTAGTTCTAATGATAGAAAAATGGGGGGCTTTGTGGGAGGGGAGGGTTAGATAGATCTTAGAGCAGGATAAAATGTCGGCACAACATTGTGGGCCGAAGGGCCTGTACTGTGCTGTAGCGTTCTATGTTCTAAACTCCTCATCTGGGGAAAATCCTCCCTGTATCCAAGTCCTCCCAAGTCCTGCAAGAATTTCTTTTCTCTCATAATTTCACTCATAATTTTGTTCTCTTTCTCTGTAACTGTAACACTTTATTTCGGTTTGTCCCCTTTGACTCTCACCAACTTTTACCGATGCACCATAGAAAGCATCCTATCTGGATGTATCATGGCTTGGTACGGCAACTGCTCTGCCCAGGACCGCAAGAAACTGCAGAAAGTTGTGGACACAGCCCAGTGCATCACGGACACCAGCCTCCCCTCCTTGGTCTTAACCTCTTGCTGCCTTGGTGAAGCAGCCAGCATAATCAAAGACCTCACCCACCTGGGTCATTCTCTCTTCTCTCCTCTTCCATAAGGCAGAAGATATAGGAGCCTGAGGGCACGTACCACCAGACTTAAGGACAGCTTCTATCCCACTGTGATAAGACTATTGAACGGTTCTCTTATACAATGAGATGGACTCTGAGCTCACGATCTACCTTGTTGTGACCTTGCTCTTTATTGCACTGCACTTCCTCTGTAGCTGTGACACTTTACTCTGTACTGTTATTGTTTTTTACCTGTACCACATCAATGCACTCTGTACTGACTCAATGTAACTGCACTGTGTAATGAATTGACCTGTACGATCGATTTGTAAGACACGCTTTTCACTGTACCTCGGTACAAGTGGTAATAATTAACCAATACCAATACCAATACCAATTAAGGCTTCTGCCCTCTTCCCTTCCAGTCCTGATGAAGGGTCTCGGCCTGAAACGTCAACTGTTTACTTCCCTCCATAGATGCTGCCTGACCTGCTGAGTTTTTGTGTTTTGCTCCAGATACATCCAGCATCTGCAGAATCTCTTGTGTCTCTTAGATTAGTCTTGATGCAGAGTTTCGACACAAAATGTCGACAATTCCTTTCCCCCCCCACGGATGCTGCTTGACCTGCTGAGTTCTTCCAGTGATTCTTTGTTGCTCCAGATTCCAGCAGCTGCAGTCTCTTGTATCTCCAATAAATTGCTCAAAATTGATTTTCCTTTCATGTCTATGCTGACTCTGCTCAAGCATATTACTCTTGTCTAAGCTCTCAACATAAGAATGACTTTCTGTAAATAATCCTCTGTATGTTGAATGTATATGTAATACATGTGGATATTCATAATTGGTAAATTGGTTTATTACTGTCACATGTACCAAGGTACAGTGAAAAACTTTGTTTTGCATGCCATCCATGCAGATCATTCATCACATCAGTACATCGAGATAGTACAAGGGAAAAGCAGAATCCAGAATAAAGTGTCACAGTTACAGAGGAATTGCAGTGCAGGTAGACAATAAGGTGCAAGGCTATGGTGAGGTAGATTGTGAGGTCAAGAGACCATTTTATCATACCAGAGGTCCATTCAGTAGTCTTATACCAGCGGGATAGAAGTTGTCCTTGAGCCTAGTGGTACTCAGGCTTTTGTATCTTCTGCCCAATGGGAATGTTGTGCCCATACATGCTGGGACTCAATATACTTACGAAACATTACAGATCGTAGACTGGTTTTGCGAGAAAGATTGTGAGGGATTATCAACCTTGCTTTCCAAGGGTCAGATCATATCAAAGCGGGAGGCTTAATTAACAAAGATGAAAGCACCAAAACTTCAAACCGCAAATTCAGACAGCAGTTTGAAATCCCAGAAGGAATTTTACATCCAAATCAAATATATAAACTGAAGCTTTTCTCACTGCATTTTCAAACGATTAAAACATAACCTGATAACTACTCTTGACTAACTTGCGTTATCGTGCTAAGACCTGCTAAGATCTTTTGAATGAAATGGAAGATGTATTTCCTGCTTTTATCAGCAATGTTTAATTGGAAACTATGATGCTGTTGGTAAATGGAATTCTTTACTGAAAATTTTAATCTCTTTGTGCAGTGCCTCTTATCTTCATGCCAGTGGAACAGGGATTATAACCTTTAAACCTGTGTCAATGTTTCTTATGTAATCTGCACTCACAGAATTGTAATGTCACAAGTGCATCAGGGTTGTCCTGACACCCGGGCTTTACTGATTAGAATAGGTGAACCATGAGTGCCAAATCGGTGATCCACCTGGGAGAGTTCTCCCAGCCCTTAAGATAAGCCAGCTCATGGGTGGCTCTTGGGAATGTGATGAAGATTTCTGCCTCCATCACCCTTCCAGGCAGTGAGTTTCAGTCCCTCAGCACCCTCTGGGTGAAAAACAATCCTCACCTCTCTCTAATCCTTCCATCGATTACATTAAACCTCTGCTCTCTGGTCTTGACCTTTCTGCAAAGGAAAACAGATCCTTCCTGCTTACTCTGGGTAGATCCTTCATAATTTAATATCCCTCAGTTAAGTCTCCCTCAGCTTCCTCTGTTCTAAAGAAAGCAACCACTGTTTATCCAATCATTCCTCAGAACTAATAGCTTCCAGTCCTGGCAATATCTCAGTCAATGTCCTCTGCTCCCTCTCCAGTACAATCAGATCTTTCCTCTAATGTGATGACCAGTTCCCAACACAATACTCAGGCTGTAGCCTGACTAATGTTTCCAGCATAATCTAATAAAAGCAAGGTTTGTGTGCTCTTTTAACTGCATTATTGACCTATTCTGCTATCTTTAAGGATTTGTGGACATATACTTCAAAATTCCTCTGTTCCCCCACACCACTCAATAACCTAGAAGACACAAGAGACTGCAGATGCTGGAATCTGGAGCAACAAACAATCTGCTGGTTCTTAAAAAGGAATAGCATCCTTACGAGAGATAGGATTGGAAGAGGTGTAGTTAGAAAGGAGGTTGTTTGTTTCTCCACTTTATAATCTGTAATTTATTGCACACGTGTTTCTCCAGTTAAAAAACAGTTGCATTTTTGAAAATTGCTGTTAAGTGAAATTTTGGAAATCATACAGGCATTTCCTATTGGTTGCACCAGCCTTGTTTGCCAGATTGACAATGTCTTCTTGGATGTTCTTCAACTTCGTGAACCCAGGGGAGTTGTGCACACACTCTGACCCCAGTTTCCTCCATGCACCTCTCATTTTTGCGTGGGAGACATCACCCCAGCTGTGTGTCCCTTTCCCTTGTTACACCTCTCCTTATGCAGTATTGGATGAGATGAAATTAGGCAGAGGAGACCTCTGTTCAGCATGAGCAGCAGTGTAATCAATGGTTGGCCAATGGCTTCGATATTGAACTAATTCCAGCACGCCCGACTAGTGACCTGGTTTCAGTAGTTCAAATTCCATTGTATCAGCTGAAGAGTTCAAATTCAAATAACTAAGTTAGTCTGTAATTATAAAACATTTCTTAGTAATGGTGACCATAGAGTTATACAGCATGGGAACAGGCCCTTCGGCTCATCTCCCTCAGGCCGACAGATTTTGTAATCCTGTCTGGTTGTAATCCCATTACAAGAACTGTGTACAGTTTTGGTCGCCCTGTTATAGGAAAGACGTCATTAAACTGGAAAGAGTACAGAGAAGGTTTGCGAGGATGCTGCCAAGACTCAAGGGCCTGAGTTATAGGGAGAGGTTGGGCAGGCTAGGACTTTAGAACATAGAACATAGAACAGTACAGCACAGAACAGGCCCTTTGGCCCATGATGTTGTGCTGAAATAGCTAATCCCTCCTACCTACAGAATGCCCATATCCCATGGAACATAGACTTTAGTCCTTGTAAGGTAGGAGACTGAGGGATGACCTTCTAGAGGTGTATAAAATCATGAGGGGCATGGATAGGGTGAACGCACGTTGTCTTTTATCTTCGGCTTCCCACAGAGGGTGGTGCGTATATGGAACGAGCTGCCAGAGGAAGTGGTTTGAGGCAGGTACAGTAACAACATTTAAGAGACACTTGGATAGGAGGGGTTTCGAGGGATACGCTAAATGGGACTAGCTTGGTGGGCATTATAGTTGACATGGACCAGCTGGGTCAAAGGTCCTGTTTCCATGCTGTATTACTCTATGACTCTATTGGATTTTGTTGAAAAACTCTGGTTCATTGATATCCTTTAGAGGAAGGGAACCTGCCATCTTTAACAGCGGAGCCTATTTGCGAACTAATCTGATAACCTATTACCTGCCTCATCTCTTGGGGATGAACTGTAACTAGTGATGTCCACAGTCTGTGTATAAATTTAAAGGAAAGCTTTGTGTTGTATAATTCTACATGGCTTGGGCAATAGTTTATTAAAGGTTGAGATAAAAATGCCTCTAATACTGTCTGGTTGATCTCTCAAATAAATTAATTACACAAAGCAGAGCTGGTGGTCAAATGAATAGTGACTTACTTGAAAAGAATTGTTCAAAAAATTAATTGCTTGTTTGTTGCTATTTTTGAACCTTCTGTATAAATTAGATTTTTAATGCAACCCTCTTGGAATGCTATCTGATATAAAGCCTGACAATATTATTTCCTTCCACAATGGTAAACTCGAACCAGGGTCAGACTTCTCTCCCTGCAGATGAGTGGTTCTCCTTTCCTTGTTATGTCGGGATTGGGATTGGGGGACGGATGCTATTTTCTTTCAGGACCATGCACCACCTTTACGACCCTCTTAGCTCAGACAGGGAGCAATATTAAAGGGTTTACAGGATAGATATTAGATATTTATTTAGATATTTATTAATTAGTCACATGTACATCAAAACACACAGTGAAATGCGTCTTTTTGCATTATTGAGAATGTGCCCACAAGTGTCGCTACTCTTCTGGCGCCAACGTAGCATGCCCACAACTTCCTAACCTGTACATCTTTGGGATGTGGGAGGAGACCGGAGCACCCGGAGGAAACCCACGCAGATACGGGGAGAACGTACAAACTCCTTACAGACTGCGGCGGAATTGAACCCGGGTCGCTGGCGCTGTAACAGCGTTACGCTAACCGCTACATTACCATGGTGTAGTCAATAGGGATATGAGTAGAAAGATCCAGAAATAATTGGCACCAATTCAACAGCGTTTTATCATGCCCTCAGTATATCCCAATATGCTTTGAAACCACTGGAGCCCCTTTTAAATCTGGTCTCTCATATAGTGGGAAACTGCTCAGAATGTGATTTACTAGATAGAAGACAGTTTACTGGTCAGGTAATCCAGAATCCCGGACTAATGATCAGGTGACATAGGCCTCCAGGCATTTTATAGAACAGCACAGGAACAGGCCCTTCGGCCCACAATGTCTGTACCAGCCATCATACCAAATTAAACTCATCCCATCTGCCTGCACATATCAATATCCCTCCATTCCCTGCAAGTTCATAGAGTACTACAGCGCATAAACAGGCCCTTCAGCCCATCTAGTCCATGCCGACCCGATCTTCTGCACCTCCTCTTCCGTAATCCGGATATGGTCCATGACCAGGGAATGGTAAATGGAGACCAGCAATGGCCACGTGGTCTTGTGCAGCACACACAAGGGGCTGAATGGCCTATTCCTGATGCTATCTCTTAGGTTTAGGAGTGATGGTAGGGGAAATCTTTGCAACCAAAGTTGTAATATGGAATGCACTGTTGAAGGGGAGGAGGAACTCACCGAGCATATCAGGGGGTGAGACCATCTTGTTCTTTGATCCAAAAATTGACGATGAAAAGAGGAACAAGTTGTAGGGTTCTTTCATGCTTCTTTGACATGATTATGGGAAAGGGAATAAGAACACAGATGGATTAAAATACATTGAAAAGCATGGTAGTTATTACCCCTGCTCTAAACAACTCTTGTGAAAAGGATATAAATCAGTACAGTAATGGGCAGAGAAATGGCAGATGGAGTTTAATCTGGGCAAGTGTGAGGTGTTTGAAGGTCAAATGTAAGGGGAAAGCATACAGTTAATGGTAGGACCCAAAACAGCATTGATATACAGAGGGATCTTGGGGTCCAAGTCCACACCTCCCTGAAAGTGGAAATGCAAGTAGATAGAATGGTAAAGAAGGCATATAGCATGCTTGCCTTCATTGGTAGGGCATTGAGTGTAAGAGTCAGGAATTCATGTTGCAGCTGTATAAAACTTTGATGTATTGTGTGCAGTTCTGGTCACCCCATTACAGGAAGGATGTGGAGGCTTTGGAGAAGGTGCAGAAGAGGTTCACCAGGATGCTGCCTGGATTAGAGGGCATGTGCTATAAGGAGAGGTTGGACGAACTTGGGTTGTTTTCTCTGGAGTGGCAGAGGCTGAGGGGAGACCTGGTAGAAGTTTATAAAATTATGAGAGGCATAGATAGAGTAGACAGTCAGGATCTTTTTCCCAGGGTAGAAATGTCGAATACTAGAGGGGATAGCTTTAAGGTGAGAGGGGGAAAGGTTAAAGGAGATGTGCGGGGTAAGTTTTTTACAGAGAGTGGTGGGTGCCTGGAACAGGCTGCCAGGGGTGGTGGTGGAGGCAGATATGATCATGGCTTTCAAAAAGGCTTTTAGATTGACACATGAATATACAGAGAATGGCGGGATATGAATCATGTGAAGGCAGAAGGGATTGGTTTAATTCGGCATCATGCTCAGCAGAGACATGGTGGGCTGAAGGGCCTGTTCCTGTGATGTACTGTTCTATGTTCTATGTTCAATGGATACCTGTCTCATAAAGCATACCTAAGCCTGGCTTAAAAATGTGATGCAAGGCAAATCAAGTTGCAAGTGCTTTTTGATTCCCCGAAGTGCAAGTCACAGTCGAGTTTGTCATATGCACAAGTACATGTATGCACAGGTACATGTATGCACAGGTACATGTATGCACAAAACTTACTTGCAGCAGCATCACAGGCACATTGGGTCATTCAAGCAGCATTTACGAGAAAAAACATAAATTATACACAATTTTTACAAGAAATAATACATTTAGAACAAAACAAAACAAAGTCCATTTTTGTGCAAAGTGATCGAAGTGGTCATAGTGTGGCTGTACTGTAGTGATTAGGGTTGTGCTGGGTGGTTCAAGAATCAAATGGTTGAAGGGAAGTAGCTGTTCTTGAACCTGGTGGTGTGGGACTTCAGGCTTCTGTACCTCCTGCCTGACGGTAGCTGCAAGGAGACGGCATGTCCCGGTTGGTGGGGATCTTTGATGATGGATGTTGCCTTCTTGAGGCATCGCCTCCTGTAGATACGACTGATTAAATTCAATCATTTCCCATAACTCAATGTGATGCTCATAATGACAGCGCAAGATAACTTCTCAACTCTTGCTCCCTCACTAACCAATGAAAACCATTGCATTTATTCCTAGAAGGTAAACGAGAGGCCATTGATTGGCCTTTGTGTCCTCTCTGAAGTAACTCATGCTCAGAAAAAAATCTCTTTTGTGCATTCTACATTATAACAAAAAATCTCTTTCTCTGAAAAGAAACTGCAGATATTTAATGTTTTTTAATCAAGAGTAAATATATGCATATGAACTCCAGCATGGAATTGAATTGTATGACTGTGTAATAGTGTGCTGCTGCGGGAGATTCATTTACACTTTGTTTTTGCATTTGCTTGCATGTTCTCCCTGTGACCGTGTGGGTTTCCTCTGGGTGCTCAGGTTCTCTCCCACATCTCAAGGATGTGTAGGTTAATGGGTTAATTGGCTACTGTAAATTGTCCCTAGTGTGTAGGTGAGTGGTAGAATCTGGGGGGGGGGGAATTGATGGGAATGTGGGAAGGATAAAATGGGATTAGTGTAGGATTGGTGTCAATGGGTGGCTGACGGTCGGCACAGACCCAGTGGGCCGAAGGGTCTCTTTCCATGCTGTATCTTTCTATGACTCTAGCGTTGAATACACTGTTAAGGTCTTGCTGGTGATGAATCTGTGGAATTCATTTCCACAGAGCAATATGGAGGCCAGGTCATTGGGTGCATTGCAGAAGTTGATAGGTTCTTGATTGATAAGATAGTTAAGGGTTATGGGGAGAATGGGATGGAAAAGAAAATCACCCATGATTGAATGGCAGAGCGGACTTAATGGGCCGATTAGCCTAATTCCTATGGTCTTATACACCTGGAGTACTCTGTATAGTTTTGGTCTCCTTACGGAAGAAAGGAAGTATATACCATCGAGGGAATGCAGCCGAGATTTACCAGCTGCTCACAGGGATGGTGGGTTTCCTCAGTGAGGAGAGATGGACTACAATAGCACTGTAAGAATTTAGAAGAATGAGAGGAGACATCATCGAAACAGGTGCCAATCTTCAGGGCCTCAGGCTTGATAAGGGATGTTTCCCCTGACTGAGATGTCTAGGAGCACGAGACATGGTTTCAGAAAAGGAATAGGCCATTAAGAACTGAGATGAGAAGTGATTTTCCCTCAGAGGGCTGTGGTCTTCACCAGAAACAATGATCAATGGATTTCTGGGCTTTAAGAGAATCAAGGGGTATGGGGATCATGCTGGAAGATGAAGCTGAAGTAAAAGATCAGTCATGATCTTGCTCAATGGAAGAGCAGGTTCAAAGAGTTGGATGCCTTAGCTTCTATGCCTTCCATGTATTCCAACACATTCCTGGCTGCACTCCCTCATTCTACTCTCCATAGGTCTGATATCATCCAAAACTTTACTGCCCCTGTTCTAAGATGCCCCAGGTATCCATAGTCCAATGATTGCCACGCTACACCGAATTCCTTTTTAAGTAGAATCATGGCATCATCAAGATTCTTCTGGATCCTAGTAGAGCAACTCCACCTCTCTGCTCCTTCCCCAAAGTCATGCAACTTGTTCTCTCTCAAGTGCTTTTCCAATTCCCTTTTGAAGTCACTGAGTGATTCGGCTTAACTGCTTTCAACACCTCCCATTAACAGGTCTCACCCTGCACAGCTACCCCTCCACTCATTCAATCTCCCACCCTCCCACCCAATCACAGACCTTCCCTCTTTTTCTCACCACCCTCCCCTTCTGCGTTTTAAGACCAGTTTTTTCTCAGCTTTCTATTCTCTGAAGCGACATTAATTCTGATTCTCTCTCCACAGGTGCTGCCTAACCTGCCGAGTGTTTAATTTCAGATTTGTATATTCTTTGCATAATCCGTGAAATTAGATCTGTCTCCTCTGTCGTTGGAGAGTCAAGAGACTTCAGATGTTGGAAGCTGGAGCAAGTAACAAACTGCTGAAGGAATGGTTGACGTTTCGGGTCGAGACCCTACAGCAGGACTCAAAGCATGTCTAATTTGAAGAGGTTTTACTCTCCTTCACTAGATCTGAATTCAATTGGTCACAGCTCCATGACTCACATTCCTGTGCCAAGAAATCTCACCCTTGTCAAAAACACTCAATGTACTACATAAGTAGTGTCCGACATATCATAAAAACCAGTCTTCCTTTCATTAAAGTAGTCAACATAATCAAAGACCCCTCCCACCCTGGACATTCTCTCTTCTCCCCTCTCCCATCAGGCAGAAGATACAAAAGCCTGAAAGCGCATACCACCAGGCTCAAGGACAGCTTCTATCCTGCTGTTATAAGACTACTGAATGGTCCCCTGGTACAATAAGATGGAATCTTGTCTTCACAATCTACCTCGTCATGGCCTTGCACCTTATTGTCTGCCTGCGCTGCACTTTCTCTGTAACTGTAACCCTTTACATTTACAGCTGCCGGCAATCGTGGTGGAGGCGGATACAATAGGGTCTTTTAAGAGACTTTTGGATAGGTACATGGAGCTGAGAAAAATAGAGGGCTATGGGTAAGCCTAGTAATTTCTAAGGTAGGGACATGTTCAACATAACTTTGTGGGCCGAAGGGCCTAAATTGTGCTGTAGGTTTTCTACGTCCCTATGTTTTTTATTGTGCATTCTGTTATTGTTTTCCTATGTATTATCTCAATGCACTGATGTGATGAAATGATCTGTATGGATGGCATGCAAAACAAAGCTTTTCACTGTACCCTGGTACATGTGACAATAATAAACCAACTTAACAGTTTAGTATCTTTTACCCTGTCTCCAACACTCTTTCCATTTTGTTCCATTTTTAATGTCACTGACTAGAGTTGTCATACATATTTTTGAAGCCTTCATCACATGACCTTTAGCCTCCAATTCCCCACCCTCACTCTTATTCCCTAACCAATTCAACTTGTCCACAACCAAACCAGACAGCAAGTTGAAAGCTGCAGATGTTGGAGATCTGAAATAAAGGCAGAAGTTGCTGGAAACACTCAGCAGGTCAGGCAGCATCTGTGGAAGGAGAAACAATCTGGGACCCTTCAGTAGAACTGGGAAAGAGAGAAACAAGTTCGCTCAGGCAGCAGCGAAGGTGGTGATGGGTGGAACAAAGGGAATATCTCTGGTCGGATAAGATTGGATGACATACTGTATTTGGTCATTAAAGAACAGTTAAGATCAGATTAGAACAATAGAACATAGAACAGTACCACACAGAAGCAGGGCCTTTGGCCCACAATGTCTATATCAAGCATGTTGCCAAATTAAGCTAATCTCTTCCGCCTGCACATGATCCATATCCCTCAATTCCCTGCATATTCATGTGTCTACCTAAAAGGCTTTTTGAAAGCTACTGTAGTATCTGCTTCCACTACCACCCTGACAGCCCATTCCAGGCACCTACCACTCTGTGTAAAACAATGTGCCCCGCACATCCCCTTTCAACTTGCCCCCTCTCATCTTAAAGCCATGCCCTCTAGTACTTGACATTTCTACCCTGGGAGAAAAATTCTGGCTTATAAACCCTATCTATGCCTCTCATAAATTTATAAACTTCTATCAGGTCTCCTCTCAGCCTCTGATGCTCCAGAGAAAACAACCCAAGTCTGTCCAATCTCTCCTTACAGCTCATACCCTCTAATCCAGGCAGCATCCTGGTAAACCTTTCTGCACTCTTTCCAAGGTCTCTACATCCTTCTGTAATGGAGTGACCAGAACTGCACACAATACTGCAAAGTTTTATACAGCTGCAACCTGACTTCCTGACTCTTATACTCAATGTCCCTAGCAATGAAGCATGTCATACACCATCTTCACCATTCTATTTGCGTTGCCACTTTCAGTGAGCTATGGAATTGGACCCCAAGATCCCACTGTATATCAATGCTGCTGAGGTCCAAACATTAACAATATATGCTTTCCCCTTACATTTGTCTTCCCAAGCACCTCACACTTACCTGGATTAAATTCCAAGATTAATCTTGTTTGCCTTTGTAATGTGCTTCTAATAGTAAGGCGCTGGGAAATGTCAGATGAAACAAAAGAAAAAAATGATTTTTTTTCACAGGTAGACAGGGTGGTGAAGGTGTTTGGCATGCTGGCCTTCATCTGTCAGGGCAATAAGTGTAGGTGTTGGGAAGTTACGTTGCAGTTGTACAAGATGTTGGTGAGGCCACACCTGGAGTATTGTGGACAGTTTTAGTTACCCTGTTATAGGAAAGATGTCATTAAGCCAGAAAAAACGCAAAGAAGTTCTATGAGGATGTTGTCAATATTTGAGGGCCAGAGTTATAGGGAGAGGTTAGGCAGGCTGGGACTTTATTCCTTGCAATGTAGGAGACTGAGGGGTTATCTTTTAGAGGTGTATAAAATTATGGGGCATAGAGGTGGTGAATGCACACAGACTTTTTTCTGGGGAAAGGGAATCAAAAACTAGAGGGCATAGGTTTAAGGTGTTACGGACTCAGTGAAAGTCCCTTTAAGATAGAGAGTGTGTGTGTATGTGTGTGTGGGGCGTGCTTACGTCAATAGAAGATAAAGGACGTAATGACGTGGTTGAAGAAGTAAGAAGAAGAAGAAGGAGAGAGAGAGAAGGGAGAGAGACACCAGCCTGCTTGTTTTCTCTATCGATGGATGAGAAACAATAACTGTGTTTGCCACTGAAATCCATGTATGGAAATTGGAAGTAATCCGGTGGAGTTCACTTTGTTGCTGACCTGTAGAAGGAAACAGGTATTTGTGTGTGGACGACCACGGTTCGGATGCTTTTCGGGGTGAAGAAGTCACTACCGAGTAAACACTGAAGTGTCGTTTGGGTTCCATCGTGGAACATTTGGATTTCGTATGTACTCTCTCTATGTTTTTCTACATCTACATCTTATCTTTAGACAACGGTGGTTGTTGAAGAAGCCCTTGCTCATGTTTCACCTTATGGCTTGCGGAACTGAACTTTAAGAACCATTCCGGAACTGGGAGTTTTGGACTTTGTCACACACACACACAAAGAGTTTAGTTTTGGGGTTAACGTTCGAGGTTTAACATTTTTGAATTCTAACATACTAACATTTTTACTTTTATTTTACGTATTATCATAAGTAGTGATTAATAAAATAGTTTTTAACACTGAATCATGCTCAGTGTGTTTCTTTTGTTGCTGGTTTGTGACAAAGGTGAGAGGAGAAAGATTTAAGAGGGACCTGAGGAGCAACCTCTTCACTCAGAGGGTGGTGCGTATATGGAACGAGCTGCCAGAGAAAGTGGTTGAGAACGTTATAATAAAAATGTTTAAAAGACGGTTAGATGAGCAGATGGATAGGAAAGTTTTAGAGGGATATGGGCCAACTGTGGGCAAATGGGAGTAGCTTAGATCGGCATGGACAAGTTGGTCTGAAGATCCTGTTTCCATGCTGTGTATCTCTATCACTCTGTAGCTCTAAACACTGAGCCAAAATGATGTCAGGCAAAAATGGGCAATTCTGACACAGAAAAAAGAGTGAGTTATCTAAAGCTGGAGAATTCATTATTGAGCTCTTCACGTTACAACATGCCCAGGCGGAAGATGAGGCCTTGTTCCTGGAATCAGACTCTTCTTAATCTCTGCTGGTTGTTTCTTGGCAGCCGATCAAACAGAATTTTCTCTCCCTCCACCTCCAACATTTCTGGAACGGTCAATGAACATGTTTTTTACAAACACAATGCTTCTGTAATTTTTCTCCTGGGTCAGCAGCTGTTGTATGCAGCAGACTTTGAGACCACAACCCCCAGTTCTAGATTCCTCACATCTGCCCTGATGAGCCCCTTGATAATCTTATAAATTTGAATGAGATCATCTCTTATATTCTAATCTCCAGGGAAGACAGGTCTAGTCAAGTCAAGTCATGTCAAGTTTATTGTCATATGCACAAGTACATGTATGCACAGATGCAATGAAAAACTTACTTGCAGCAGCATCACAGGTACATAGCATTAGAGGTAGAACATTCAGAAGAGAGACATAAACTAGACATCAATTATACAAGAATTGTACTAGAAACAACCAATTAGAACCAACTGTAGTGCAAAGTGGTCATAGTGTTACTGTACTGAGGTGGTGATTAGGGTTGTGCAGGTTGGTTCAAGAATCAAATGGTTGAAGGGAAGTAGCTGTTCTTGGATCTGGTGGTGTGGGACTTCAGGCTTCTGTACCTCCTGCTTGATGGTAGCTGCGGGAAGATGGCATCGCCCAGATGGTGGGGGTCCTTAATTACTTGACTTGACTAAGTGATGAGAGATTTGGAAATGGAAAGGGACCTGTGCATCCATCTGCACACAGACACACAGGTTCCTCTCCATTTCCCAATCTCTCATCATTTAGTCAAGTCAAGTCTAATACAGTAAACCTGCCATCTCAGGAATGAGTCTGGTGAATCTTCACTGTCTTCTCTCTGTAGAAAATAACATCTTTTCGGTTAAGGAGACCAAAACTGCAGACAATACACCAGCTGTGGTTTACTTTGGAGTCAAATCCCCTTGCAATAAAGGCCAACATATCATTTGCTTTCCTAATTGCTTATTTCATCTGCATGTTAGCTTTCAGTGATGTCTGCACACAGACACACAGGTTCCTTTCCATTTCCCAATCCCTCATCACTTGGTCAACTCAAGTCAGTGTCAAATTTATTGTCATGTGTACGGTGAGGTACAGGTACAATGAAAAACTTGCTTGCAGCAGCATCACAGGCACGTAGGTACAGATAACACACAGAATATAAATTATACATAAATTACACACTACAGTGAAGAGGGAGAGAGAAAGAAAGTAGTCAGCATTTCTGTTTTACTGCCATTCACATTTTTCTACAGCAAAGACCACCGTCTTATTGACTAGAACGTCAAGCCTCAAGGGGCTGAATGGGCTTTTTTAGTTTCTACATTCCTATCATCACAGCTTGGTACAACAACTGCTCTTCCCCAAAACCACAAGAAACTGCAGAGAGTTGTGGATGCAGCCCAGCACATCACGGGAACCAGCCTCCCCCCCCCCCATTGACTGCATCTACGCTTTGCCTTGCCTTGGTAAAACAGGCAACATAATCAAGGACCCCTCCCACCCCAGACATTCTCTCTTCTCCCCCCTCCCATCAGGCAGAAGATACAAAAGCCTGAAAGTACTACCAGTTTCTATCCCACTATTATCAGACTCTTGGGTGGACCTCTCATACGCTGAAGAGGAACACTCGATCTCCCAGTCTACCTCGTCATGGACCTTGCACTTTATTTGTATACCTGCACTGTACTCTCTTTGTAGCTGCTACACTATATTCTGCTTTCTGTTTTCTTTTACTGTCTTAGTGTACTTCTGTGTGGGATGATCCACCTAGATGGCATGCAAAGCAAAGGTATTTCACTGTATCTCTGTACATGTGACAATAGTGAACCAATCCCGCTTTCATTTGGGTCGGGGTCTTTACAGGGCTGAAGGGAAAAGGGTGGGGATGAAAGAAACTACATCGTGAACATGTGAATTATGCAGAATACCTGGGAATCCCTTGCCACTGAATTATCTGTCATTGTGGATGAGCTCACTTTGAACATCACACTTGTCCCATGAAGATGGGAGATGAAGGAACATGTTGTCTAGTTATGTAGCCATTGGGTGTCACAATGTCGAGCAAAGAGTGAGGTCGCAGAGAACCCAAATGTGGCACACTGGTACAAGACTGGAGTCGAGATGCTTCCTCGGAACCGAACACAGGCGGTGACCAGAAGGAACCTTGCCTCGGGGCTCAGAGGCAGAGTCTCGACATGGAAACAGGATATCCTAGGGTTAACAGCAAAACCAGGACTGCTCTAGAGTTGAGCGCTCTAAGCAGCCAGGAGAAAAAGTATACCCAAAGGTTGACCAATACTCTGGCAACTAGTGATAGTGAATCCAGGGTTCTTCTGCTAGTCTGCTGATGGGGCTCAGGTGTGTGTCGTTATGTGATCAGTAGCGCATGGACTCCATGTGCTGCACGACAAGGCACCATCAATGGAGCCGAATCGAGGGCCAGCACTTGGAACCATGACATTGGGAGGCATAAAGGCTTCAGTAAGGTCCTGAAAAATGTTCACCTTACAGGAGAAATAATTTTTACATCTTCGATTCCTACAGCTGATTGGAAAGAAGTGTTTGTGTGTGATTGAAACCTTCACTTGGTCCTTTATCACAACCTTCCAGAGAGGCCTCTTCATTAACTGCTTGCAATATAAAAAGAAATAGCTTGTGTTTATATTTAGACCTTCCAGTCTAAGCTCTTGACCTGATTCCTTCACTAAAGAACCAGGTAACAGTTAGCGATGCTCACGGAAAGAGGGAGGTGGGGATGGAGGGAGGTTTCAGGAAGGGGTTCGAGAACATCAGGTATCAGTTGCCAAATAGTGGAGCCATTAAAATCAGGAATATTCCCAAGCTCAGGACTTAAAGAGCACAAAGATCTTGAGTCATCAAGAAGGCCATTCGGCCCAGTGAATCCACACTGACCATCAAGCCACCATTTATGCAAATTCCACTTTATTCTCCCCATATTCCCAGAAACTACTCCCAGATTCTCCCACTAGTCTACACACAAGGAATAGTTTACAGTGGTAGTGCGAATAAAAAGTGGGATTTGTGGAGAATCTGTGTAACCCCGTCTGACAGCACTATGGAGCTACCTTCATGGAGAGGAGTGGAGCAGCTGATAAGAAAAGATAAGATAAGAATGCGGGAGGAAACCGGAACAGCCGGAGGAGACCCACGCAGACACGGGGAGAACGTACAAACTCCTTACAGACAGCGGCCGGAATTGAACCCGGGTCCCCGGCGCTGTAATAGTGTTACGCCAACTGCTACAAGCACAGAAGCAAGCCATTCAACCTTATTGGTTTGTGTTCCACAGAAGCCTCCTCCCATTCCATTGCCCCTCTCCCTATCACCATACACTTTTATTCTTTCCCCCCTCCATCTGCGTATCTTGGTTCCTCTTCCTGCATCCACCATGTAGCAGTGAGCTCTACACTGAAACCTTTCAGGTTAGCAAAGTAACGGAAAGGACGGAGGGCTGCCGTTCATCTTGCTGTGGCCAAGACTGGTATTCAGAGCTGGCTGCTGTATCACCCGCAAACTGCTCTGGAACAAGAGCCCAAGGCTGGTTTACCTCCTGAACCTGGGAGTTCCTTCATTAAGAAGGACAGGGGTAGGCAGGTGTATGGGGATACCATCTGAGGGTTATATTGGCGATGAAGTATATCACCGTTTCTCATTGTCTCTGGGAACGTAGTGGGAATAAAAAGTGGGATTTGTGGAGAATCTGTTTAAACCTGTCTGACAGCACTATGGAGATACCTTCATGGAGAGGAGTGTAGCAGTTGATAAGAAAAGATAAGATATCTTTATTAGTCACATGTACATCAAAACTCACATCTTTGCGTAGAGTGTTCTGGGGGTAGCCCGCAAGTGTCGCCACGCTTCCAGCACCGACATATCATGCCCACAACTTCCTAACCCGTACGTCTTTGGCATGTAGGAAGAAACAGAGAAAACCCACACAGACATGGAAAGAATGTGCAAACTCCTTACAGACAGCGGCTGGAATTGAACCCGGGTCTCTGGCGCTGCAATAGCGTTATGCTAACCGCTACATAACGGTGCCTGACTCATCACCACCTTCTCAAGGGCAAAGTTGGGATGGGAAATAAATACTGGCCTCAGATCTCAGCAGATGATAAAAAAATCCAGTTCTTATCCAACAGTAGGATTGAAAAATAGTCGCCTTGAAGAAGGGTAAGAGTGGCTGGAGACTCAAGAGACCGCAGATGCTGGAATCCGGAGCAAGAAACAAAATGCTGGAGGGACTCAGTGGGTTGAGCAGCATCTGTGGAGGAAAATGGACAGTCAACACTTCAACTATTCAGGTCAAGACCCTTCATCTGATTCTGAAAACGGAGGACATCTCAGGTGTCCTGGAGTAGAAGGCCTCATCTCGAGAACAGATTCAGCAAAGGTGGAGAAACTGAGAGAAAGGACTGGTGTCCTTACAAGACACAGGGTTGGGAGCAGGTGTCGTCTAGGTAGCTGTGGGAGTCAGTGGGTTTGTAGTAAAGGTTGGTGGATAGTCTGTCTCCTGAGATGGAAACAGAGAGATCAAGAAAGGGGGAAGAGGTGTCAGAAAGATAATCAGAGATTGATTTGTTTGGGACAGAATCTTAACTGGGGTGCATTAAGGTGTATAGGTGTAAAAGTGTCGTTGTATGAAGTAATGAGGAGTATGGATAGAGTAAATAGGAAGGTTCAGCTGGTCGAGTCACTGCTTCAGAGCTTCAAAGACCCAGGTGCTGATGGTGTGGAATGAGAATCAGGTTTCTTATCACTGACTAATGTGTCGTGAAATTTGTCGTTTTGCGGCAGCAGTACAGTGCAAGACATAAAGACAAAAATTACTATAAGTTACAAAAATAAATAAATAGTGCAAAAGAGGAGTAATGAGATAGTATTCATTGGGTCATGGACTGTTCAGGAATCTGATAGCGGAGGGGAAGAAGCTGCTCCTGAATCATTGAGTGTGGGTCTTCAGGTTCCTGTACCTCCTCCCCGATGGTAGTAATGAGAAGAGGGCATGTCCCTGATGGTGAGGGTCCTTAGTGATGGATGCCGCCTTCTTGAGGTACCGCCTCTTGAAGATGTCCTCGATGACGGGGAGGGTTGTGCTCGTGATGGTGTTGGCTGAGTCCACAACCCTCTGCAGCCTCTTGCGATCCTGCACATTGGAACCTCCATACCAGGCGGTGATACAACCAGTCAGAATGCTTTCCACCGTACATCTACAGAAATCTGCTATTAATCTTTGGTGACATACCAAATCTCCTCAGACTTGCCCGTTTCTCTGTGTCTGGGTGGATTTCCTCTGAGTGCTCTGGTTTCATCTTACATACCAAACAAATGTGAGTAGGTAATTTAACTGGCCGCTGTAAATTTTCCCAAGTGTATTGGTAGGTGGGAGAAATCGGGGGGAGTTGATGGGAATGTGAAGAGAATGAAAAATGGGATTAGTGTAGCACCAGTGAAAATGAGTGGCTGATGGTCGTCACAGACCTGGTAGGCTGAAGGGCCTGTTTCTGTGCTGCTATTTCCTCTTTTCTTGAGCAGAGAGGTCAAAAACCAGGGAACATAAAGTTAAGGTAAATCGTCATTGTGGCTCTCCCTTGAGGTCGAGGATGATGGTCTTCATTCTGTTGATCTATTTATGGGCTCTCAAGTGGCTTATGAGTCCAATCTTGGCTCTGAAAATTAAGCCCACAGAGCGAAGACGCCTGTGCGTGTACTTATTTAACGTGTACTTGATGTTGCACTACAAAAAGCACACGATACTTCACAAATCAACCAACTGATTCCAATGGCATGGAAACCACGATGTTTGGAGCTGATGGATTCGTTGCAGCCTTCATCCGCCTTCAGAGCCATTGAGTTTGAAATAACTTCATCCGCCTGTTCCACCGTTGAGGTCTTGGTTGAATTGTTCTTTGTCAGGGACCTCACCGTCGACCTTACCGCCATGGGTGACCCTACCAGGAGAACAGCTCCAGACAGCATCGCTCTCGGGATCTCAAGACCACACAAGCTTCTCCACCACGTCAAGGTGACAATCCACAGAGAAGTTAAGGTAAATAGTGGAAGGATTAAAAGGGAGAAGTAGAGGGTGGTGGGGTCTGGACCTCACTGTCTGAGAGGGTGATGGGGTCTGGACCTCACTGTCTGAGAGGATGATGGAGTCTGAAACCCCTCACCACATTTAAACAGGTGTAATTGAAGAGCTGTGGTCCCAGTGCTGAAAGGTGGGATTAGTTTGGGTAGAGCATTTTTGACCAGTACAGACATGATGGGCCAAATGGCCTCCTTCTGTGTCATAAATTTTGAATGATTCTATTCCCTTAAAGCAAATGTAATGGTGGGAGCTAAAATGTCACATCTAACACATCCTGGTCAGACCCCACTTGGAGTATTGTGCTCAGTTCTGGTCGCCTCACTACAGGAAAGATATGGAAGCCATAGAGAGGGTGCAGAGGAGATTTACAAGGATGCTGCCTGGAATGCGGAGCATGCCTTATGAAAGCAGGTTGAGGGAACTCGGTCTTTTCTCCTTGGAGAGACGGAGGATGAGGGGGGACCTGATTGAGGTGTATAAGATGATGAGAGGTATTGATAGGGTAGATAGTCAGAGGCTTTTCCCCAGGGCTGAATTGGTGGCCACAAGAGGACATAGGTTTTAGGTGCTGGGGAGTAGATATAAAGGAGATGTCAGGGGTAAGTTTTTTGCTCAGAGAGTGGTGAGTGCGTAGAATGGGCTGCCGGAAACGGTGGTGGAGGCGGATACGATAGGGTCTTTCAAGAGACTGTTAGATAGGTACATGGAGCTGAATAAAATAGAGGGTTATGGGTAAGCCTAGTAATTTCTAGGGTAGGAACACGTTCAGCACAGCTTTGTGGGCTGAAGGGCCTGAATTGTGCTGTAATTGTTCTACGTTCTACGTTCTATCTCCATGGTTCAGCAGATGCATTTAATTTATAACAACAACATTAAACATCCTAGGGGAAGGATCAACATTTAACAACACATTGTTTCAACAAAGGAAAAGAAAGAGGAAGAACAAATTGGGGAAAAATAGCCAGAAGAAAGGAGCAAGCAGTTGTATTATGTGTAAAATACAATTCGCAAAATGTAACGGATACTTCCATGAGGCTCAGATAGAGTTTATTATGTTCCAGGATTGTACAAAATAGGCAAATCATGGAAGATGTCTTCATTCATTGGGGGGAAGTCAAATGTTTTGATCTTGGTGCTCACTACCTACATTGTAGCTCAACAGAAATCTCAATAACTTGTGTGGAAAGTTCTCTGCTCTGATCAATTGCTTGCTTGTGTTCACTATCTTCTGATTCTGAACATTGTTACGGTCTGGGTTGCTATTGGTGAATGTCCCTTTAAGATAGAGCATAGTGGTGTGTGTGTGTGTGTGTGTGTGTGTGTGTGTGTGTGTGTGTGTGTGTGTGTGTGTGTGTGTGTGTGTGTGTGTGTGTGTGTTGGCGTGGTTACAACAACAGAAGATATAGGACGTAATGATGTTTTTGAAGCAGTCAGTCGGAGTCAGTTAGAGGAGAGAGAGAGAAGAGAGAGAGAGAGACACCAGCCTGCTAGGTTCTCTATCGATGGATGAGAAACAGTAACTGTGTCTGTCACTACAATCCACGTATGGATTTTTGGAGAATCCAGTGGAGTCCACTTTGTCGTTAACCTGTAGAGGGAAACAGGTATTTGTGTGAATGGCCACGTCTTGGATGCCTTTCGGGGTGGCGAATACTTCGGAACGAAGCAGCGGAATTCACTTTGTTGTTGACCTGTAGAAGGAAACAGGTACTTGTGTGGACGGCCATGATTCGAGTGCCTTTTGGGGTGAGGAAGATGCAGTGGAGTGGTCACTGCTGAGTGAACACTGAAGTATCGTTTGGGTTCCAAAGTGGAACATTTGGATTTCGTAATTACTCTCTATTTTCTCTCTACATCTACGTTTTGTCTTCAGTCAACGGTGGTTGTTGAAGAAGCCTTTGCTCATGTTTCACCTTATGGCTTGCTGAACTGAACTTCAAGAACCATTCCTGGACTTGGAGTTTGGGAATCGGCCACACACACACTATGAGTTTAGTTTTTGGGGTTAATGTTTAAGATTTAACATTTTTACTTCTAACATTCTAACATTTTTATTTTTATTTTTCTTATCATAAGTAGTTATTAATAAAGTAGTTTTAAACACTTATACATGACTCGGAGTGTTTCTTTTGTTGCTGGTTCATAACAACATCATTCTGTATGCATTCATGCTCAGATAACATCCCTCTGCACTCCCATTGCAGACATACTGTAGTTTGAGATGACAAGAGCATTGCACTAAACTGTGACTGCAATGCTCCTTCAAGTCCCTTCAACACACTACCTTTAGCTGTTGAAGGCCCTAAACTTTGGAACTCCTTTCCCAAAACTCTCAGTCTTCCTGTTTCTTTTTCTTTCTTGAAGATACTCTTTCAAACATATCCCACTGACCAAACTCATTGGCCACCAACTTCTAAAGTCTCCCAAGCCATGGTGTTGGATTTTTTCCAATTCCTGACAAATGCCTGTTACAAAGATGCAACAGACATTTTGTTTTAATTTGTTCAGTGGAGGTCAAAGTCAAGGTCGAGTTTATTGTCACATGCACAAGTACGGGGCAGGCACTGTGGTGTAGCGGTTAGCGTAACGCTATTACAGCACCAGCGACCCAGGTTCAATTCCGGCCGCTGTCTGTAAGGAGTTTGTATGTTCTCCCCGTGTCTGTGTGGGTTTCCTCTGGGTGCTCTGGTTTCCTCCCACGTTCCAAAGACGTACGGGTTAGGAAGTTGTGGGCATGCTATGTTGGTGCCGGAAGTGTGGTGACATTTGCAGGCTGCCCCCAGAACACTCGACGCAAAAGATGCATTTCACTGTGTGTTTCGATGTACATGTGACTAATAAAGAAATCTTATTTCATCTTATCTTATGTTGTTGTCGAATTAAATCAATTAAATGAATAATGGAAAGTGAAATGAACATCCCTGTCCTTGGGAACTGACTTGACACAATCCTTGTGGTAAAAGTGTCCCCACAGTGTGGCAAATCTCACCTTACGTGTATGCACAGGTGTGTATACACAGGTGCAGTGAAAAACTTACTTGCAGCAGCATCACAGGCACATAGCATCAGATAAGCAGCATTAACAAGAAATGTGGATGCTGCTTATATACCTATAGTTGCTTACATGCTGATATGTCACAGCACGTCTACAGATAGGCCAGTGGTAATTGCCCCTCTTGAAATGAAGAGAGTCCACTTAAGAAGACTGTGGTTAAGATTCAACCACAGTGCAGTGGATCTGGAGTCACATCTCGGCCACACTGGGTGAGGATGGCAGATTACCTGCCCTATGCCTAGTGGGTTTCTACGATAATTCGGTCATGCTCATCATTATTGAGAGTAGTTTTTTATTCCAGATTTAGTTAATCCTCTGTGTTTAAATTTTCCATCTGTGCTGATGAGATTTGAACTTGTGTCTCCAAAGTTCAAAGTCGAGTTTATTGTCATCTGCACAAGTCCATGTGTGTATGGGTGCAATGAAAAACTTATTTGCAGCAGCATCACAGCCACATAGAGTCACAAGGAAAACGTAATTTGAGCATAAATTGGACAAAATTATACAAGAAAGTACACAATTAGAACAAAAACTCTAATATATTTACCCCCAGTTTACAACAGGCTGTGTTTACATCCTTCTGTATCTCCCACAACATCAACTGCAGCCTACCAGACAACCTGGACCCATTGCAATTCGCCTATCGCCGAAACAGGTCTACAGTGGATGCCATCTCCCTGGCCCTTCACTCAGCTCTGGAGCATCTGGACAGTAAAGACACTTACATTAGACTATTGTTTATTGACCACAGCTCTGCCTTCAATACAATAATACCAAGCAAGCTTGTCACCAAACTCCGAGACCTAGGACTCAACACCTCCCTCTGTAACTGGATCCTTGACTTCCTAACAAACAGACCGCAATCAGTGAGGATAGGCAGCAATTCCTCCGGCACGATTATTTTCAACACTGGTGCACCTCAAGGCTGCGTCCTCAGCCCTCTACTCTACTCCCTATACACTCATGTCTGCGTGGCCAGATTTTGCTCTAACTCCATCTACAAGTTTGCAGATGATACTACTGTTGTAGGCCGTATCTCAAACAGTGATGAATCAGAGTACAGGAAGGAGATAGAGAGCTTAGTGGAATGGTGTCATGACAACAACCTTTCCCTCAATGTCAACAAAACTAAAGAGCTGGTCATTGACTTCAAGAAAGGGGGCGGTGTACATACACCTGTCTACATCAATGGTGCTGAGGTCGAGAGGGTTGACAACTCCAAGTTCCTGGGAGTGAACATCACCAAACATGGACAAACCACGTGAATGCCATGGCCAAGAAAGCTCACCAGTGCCTCTACTTTCTCAGGAGGCTAAAGAAATTTGGTTTGTCCCCTTTGACTCTCACCAACTTTTACTGATGCACCATAGAAAGCATCCTATCTGGATGTATCATGGCTTGGTATGGCAACTGCTCTGCCCAAGACCGCAAGAAGCTGCAGAGAGTTGTGGACATAGCCCAGCGCATCACGGACATCAGTCTCCCCTCCTTGGACTCTGTCTTTACCTCTCGTTGTCTTGGTGAAGCAGCCAGCATAATCAAAGACCCCACACCCGGGACATTCTCTATTCTCTACTCTTCCATCGGGTAGAAGATACAGGAGCCTGAGGGCACGTACCACCAGACTTAAGGACAGCTTCTACCCCACTGTGATAAGACTATTGAACAGTTCCCTTATACAATGAGATGGACTATGACCTATGACCTCATGACCTCACGATTTACCTTGTTGTGACCTTGCACCTTATTGCACTGCACTTTCTCTGTAGCTGCGACTCTTTACTCTGTACTGTTATTGTTTTTACCTGTACTACCTCAATGCACTCTGTACTAACTTGATGTAACTGCACTGTGTAATGAATTGACCTGTAAGATCGGTTTGTAAGACAAGTTTTTCACTGTACCTCAGTACAAGTGACAATAATAAACCAATACCAATACCAATACATATCAACCCACACTGCATGTTCCTCCCAGAGCAGAACATTACCTGGCATGTGCCAGCTGTGACGAGCCAGTAACACTCTCTGATCTCATCACTTCCGACTCAGATTCATGTCCAGCTCCAGAGACTTGAGAACAAAAACCTAGGCTGACATACCGATGCATCACTGCACTGCTGGAGGATCTATCTTCCAAAAGTAATGCTCAGCCAAACTCCATCTGCTCACTTAATTGGTGTAACAGCACTACAACGAGAAATCACAGCTTGGTTCGGCAACTGCTCCGCCCAAGACCGCTGGAAATTGCAGAGAGTTTGAACACAGCCCAGTCCATCACAAAAAACAGCCTCCTCTCCATGGACTTTGTCCGCAACATAATCAAGAACCCCTCCCACTCCGGTCATTCTCTCTTGTCCCCCCTCCCATCGGGCAGAAGATACAACAGCTTGATAACAGGCACCATCAGGCTCAAAGTCAGCTTCTAATCCACTGTTAAAAGACTCTTGAATGGACCTCTTATATGATAAAGATAAACTCTTGATCTCTCAGTCTACCACATTGTGGCCCTTGCACTTCATTTGTCTACTTGCATTTCACTTTCTTTGTAACTGTAACACCATGTTCTGCATTCTGGTTTTTTTTGTCCTCTTGTACCACCTCAATGTATTGTGTACAGCATGATCTGTCTGGATGGCATGCAAACAAAGATTTTCACTGCATCTTGGTACATGTGGCAAGCATCAACCAATTATTACCAAAAGTAGCCGTGTTATCCCTTTACCTAGGCCAACATTTCTCCTTGAATCAACAGATTATCCGTCTATTACCAGATTGCTGTTATGGAGTCATAGAGTCAAACAGAACAGAAACGAGCCACATCCATGCCGATAAATTCCATTTGCCTGCATTAGGTTGATACTTTCCCATGCTTTGCTACTCAAGTACCTGCCTAAATGACCCTGAAACAGAACAATTGCATCTGATTCTGCTACTTCCTCTGGCAGTAGTTTCCAGTTATCAAGCACTCTCTGTGCAAAAAAAACATTCCCCTCTAAAACTCCTTCCTCTTGCCTTAAACCTATGACCTCTTGTTTTTGATATCCCCATCTAGACCTCTGACAATTTTATATTTCAGGTCACCCCTCAGTCTGCTTCGCCCCAGGGAAAACAAACCCAGCGCATCACGGACACCAGCCTCCCCTCCTTGGACTCTGTCTTTACCTCTCATTGTCTTGGTGAAGCAGCCAACACAATCAAAAACCCCACCCACCCGGGTCATTCTCTCTTCTCTCCTCTTCCATTGGGTAGAAGATACAGGAGCCTGAGGGCATGTACCACCAGACTTCCACCCCACAGTGATAAGACTATTGAATGGTTCCCTTATACAATGAGATGGACTATGACCTCACGATCTACCTTGTTGTGACCTTGCACCTTATTGCACTGCACTTTGTCTGTAGCTGTAACACTTTACTCTGTACTGTTATTGTTTTTACCTGTACTACCTCAATGCACTCTGTACTAACTCAACGTAACTGCACTGTGTAATGAATTGACCTGTACGATCGGTATGCAAGACAAGTTTTTCACTGCACCTCGGTACAAGTGACAATAATAAACCAATACCAATACCAATACCAATACCAACCCCTTCTCATAATTCAAGTCCTCCAATGAAGGTAACATCCTGGTGAATCTCCTCTGCAATCTCTTCAGTGCAATCACATTTTTCTAATAGAAAATGCACACATTATTCCAAGTGCGGTTTAACCAGTGCTTTGTAAAGTTGCAATATAACATCCCAATGTTATATTACATTCCCTGACCTATGAAGGAAAGCAGGCTATATGCTTTCTTCACCACCCTCTCAGCCTGTGTTTGTGAGCCCTTGCTGTGTACATGGCTAACAATTTCCTACAATACACTGCTAATTGCACTTTCAACATACATCATTGACTTTAAAACATGTTAGGCTGTCTTGCAGAAGTGAAACGTGTGCTACAGATACAAACCTTTCTTTAGAAGTAGAGCCGTCCACAGTTATTGGGTCTGCCAAAACTCTTCGGGTTCCAGCACTACTGCCATAAATGCAATCAGGGATGGAAAACCCACATCCCTCTTTACACAGAACAGCACAGGAACAGGCCCTTTGGCCCACAATGTCTGTGCCGAGCACGATACCAAATTAAGATAATCCCATCTGCCCCTATATGATCCATATCTCTCCATTCCCTGCATATTCATGTGCTTGTCTAAGAGCCTCTTGAAGGTCACCATTGTATCTGCTTCCACTACCACGTGCAACATGTTCCAGGCACCTACCACTTTCTGTGTAAAAAGTTGCCCCACACATCTCCTTTAAACACTCCCCCTCTCTATTTAAACCTATGCCCTTCAGTATTTGACATTTCAACCCTGGGAAAAAGATACTGGCTGTCTACCCTAGCTGTGCACTTCATAATTTTATAAACTTCCATCAGGTCTCCCCTCAACCTTTGACAGTCCAGAGAAAATAATCTGTTTGACCAACCTCTCCTTATACGAATACCCTCTAATCCAGGCTACATTTGTAAAAAGCTAATTTTCATGGCATTTATATCCTGTGTACGTATGCCTATGACAACAATAAACTTGAAACTTGAGCATCCAGGTAAACCTCTTCTGAACCCTCTCCAAAGCCTCCACATCCTTCCTGTAATGGGGCGACCAGACTGTGCACAATACTTCAAGTGCGGCCTAACCAAAGTTTTATACAAATACAATACAGTTTGTTTCAGGAGAGAACAGGGTCAACAGGCCTTCACCATAGACTTGGAGAGGGGTAGGAGCAGACAATATGGGAAAGTATTTAACTGGGGGAGGGGGAATTATGATGCTATTAGGCAGGAACTTGGGAGTGTAAATTGGGAACAGATGTTCTTGGGGAAGTGCACTTCAGAAATGTGGAGGTTGTTTAAAGAGTACTTGCATGGGGTTCTGGATAGGTTTGTCCCATTGAGGCAGGGTAAGGATGGTAGGGTGAAGGAACCGTGGTTGACAAGAGATGTAGAATATCTTGTCAAGAGGAAGAAAGAAGCTTACCTGAGGTTCAGAAAGCATGGATCACACAGGGCTCTGGAAAATTACATCTTAGCCAGTAGGGAGCTTAAGAATGGACTTAGGAGAGCTAGAAGGGCGCATGAGAAGTCCTTGGCGAGTAGGATCAAGGAAAACCCCAAGGCGTTCTACACGTATGTGAAGAATAGGAGGATGACTGGAGCGAAGGTAGGACCGATCAGGGATAAAAGAGGAGTCGGAAGAGGTAGGGGAGGTCCTTAATGAATACTTTGCTTCAGTATTCACCAGAGATAGAGACCTTGACGTTTGTGAGGATGGCGTACAGCAGGCTGATACGCTAGGGCATGTTGATGTGAGGAAAGAAGATGTGCTGGAACTTAAAAAACATTAGGATAAATAAGTCACCGGGGCCAGATGGGATATATCCAAGGTTATTACGGGAAGTGAGGGAAGAGATTGCTGCACCTTTGGCAATGATCTTTGTGTCCTCACTGGCCACAGGAGTAGTGCCAGATGACTGGAGGGTGACAAATGTTGTTCCTTTGTTTAAGAAAGGGAGTAGGGATAACCCTGGGAATTACAGACCATTGAGTCTTACTTCAGTGGTGGGCAAATTACTGGAGAAGATTCTTAGAGACAGGATTTATGGGCATTCAGAGAAGCATAGGCTGATTATGGACAGTCAGCTTGGCTTTGTGAGGGGCAGGTCGTGCCTCACGAGTCTGATTGAATTCTTTGAGGATGTGACAAAGTACATTGATGAAGGTAGAGCAGTGGATGTGGTGTACATGGATTTTAGTAAGGCGTTTGATAAGGTTCCCCATGGAAGGCTTATTCAGAAAGTCAGGAGGCATGGGATCCAGGGAAACTTGGCTGTGTGGATTCGGAATTGGCTCGCTCACAGAAGACAGAGGGTGGTTGTATATGGAGCATATCCTGCCTGGAGGTCAGTGACTAGTAGTGTTCCACAGAGATCTGTTCTGGGACCCCTGCTCTTTATGATTTTTATAAATGACTTGGATGAGGATGTGGAAGGGTGGGTTAATAAGTTTGCTGATGATACAAAGGTTGGTGGTGTTGTTTATAGGGTAGAAGTTTGCTGTAGATTACAACAGAATATTGATGGAATGCAAAGCTGGGCTGAGAAGTGGCAGATGGAGTTCAACCCGGTTAAGTGTGAAGTGATGCACTTTGGGAGATCGAATTTGAAGGTAGAATACAAAGTTAATGGCAGGACTCTTAGCAGTGTGGAGGAACAGAGGGATCTTGGAGTCCACGAGCCCTCAAGGTTGCCACGCAGGTCGATAGGGTTGTTAAGAAGGGGTATGGTGTGTTGGCCTTCATTAGTCGGGGCACTGAGTTCAAGAGCCACGAGGTAATGTTGCAGCTCTATAGAACTCTGGTTAGACCACACTTGGAGTATTGTGTTCCATTCTGGTCGCCTCATTATAGGGAGGATGTGGCAGCTTTATAAAGGGTGCAGAGGAGATTTACCAGGATGTTGCCTGGATTGGGGAGCATGTCTTATGAGGATAGGTTGAGCGAGCTAGGGCTTTTCTCTTTGGAGAGAAGGAGGATGAGAGGTGACTTGATAGAGGTGTACAAGATGATAAGAGGCATAGATCGAGAGGACAGTCAGAGACTTTTTCTCAGGGAGAAAATGGCTAACACGAGGGCATAATTTTAAGCTGATTGGAGGAAGATATAATGGATGTCAGGAGTAAATTTTTTACACAGAGAGTGGTGGGTGTGTGGAATGCACTGCCGGCAGAGGTTGTGGGGGCAGATACATTAGGGACATTTAAGAGACTCTTTGACACATGAATGATAGAGAAATGGAGGGCTATGTGGGAGGGAAGGGTTAGATAGGTCTTAGAGCAGGATGAAATGTCGGCGCAACATTGTGGGCTGAAGGGCCTGTATTGTGCTGTAGTGTTCTATGTTCTATGTTCAACCAGAAATGATTCAGCCTCTCAAAACTCCTTGAAAACTAAGTCACATCTCGGTACACTAACTTGCGTTCAATAATTCAATACCGTTGCTCTGTAATGTTCAGTAAACATGCAGGTCGGAGTTACATGTCAAGCATCATTTATTTTCATAGACTCACTGTTGTAGAAGAAGAAAAGGCAAACTGTTTCAGTCAATCTCACACCGCATCAGAACTTCATGAGACATTAAACCCAGGCTTTGCCTTCCCTTTCAGGTAGATCTAGAAAGCCCTGGTGTGAAGAGCACCAGGGCAGATCCCCATGGTGTCCTGCCAATGTTTGTTCCTCATTCAACATTGTTAATTGAGTGTTTGCAGGTGCTTCGTGCTATTGCTTTTATAAGCAAACAAACCAAGCTAGAGCTAAAATAGAACAACCTTATTCAAGGCAGGAGCTCTCAACTACATTGCAACATTCAGGTACATCAACAAATCAAGGTACCCCAAACCCACACACACAGCTGGACTGATGAAGGGTCTCGACCCACGACGTCGACTGTCCATTTCCTGCCACAGATGCTGCCTGACCCACTGTGTTCCTCCAGCACCTTATCTGTTGCTCTGTTTTAAAAATGTTCAAAGACTCTTGTCTCCACCACCCTTATAGGAAGAGAGATCCAAAGACTCAAGACCTCTGGAGAGAGGTTGAGCATGTTGGGATGTTTTTCATTGGTGCGTAGGAGAATGAGGGCTGATCTAATAGAGGCATATGAAATCATGAGGAGCATAGATTGGGTGAATGTCCACAATCTTTTTCCCTGGGTTGGGAAACCAAGAACTTGAGGGCATGGATTTAAGGTGAGAGCGGAGAGATTTAATATGAACCTGAGGGGCAACTTTTTCACTCAGAGGGTGGTCAGTATATGGAACGAGCTGCCAGAGGAAGTGGTTGAGGCAGGTACATTAACAACATTTAAAAGGTACTTGGACAGGTACATGGATAGGAAAGGTTTAGAGGGATATAGGGCAAATGCCGGCAAATGGGACTAGCTCAGGTGGGAATCTTGGTCAGCATGGACCAGTTGGGCCGAAGGGCCTGTTTCCATTTTGTCTGACTTCATGACTACTGAGAGAAAAGTATTCAGCTTCATTTTAATATTGGTGGTCCTTTTATAAACTGTGACTGCTGCCTGCAGATTCTCCCAGAAGAAGAAACATCCTCTCCACGTCCACCCTGCCAAGACGCCTCGGAATCTTATGGGTTTATTGAGTCCAAGGTGAATAATTGTCAAAGTGCAAAGGCCAGGTGTCGATGAATGATTCCCAATTTGTTGCCACGAGCAGTTAAAGAGAGCTTCTTCTGAGGCTGGCTTTAACTTTCTAAAATACAGAGGAACGAATAGTCAGAAAACAAAACATGTGGACAACAGCCTGATTTTATCATGCAATGCAGGAGTTAATGGCAAAGCCAACAATTTATTTCCGTGAGAGTTTTAAGAGCAATTGAAAGTCAACCACTGTGCCGAGAGTCACATACAGGTCAAACACAGCAAAGATGGCACATTTCCTTTCATAAGGGGCTTGAAGGAACCAGATGATTTATTTACAACAGTCCAGTAGTTTCACGATTGTCTGACCACTAGCTTTTTAATTCAGATTATTCTCAATCCTGAGGGACCTACTAAGAAGAATTCAGTTAATGTCTGAACTGAAAGTTCGCAATGCAACAGTAACAGATGTGACCTGAATAACTTTAAAAACCTTTCATTTCAATTTTTTTTTAATCCCTTCACAGAATGAAGGCATTGGCGGCAAGGCCAGCATTTATTACCTATCCTGGGTGCTACTGAGAGAGTGATTTGCTTCCTTAGCAACAGGGCGACTAGCTACCTGGAGACACAAGAGACTGCAAATCTGGAGCAAAAATTGAGCTGCTAGAGGAACGCAGTGGGTTCGGAGGCATCTGCGGAGGGAAATGGAACAGTTGACATTTCTTTCCTTCTTTCTTTTTCAATCTTTTTATTAGTTTTCAAATTAATGCAGATTAATATATAACATCAATGTTTGTAGATGTAACACAAACAGATCAGGAGAACAATCATGGCATAGATAATCATAAAGAACAATAAAATATAAAAAAATCTGTAGATCCAAAGATCTCTCAGTAAATGAATATAATATAAAAGAAAGGAAAGAAAAAGATTTATTATATAAATTAAAAAAGAGAAAGAAAAAAACAAATCAATAAGAAAAATTATAAACAATATAAACTAAACTAAACAGAAAAATCGCAAAAAAAACAACAAAGAAAAGGAAAAAAAACTGGGCTAAAATTTCTCAGTAGAAACAGAGCAATATTAAGTTGTCAACTCCATTCCTCTAAGTTGGAAAGTTATTGAAAGGGGATCTACATCATGTGAAAATATTGAATAAATGGACTCCAAATATCTTCAAATTTAAGCTGAGGATCAACAGTACCACTCCTAATTTTTTCCAAGTTTAAACATGACATAGTTTGAGATCAGTTGACATTTCAGGTCAAGACTCTTCATCTGGACTAAAAGAGGGGGGTGAGGGATAAAGTGGTAAATTGGTTTATTATTGTCACATGCACTGAGGTACAGTGAAAGACTTTGTTTTGTATGCCATTCATACAGATCATTTCATCACATCACAAGGGAAAAGCAATAACAGAATGCAGGATAAAGTGTTACAGTTACAGAGAAAGTGCAGCGCAGGCAGACAATAAGATGTAAGGCCATGGCGAGGTAGATTGTGAGGTCAAGAGTCCATCCTATCCTACGAGACAGCTGTTCAATAGTCTTATACCAGTGGGATAGAAGCTGTCCTTGAGCCTGGTGGTACATGCTTTCAGGCGTTTGTATCTTCTGCCCGGTGGGAGGGGGGAGAAGAGAGAATGTCCGGAGTGGGTGGGGGTCTTTGATTATGTTAGCCGGTTTACCGAGGCAGTGAGAAGTGTAGACAGAGTCCATGGAGCGGAGGCTGGTTTCCGTGATGTGCTGAGCTGTGTCCACAACTCTCTGCAGTTCCTTGCGGTCCTGGGCAGAGCAGTTGCTGTACCAAGCCGTGATGCATCCAGATAGGTTAGTCTCTATGGTGCATCAATAAAAGTTGGTTAGTGTCAAAGGGGACATGCCAAATTTCTTTAGCCTCCTGAGGAATTAGAGGTGCTGGTGCTTCCTATAATTGTGTACCCCTCCATCAGATCACCCCTCCGTCTCCTCTGCTCCAAGGAAAACAAACCCAGCCTATCCCGTCTCACCATTCCAGGCAACATCCTGGTGAGTCTCCTCTGCACCCTCTCCAGTGAAAGGAGATTTAGTTAATTAAATGTTTGTCTACACTTCGCGCTGCCTCAGGAAAGCAGCCAACATAATCAAGGACCCCACCCATGCCAGACATTCTCTCTTCTCCCCTCTCCCATCGGGCAGAAGATACAAAAGCTTGAAAACACGCACCACCAGGCTCAAGATTAACTTCTATCCCACTGTTATAAGACTCTTGAATGGACCTCTTGTATGATAAAGATAAAATCGATCGGTATGCAAGTCAAGTTTTTCGCTGTACCTTGGTACAAGTGATAATAATAAACCAATACCAATACCAAAATCTTGATCTCTTGATATACCTTGTAATGGCCTTGCACCTTATTGTCTGCCTGCAATGCACTTTCTCTGTAACTGTAACACTATATTCTGTATTCTGTTATTGCTTTTCCCTTGTACGTAGAACATAGAACAGTACAGCACAGAACGGGCACTTTGGCCCACAATGTTGTGCTAACATAGCTATTCCGTCCTACGTGCAGAATGCCCATATCCGTCTATCGTACTACCTCAATGTACTGATGTTTTGAAATGATCCGTGTGGATGGCATGCAAAACAAAGTTTGTCACTGTACCTCGGTACATGTGACAATAGTAAACCAATTACCAATTACCAACGAGTTTAAATTCCACAACTGTCATTGTGGAATCAAAATTCATAGGCTTGATTGATGGACTTCTCAATAAAATTGAGAATCTTCCATTACTAAAGAGTGAGGTAGTGTTACTGATCGACATGGTGCTTAATCATAATTTAATAGGCAAGCTGTTTATATGATGTGAAGTCATTCATCCATTCTGTGCTTTACCACATTTACTAGGTCAGGAGGGGCAGTGAGATGTTTCCCGCTGTGATGTTTGGGCAAGGTAAGTGCGATATGACTTGGAAAGGGAACAAATGAAAAATAACATCAGAACGACTTCTGAACTTTCTATGCACTATCAACGGAATGATTTTAAGATCAATAGCAATTAAAGGAACGTTTTTACCTTCAGGCACCAAAGGGTCTCTTGTCTTGGATGTTTAGTACTACGTTTGACTATGGGATGTCATTTTCTGCCAAATTCATCAATTCGTCAGTAATTGAGCAGGGCAAAGTAATTACAAATTTAATGTTATTGTTTCACCTTGTCCTCAGTGCCATTGAGAATTGTAGTAAATCCACATTAAATTGAAGATCTTCCCATCATGCAGAAGATCAGATAACTGTAAGGGCGATCCAGCTCTTGATGAAAGGCCAGACTGATTGGATGGTAGTCTTCAATGTCACAGGTCAAAACCCTGCATCAGGACTGAGACTGGAGAGAGAAGGTGGCCAGTCTTGAGAGAGGGAGGGGTGAGACTGAAGGCGCTAAGGTTCCCTCCAGCTGCTCTTCAGTCGTAATGGTGAGATCACTCCCCCTCTCCTCTATCTTCACTCTTGGTCCTGATGCGGGGTTTTGACCTAAAACGTTGACAATTCCTTTCCCCTGCACAGGTGCTGCTCGACATGCTGAGTTCCTCCAGCAGATTGTTTGTTGCTCCCGATTCCAGCATCTGCAGTCTTGTCTGAATGGATGGTAGTGTTGGAGAGATGGACTACAGTGTTATGGTCCAGGCAATCATGAAGTCTTCCCAACCTTGTGACCTCCCTGTAGGGAATTCAAGATCATATGAGACATTCGCAGCTCTCTCATAGATTTCCCCATCAATTATTTCTGGTGAGGTGGTTGTGAGAGAGAAACAGGACAAGACCATTCAGACCTTTGAGCCTATTCTAGCACTCAATGAGATCATGACTGGCCTGTGACCATATTCCTGACCTTTTCCCTTCTATCTTAACACCTTCAGTTAACAAAAATAAGATTAGTCGTAAATTTAAAATTGACCAAGCATGAATTGGACTTTGCAAAGGAGTTCCAAACTTCCACAACCTGCTGTGTGTGGAATGGTTTGCTAACTTCACTCCTGAAGGCCTGGTTCCAATTTTTGGATGATTTTCCCGACATCCTTAGGGAAAGGATTCCATCTGAAGCACTGATCTGGCTGTCCACATCTGTTAGCATCGGTAGTCTCCTCCTTCTTCCATGGAACAGTGCAACCCAAGGCCCTCACTGGAAGCACAACATCAGTTCTGCAGAGGGAGATCTCAGCAACAACTCCACAAATTCTACGCCAGTTGTCACTTTTGCTGGTCAGCGATGAAGCATAAAATGTTTCTTTTGGGCTGGATTTATAAGGAAAACATTTGCAAAGCTGATTGGTGGTCTTTCAGAGATCTAACATAAGCATTAAGAACAAAATCATTAAATATATTCAAGAAGGAGTTAGATATTATTCTTAGGCAAAGGGGATAAGGTTATATGGAAAAAAGCTGGAATAGGAGATGTTTGGATGATCAGCCATCAGCACGATGAATGGGTGGGAGGCAGACGAAGGGATAAATGGCCTAGTCCTGCTCTTATTTTCTCTGACTGAAGAGCAAAACATTCCCGATCCTGGAAATCTCAAATACTTAAAGAAAACTACCATGGCTCCTTTCCATTGAGTGGTTCTTGCTTCACCTTCTGCCTGACCTGCTGAGTGTTTCAAACATTCCCTGTTTATACAAGCCCTAGTCCACATTAATTTATAAAATTCACCACCTTACATGTGAAATTTAGAGTATACAACACAGAAACAGGCCCTTCGGCCCAACTCGTCCATGCCAACCAAGATATCTATCTAAGCCAGTCCCATTTACTTGTGTTTGGCCCATATCCCTCTTGGCCTTTTCTACCCATGTACCTGTCCATTTATTCTGCATCCCATAATCATCAGCACAGCACAACTATAAGTGCAACAATTCTACCATTTATGGAACATATAGAGATTAAAGAAGAGGAGGTGCTTGCTGCTTTACAGTGAATAAAGGTAGATAAATCCCCTGGGCCTGACATGATATTTCCTCAGACCTTGAGAGAGACTAGTGTAGAAATTGCAGGGGCCCTGACAGATATATTTAAAATGTCCTTAGCCACGGGTGCAGTGCCTGAGGACTGGAGGGTAGCTCATGTTTTCTGTTGTTTAAAAAAGGCTCTAAAAGTAAACCAGGTAATTACAGGCCGGCAAGCCTGATATCAGTAGTAGGTAAATTATTGGAAGGTGTTCTGAGAGATCAGCTTTACAAGTATTTGGACAGCCAAGGGCTGATTAAGGATAGTCAGCATGGCTTTGTGCGTGGTGTTTAACGAATCTTGTAGAGTTTTTCGAGGAGGTTACTGAGAAAGTAGATGAAGGAAGGGCTGTGTATGTTGTCTACATGGACTTTAGTAAGGCCTTTGACAAGGTCCCATCTGGGAGGCTAGTTCAGTAGGTTCAGACACTAGGTATCCATGGAGAGGTTATAAACTGGCTTTGAAATTGGCTGTGTGGGAGAAGACAGAGAGTGGTAGTGGATGATTGTTTCTCATTTAATAAGACCTTTTGAATCCAATAATCATCTCGTTCAGTCTACAGATGCTGTGTTGGCTTCTTGAGGTAGTTCAGATGTTTCAGCAATACTAATCATAAATCAAAGGGCTGCACACCTTGACATTTTGATCTAGTGATTAAGCCTCATTTGGCACATTCGTTATTCACCATTCATTAATTTCATGACCTAATGCTAATGTGAGTAATTCCACACCAGCATCAAGGACAACGCAAGTAACTGAGTGAGAGCTCTTTCACAAAGGACAAAGAGCTGTGTGTTAGGCACATATTCCCTCCAAGGACAAGGACAGGCTTATTATTGTGACCCAGATTCTGTGACAGCAGTGACAGAAACCCCTGCATTTTTCTGTCATTACTCTGTGGAACCGGTAGCAACTTCTGGACTTCTGCACACTATGATTTAAAGGCTCAGATCATGTTGGCTAATGTTAAAATCATATCATAAACAGGAGCAAGAGGAGGCCATTTGGCCCCTTGTGGCTGCTTTGCCATTCAATAAGGTCTTGGTTGACCCTCTACCATGGCTCCATTTACCTGCACTAACTCCATATCCTTTCATTCCCTTAATATCTAAAAATCTGTTGGCCTCTGTCTTGAATATACTCCTCAGCTGAGTCTGCACAGCCCTCTTGGGTAGAGAATTCCAAATACCCACCACCGCCTGGGTGAAGAAGTCTCTTCTCATCTCTGTCTTGAGTGGCCAACCTCTAATTTTGAGTCCATGGCCCCTGGTTCTAGATACCACGGCCAGTGGAAACATCATCCCTGTATCTGCTCTTGTCAGGCGATTTCCAAGGTCAGTGGAGACACAAGAGACTGCAGAAGCTGGAATCAAAAGACAAGATGCTGGAGGAACTCAGCGGGTCAGGCAGCATCTGTGGAGGGAAATGGACTGTCAATGTTTCAGTTCGAGACCCTTCATCTGGACCGACCTTTCCAAGGTCGGATTGTAGACCTTTATTGTTGGAGGGCAGTGCTGTACAACAAGGACAGGCTGCTAGAGGATCTCTGTTTTACAGAGGCCCATCTTCTTGATGACTTGGAGCTCACTGTTCAAACATTATGCCCTTTAGTATTGGACATAATATTAGAAGGCATGCATTTAAGGTGAGAGGGGTTAAATTCAAAGGAGATGTTTGGAGCAAGTTTTTTACACGGAGAGTGGTGGGTGCCTGGAATACGCTGCCAGAGATGGTAATGGAGGCAAATGTGACATTTAAGAGGCTCTTAGATAGACACATGAATGTGCAGAGAGTGGAGGGAAATGGACATTGTGTTAGCAGAAGTGATTAGTTTAGTTAGGCATTTAATCGCGAGTTTAATTAGTTCAGCACAACTTTGTGGGCTGAAGGGCCTGTTCCTGTGCTGTACTTTTCTATGTTCCATGTTCAAACATGTGCGAACACAAAGCGTTGTCTGCGTACTGCAACGTGTTGGCCAAGCTGGAGTGGAGACAAAGTGTGCAGATCTGCCCCAGGTTACATTGGGGTTCCATTCCTGTGAACTGTTCATGACTTGGAAGTGTGGCCGTGAACTGAGTTCCCAGGAGGCAGAAGATGTCTGCAGTTCTACAGCAGCCGACAAATCCACTCCGTCGGTCTCCCAAACTCTCTGTCGTATGTACGGGCTGTGCATTAGATGTTTGCAACCTGGAGAGGATCTGGAGATTGAACCCTTTCCCACTGGTCCAGTAGATTAGAGGCATAGAGTCATTCAGCATGCAAACAGGCCTTCAGCCCAACTGGTCCATGCTGACCAAGATGCTCATCTAAGCTAGTCCCTAGGATCCTATCTGGATATATCACGGCTTGGTACGGCAACTGCTCTGCCCAGGACTAAAAGAAACTGCAGACAGTTGTGGACACAGCCCAGCACATCACGGAAACCAGCCTTCCATCCTTGGACTCTGTCTTTACCTCTTGCTGCCTTGGCAAAGCAGCCAGCATAATCAAAGACCCCAACCACCCTGGTTATTCTCTCTTCTCTCCTCTTCCATCAGGTAGAAGATACAGGAGCCTGATGGCACGTACTGCCAGACTTAAGGACAGCTTCTACCCCACTGTGATAAGACTATTGAACAGTTCCCTTATACAATGAGATGGACTCTGACCTCATGATCTACCTTGTTGTGACCTTGCACCTTATTGCACTGCATTTTCTCTGGAGCTGTGACACTTTACTCTGTACTACCTGTACTACCTCAATGCACCCTGTACTAACTCAGTGTAACTGCACTGTGTAATGAATTGACCTGTACGATCAGTATGCAAGACAAGTTTTTCACTGTACCTCGGTACAAGTGACAATAATAAACCAATATCAATACCAATACCCATTTGCCTGCATTTGGCCCATATTCCTCTAAACCTTTCCGATCCATGTACTTGTCCAACTTCCTTTTGGTGTTGTTATTGTACCTGCCTCAACCACTCCCTCTGGCAGTTTGTTCCATATATACCCCAACCTCTGCGTGAAGGAGTTACCCCTCAGGTCCCATTAAAATCGTTCCCGTCTCAGCATTTTATGTTGCAGTTGTACAAGACGTTGGTGAGGCTGCATTTGGAATATTGGGTTCACTTTTGGTCACCCTGCTATAGGAGAGATGCCGTTAAGCTGGAAAGAGTGCAGAGCAGATTTATGAGGATGTTGCTGGGACTTGAGGGATTGAGTTATGGAGAGAGGTTGAGCAAGTTGGGACTTTTTTCACTAGATTGTAGGAGAATGAGGGGTGATCTTATAGAGCTGTATAAAATCAAGAGGGGCATAGATAGGGTCAATGCGCACAGTCTTTTTTCCCAGGATTGGGGAATCAAGAACTAGCAGGCATAGGTTTAAGGTGAGAGGGGAGAGATGTAATAAGAACCTGAGAGGCAACTTTTTCACCCAGAGGATGATATGTATATCGAATGAGCTGCCAGAGGAAGTGGTTGAGGCACTTTCATTAACAACTTTTAAGAGGTACTTGGACAGGTACATGGATATGAAAGGTTTAGAGGGATTGAGCCAAATGTGGGAAAATGGGACCAGCTTAGATGGGAATCTTGGTTGCCATGGACCAGTTGGGCCAAAGGGCCTGTTTCTGTTCTGTAGGACTCTGTGACTCACCTTAAACTTCAGCTTTCTAGTTCTTGATTCCCCAATCCTGGGAAAAAGACTGTGGACATTCCCCTTTCCTATGCCCCTCATGATTTTATACACCTCTATAAGGTCACCCCTCAGTCTCATAGTTCAACTGCAATGGAAACCCTATTGCAGACTGTGGAGATAAAGTCTGAGGGCAACAATGCAGCTTGTTTAACACCAGCCTGCACAGCGATTGGCTCTTCTGTGGATGGTGTGCACACCATCACGTCACAGATATATGTAAAATGTCTGAGGACAACCAACTTATTGAAGGATTCTTCATAGTCCCCCTTGTTTTATGAAGTACTTGAAGGCAGGATCTCAGGTCTATGGACCAGTAGTTTCATGGTTACTTTTACTGAAACAGCTTCTTTTCAGTTTCAGATTGATATGCTTAATGGAATCTTAATTCCCCAGCTGCAGTAGATGGGATTTGAACTCCTATGTCTGACTCAAACAGTCTGGCTGCTAGCCTGGTGATTTGAACACCACACTATCATACCCGTGTTATTTTCCTGGCTTTAAAAGGGATTTGGGGCATGCTAAGATTGTGAAATCAAGCAGAAATGCCTCAAGCTGCAAGGCGCTTACACATTGCATGGCAACCAACTCCATCAGAAACATTTGTTCCAACAGGAAACAGATCTCAGATCCAATGCGTTAATGCCGGCATCCAGTCTGGGTCACAACACAACCACAGCGAACGTTCTAGGGATGGTGACACATCCTGATGCAAGGTTTACACCCAAAACGTCGACGATTCCTTTTCTCCCACGGACCTGCTAAGTTCATCCAGCAGATTGCTTGTTATCCCAGGGATGGTGCATCATGTCACCACTTAGACTTAACCAACTTATTTTCTTGATTAACTTAGCCATGAACCTTTTTATCATAATTCTCATCAACAAAGATGGTTCACTGGTAATCATTTATTGCCACCTTCTTACAGGACTTGTGTTGTTTCTTTAATTGAACTGACAATATGATGTGGCAACTGGCTTTGTAGGTCAGATATCGAGGTTGGATGAGTTGTTTGTACCAAACATGGATCGTTTTTTGCTCTGATTTTTAAATATTGGATTGGGACCTTGCTTTTCTGCTTCCATTTAAGTGATCGCCTTCACATTAGTTGTTGGAAAAAAGCAAAGAAATTTGTCCTCTATGGCATATATAAAACTAATGATGCAACAGTGAGTGTGCATCTGGTTCCAAACCGGCTCTGTTGAATTCAACAGAACTGAATATTGAACTAGTCTCTCTTACTACATTAACCAATTAGCTGCCTGGAAGAAAATCCCACTGGTTCCATTCTTTCTCCACAGTTCGGCATGTTTATCCCTTGAGTGACCATCCCTTTCACTCTCAAAAACTGATTGATTCTGTTTCTATCACCATGTGTGAAAAATTTCTCCTCAAGTTTCTCTTTCACCTGACATTTTTAATCTTTCTTCCCATCTGAAATGGGAAAAAAAACATTCATTTCAATCTGTCAGGTTATATTTTCAAGGATTTTATTTGTATTTCAATAAGGACTATACTAGTTTCAAAACGTCTCAGTGTACTTGTTCAGGAAACAACATGCTTTATTTTGTCACTGCTGTAACACAGCTAATGAATGCACAACAAGTGATTATGACTAGATAATCGTCATGTTTCTCTGAGTGATGTTGATCAAGGGACAAATATTGTCTTGGAAACCACGCAGATCTCTCCCGCTCTTCTTTAAGTTGGTGCCATGGGAGGTTGTACATCCAGCTGAGGAGGCATCTCATCGTGAAAACATCTACACTCTGGAGTCATCAACAGATACAACATGGAAACAGGCCCTTCAGCCCATTGAGCCTGCAGCAACCATCAACCACCCTCATACACTAATCCTGCATTAGTCCTATCTTTTTTATTCTCCCACATTCTCATCAACTCATCAACTGTACAAGATGATAAGAGGCACAGATCAAGTGGACAGTCAGATACTTTTTCCCAGGGCGACAATGGCTAACACGAGGGGATGTAATTTTAAGGTGATTGGAGGAAGGTATAAGGGGGATGTCAGGGGTAAGTTTTTTACACAGAGAGTGCTGGGTGCATGGAACGCACTGCCAGCAGAGGTTGTGGGGGCAGATACATTAGGGACATTTAAGAGACTCTTAGATAGACACATGAATGATAGAGAAATGGGGAGCTATGTGGGAGGGAAGGGTTAGATAGATCTTAGAGCAGGATAAAATGTCGGTACCACATTGTGGGCCGGAGGGCCTGTACTGTGCTGTAGTGTTCTGTGTTCTATGTTCTAACTCCATGCAGATTCTGCCACTCACCTCCACACCAGGGGCAATTTACAATGGCCAATTAACCTACCAACCCGCACGTCTTGGTAATTGGTTTATTATTGTCACATGTACCGAGGTACAGTGAAAAACTTATTTTGCATGCCATCTATACAGATCATTTCATCATATCTGTACATCGAGGTAGTACAAGGGAAAAGCAGAATGCAGAATAAAGTGTTACAATTACAGAGAAAGTTTCCATATGATATGAGCAGACCTTTTTTGAATCCCTTTCAAAAACCTTTGAAGACAGCGGAGCTGACGACATAATAATGTTTTTTTTTAACCGAAGAAATGTCAGTCCAGTTTTTTTTGAAGGTTTTGGTTTGCTTTTGTTCGTTACTATACTTTTTTTTTGATTTGGGGGTTTTCTTTTCATATAATCAAATTCCTTTTCAATTTCTTATTTTCTCTCTGTATCATGTTCACTTAGCAAGAGAGCGGGAGGTCCAGATTACATATTTTACTTCCTGTGAGTATAAATTAACTTATTACTGTTATCCCGATCTCTTCCCATCATATGTATAATTATTAATGTTTTGTATATTAATTTGAATTAATTTGAAATTCAATAAAAAGATTGAAAAAGAACAGTTACAGAGAAAGTGCAGTGCAGGTAGACAATAAGGTGCAAGGGCCACGATGAGGTAGATTGTTAGGTCAAGAGTTCATCTTTATCGTACAAGAGATCCGTTCCAAGAGTCTTATAACAGCAGGATAGAAGCTGTTCTTGAGCCTGGTGGTACGTGCTTTCAAGCTTTTGTATCATTTGCCCGATGGGAGGGGGGAGAAGAGAGAATGTCCAGGGTGGTTGGGGTCTTTGATTATGGTGACTGCTTTCCTGAGGCAGCAGGAAGTCCATGGAGGGGAGGTTGATTTCCTTGATGTCTTAAGCTGTGTCCACGACTCTCTGCAATTTCTTGTGGACTTGGGCAGAGCTGTTGCCATACCAAGCTGTGATGCATCTGGATAGGATGCTATCTATGGTGCACCTGTAAAGATTGGTGAGGGTCAACAGGGACATGCCGAATCTTTGGGATGTAGGAACAAACTGGAGCACATGGAGGAACCCATGGATTCACAGGGAGAACATGCAAACTGCACACAGACAGCACCCGAGGTCAGGATTGAACCCGGGTCCCTGGCCCCTGAGGCAGTGGTTCTGCTAGCTGTGCCACTGTGCTGGCCACTGAAGCATTCAACAGATGCTACCGTAAGCTGTCAGTCCAAATTATGCACTCAAACCTTTAGAGTAGGTTTTTAATCCGCCACCTTTTGACTCCACATTGAGAGCTCTAGCGCTGAACCATGGTTGACACTTCCAAATGGCTAATTTATCAAGCACTTCAGAGAAATAACATTGCCATTTCTCTCCAGAGGTACAAATGATCTTTAAACATGCTTGTTTGCATAAACCAAAAAGCAAAGCAAAACTCTGCAGATGTTGGGAATCTGAAATAAGAGAGAAAGGTTAAAATTCTCAGGAGGCCAGGCAACATCTGTGAAGAAAGAAACCAGGCTGAGTGGTTAATTCCATTTCTTTCTGACATCTCCCTGACCATCTGACAATCTTCAATTTGTTTTTATTTGCATAGCTTTCTCTGCTTTGCATAAGAGCATGTCTTATGAAAATAGGTTGAGTGAGCTCGGGCTTTTCACTTTGGAGAGAAGGAGGATGAGAGATGACTTGATAGAGGTGTACAAGATGATAAGGGGCATAGATCGAGTGGACAGTCAGAAACTTTTTCCCAGGGCGACAATGGCCAACACGAGGGGACATAATTTTAAGGTGAATGGAGGAAGGTATAATGGGGATGTCAGAGGTAAGTTTTTTACATGGAGAGTGGTGGGTGTGTGGAACGCACTGCCGGCAGAGGTTGTGGGGCAGACACATTAGGGACATTTAAGAGACTCTTAGAAAGACACATGAATGATAGAGAAATGGAGGGCTATGTGGGAGGGAAGGGTTAGATAGATATTAGAGCAGGATAAAATGTTGGCATAACATCGTGGGCCGAAGGGCCTCTACTGTGCTGTAATGTTCTATGTTCTATTCTGTGCAGAATTTGATTACAACTTGATTGTTGTCCAGATCTGAACAGAGCATCGATGAAGATGGTAAATTAATTAAAAAGTATTTTTATCACATAAGACATTTCTGTACTGAAGACTGTTCTCTTGGCTGGTTACAGACATGTGGTCAAAGCACTGCTTCACACCAAGAATACTTGGGATATAGAGTTTGGTGGCATGGTGTCACGACAACAATTTTACCCTCAATGTCAGCAAAACCAAAGAACTGGACATTGACTTCAGGAAGTGGGACTGTGCACACCCTCCTGTTTATATCAATGGTACTGAGGTCGAAAGGGTTGAGAGCTTCAAGTTCCTAGGAATGAACATCAGCAATAACCTGTCCTGGTCCAACTACATAGACACCATGACCAAGAAAGCTCACCAGCGCTTCTACTTCTTCAGGTAGCTAAAGAAATTTGGCATGTCCCCTCACCAATTTTTATCAATGCACCATAGAAAGCATCCTATCTGGATGCATCATGTCTTGGTACGGGAACTGCTCTGCCCGAGACCACAAGATACTGCAGAGAGTTGTGGACACAGTCCAACACATCACGGAAACCAGCCTCCCCTCCATACACTCTGTCTATACTTCTCAATCTCTCGGTAAAACAGCCAACATAATCAAAGACCCCACCCACCCCTGGCATTCTCTCTTCTCCCCCCTCCCATCGGGCAGAAAATACAAAAGCATGTACCACCAGGCTCAAGGACAGCTTCTATCCCACTGTTATAATACAACTGAACAGCCCCCTTGTATAATAAGATGGACTCTTGACCTCACAATCTTCCTTGCATCTTATTGTCTGCCTACACTGCACTTTCCCTGTAACTGTAACACTTTATTCTGCATTCTGTTATTGTTTGCCCTTATACTACCTCAATGCACTGCTGTAATGAAGTGATCTGTATGGATGGCATGCAAAACAAGTTTTTCATTTACCTTGGTAACCAGGTCATTCTCTCTTCTCTCTCATCAGGTAGAAGATACAGGAGCCTGAGGGCACATACCACCAGGCTCAAGGACAGCTTCTATCCCACTGCGATAAGAATATTGAACAGTTCCCTTATACGATGAGATGGACTCTGACCTCACAATCTACCTTGTTGTGACCTTGCACCTTATTGCACTGCACTTGCTCTGTAGCTGTGACACTTTACTCTGTTCTGTTATTGTCTTTACCTGTACTACCTCAATGCACTCTGTACGAACTCAATGTAACTGCACTGTGTAATGAATTGACCTGTACGATCGGTATGGAAGACAAGTTTTTTCACTGTACCTCAGTACAAATGACAATAATAAACCAATACCAATACCAATAATAAACCAATTAACTAATTTAATTTACCAATTTATGAATAAAATATGACTAGGAGGACCTCCGCTTCAGTAACAAATTGCAATGTGGTCAGTGTCATTTGTGACGTGAATGGCTTCAATTTTCCTGCAAGACTCAATATTGTTCTTTGATTTGTATTTCCCATTGACAACATGGGATCCTTTGGCAACACACCTCAACTGGCAGATGTCTGTGGATGCGAGCTTTAAACATTGGTGACAAAAATCAATCGAGAAATGATTTTCAAAGTCATGAAGCATTTTGACAGAATGAAGAAGGATAACCTTCTGGTTTCCAGAGGGGTAACGATGTAAGGTATTTGGAAAAAGAACCAGTGAGAAGATGAGGAGAATATCCAGTCAATTTGAAACTTCATCTCCTGAGTATGTTCTGTTTATCCAATAATATTTGAAGTAATCTTGCAATGTGAATCAACTGACTCAATTATGCTTTTCCCTATTTGTTTTATCACTATTTGTTGTTATTAATAGAGTCATAGAGTAATACAGCAGGGAAACAGAACTTTTGGCCCAACTGGTCAATGCCAATCAGGATGCCCAGAAGGCTGAGGGGTGACCTTATAGAGGTGTATAAAATCATGAGGGGCATAGGTAAGGTGGATGCACTCAAGTCTTTTTCCCAGGATTGGGAAATCAAGAACTAAAGGGCTTAGGTTTAAGGTGAGTCATAGAGTCATACAGCACAGAGTGGGACACTCAGCCCAACTGCTGCATGCTGACCAAGATTCCCATCTAAGCTAGTCCCATTTGGTTCATATCCCTCTGAACCTTTCCAAATGTCTTTTAAATGTTATTATTGTACCTCCCTCAACCACTTCCGCTGGCAGCTTGTTCCATACACACACCACCCTCTGAAGAAGTTGCCCCATGTATGTGTGGAGAAGTTTCCCCTCGGGTACCTTTTGCATCTTTCCCCTCTCACCTTATAGTTTTTGATTCTCTTTCCCTGGGGAAAAAGACTGTGTGCATTCACCTTATCTATGCCCCTCATGATTTTATACACCTCAATAAGGTCACTCCTCTCCTCAGCTCCAAGGAATAAAGTCCTAGCCTGCCCAACCTCTCCCTACAACTCAGGCCCTCGAGTCCTGGCAACACTCTCATGAATCTTCTCTGCACTCTTTCCAGCTTAATGATGTCTTTCCTATAACCAGGTGACCAAAACTGTACACAATACTCCAGGTGTGACTTCACCAGTGTCTACCCAGCATCTCACCAAGTACCTACCCAATTCCCTTTCACAAGCCTTGACCGATTTTGTCCCCACTATCCTTACATGCTATGAGTTCCAGACCATCACTACTTCATGATTAAAAATGTTTTGTTGCATTTCCCTTGTAACCTGTTCCACAAAATTTTAAGCCTGTGGATGGGGACAGCATCCCCCCCATTGACCCTGTCCAAACTAATGGTAATCTTATACACTTTTATTAAGTCTCTTCTTTGTTCCAAGCAGAACCATGATAACTGAGATGTTGCATTAAAATAATCTGCAGAAGACAATTAAAAAATAGAAAATGCGTTTAATTGTAACTGCCAAATATATTGAAAGCATCATCTCCTGTTCTCCTTTTCAGACCTTCCTTAAAATCCACTGATGATGAAGTGTCCTGCAGAGAACATTCAGATTTACAGTGTCAGATTTAGCCTCTGAGAGAGGACTCAAAGAAAAAAATAGCTTTCGATGTCATGTTGCAAAGCAAAATCAAGAAAGAAGGACCAAGGCAACAGATAGATAAAATGCTAATGATTTTTCCTCATGTAGGGAGGGATATATTTGCCTTGGAGGCAATGCAGAGAGATTCACTTAGTTGTCTCCTGGGATGAAAGAGTTGACTACTGTATCTGCGTCTACCACCACCCCAGGCAGCACATTCCAGGCACCCACCACTCTCTGTGTAAAAAACTTGCCCCGCACATTTCCTTTGAACTTACCCCCGTCACCTTAAATTCATGCCCTCTAGTATTAGACATTTCTACCCTGGGAAAAAGATTCTGGTTGTCCACTCTATCTATGCCTCCCATAATTTTATAAACTTCTATCAGGTCTCCCCTCAGCCTCCACCGCTCCAGAGAAAGCAATCCCAGTTTGTCCAACCCTGCCTTATAGCACATGCCCTCTAATCAAGGTAGCATCCTGGTAAACCTATTCTGCACCCTCTCCAAAGCCTCCACATCCTTCCTAAAATGGGGCAACCAGAATTGAATGCAATACTCCAGATGCAGCATAACCAGAGTTTTATACAGCTGCAACATAACTTCCTGACTCTTAAACTCAGTGGCTCGACTAATAAAGCCAAGCATGCCATGTGCCTTCTTTACTACCCTATCAACTTGTGCGGCCACTTTCAGGGAGACATGGACTTGGACCCCAAGATCTCTAAGTGTCCCCAAGCTCCACTGCCTGCAGGTTTCCCTCAAAGTCACACACCACCCCAACTTGGAAACATGGTGCTGTTCCTTCCTCGTTGTTGGGTCAAAACCCTGGAATTACTGACCCAATGACATTCTGAGAGCTCTTTCATGGGCTTCAGAGATTCAAAGCACAGCTCACCATCATTCCTCTGGAGAAATTATAGTGGGCAGTAAGAGCTGGTCTACATGAGGTCTTCAGATTATAGAAAGGATATAGAGCTAACCGCTTGGTTCTCTGGGCAGCGAAAGATTGGCAGATGATCTGCTGGTGGTGTTCAAACTTGTGCAAGGGTTTGATCGGGTTTGTACCTATGTTTACTGTCAGGCAGGATCAGAACTGAACATCATAAATGTAGAATCACTAATCAACCCACAAGGTGCTGGAGGTACTCAGTGGGTCAGGCAGCATCTGTGGAGGCAAATGAACAGTCAACATTTCAGGTCGAGACTCTTCATCTGGACCCAGTCTTGAACCCCGTCCAGACGAAGGGTCTCGACCCAAAACGTTGACTGTCCATTTCCCTCCATAGATGCTGCCTGACCTGCTGAGTTCCTCCAGCGCCTTATAGGTTGCTCCAGATTCCAGCATTTGCAGTCCCTTGTGTCTCTACAATTGGTTGTACAAGCGGAACTTGCTCAGCAGCGAAGTGGTGGGAATGTGGAACTCATTTTGAGCAGAGAGATTAGTAAAAGGAAACTAAATACTCACCCAGGGAGAAAAGACAGAAAGCATTGGATTACTGTGGGTGGGGACTCAGGTATGAACCTATTGCCATGCAGTAAATACTTTGCAATCTTTTGCAATCCGTACATCAATAACCTAACTGATGCAGACACGGTAGTGTAGCAGTTAGCGTAATGCTTACAGCGCCAGCGACCCAGGTTCAATTCCGGCTGCTGTCTGTAAGGAGTTTGTACGTTCTCCCCGTGTCTGCGTGGGTTTCCTCTGGGTGCTCCGGTTTCCTCCCTCCTTCCAAAGACGTACAGTTTAGGAAGTTGTGGGCATGCTATGTTGGCGCCGGAAGTGTGGCGACACCTGCGGGCTGTCCCCAGAACACTCTACGCAAAAGATGCATTTCTGGTGCAGTAACAATGCAAATATACTCCAAGGACCCAGATGATACCTCAACTTTTCAAAAGGTTTTTGGGAAAACATTCCGTAATGAAGGCCACCAGTTGAACTCAAAAGCTGTGGGAATTCCAGCAAGAGATCCCGGCAGTCGATAAGAAACTGTCTGGGGGTTGGGCGGGTGGCAGGAAGCAACAGGATGTGGGTTAAGAGATATTGTATCAAAGTGGGGGTGGGGGAGTGAAATATTAAACTGCAGAACAACCAAATAAGATATCTTTATTAGTCACATGTACATCGAAACACACAGTGAAATGCATCTTTTGCGTAGAGTGTTCTGGGGGCAGCCCACAAGTGTTGCTACGCTTCTGGCGCCAACATGGCATGTCCACAACTTCCTAACCCATATGTCTTTGGAATGTGGGAGGAAACCGGAGCACCCGGAGGAAACCCACGCAGACATGGGGAGAACGTACAAACTCCTTACAGACAGCAACCGGAATAGAACCCGGGCCGCTGGCACTGTAATAGCGTTAGGTTAACTGCTACACTACCATGCCTGCCGACACTGGACAGACAGATTCTAAAGACCAAACCAGCATACAGAATGGGTGCAGGCTCCAGACATTTACTTAATATGGGCATTCTGCAGGTAGGAGGTGTCAGCGATGTCGGGACAACATTGTGGGCCGAAGGGCCTGTGCTGTACCGTAGTGTCCTATGTGAGGTTGTTTCATTCTGAATCATGCACTAATGGATGTAATGAATGATCCAACTGAATCTGTGCTGGAATACAAGACCTGGAACTAATACAAACAATCATTCAATTTCTCCCTTGTGCCCTTACCCAGCACGATGTCTGAATGATTCATGACACACCCTTCCACCCAACCAACCAAAAAACATCTTCCATTCGCAATATAGATTAAGGCTATTGGATGAATAATTGATTAGGTCTTCCCCCCTGAGGGTTACTTATAGTCAAGGAGCATTTAACAAATTCCAGAGTAAATAAAAAAAGTCAGGAATGGGAAGTAAAAGTTGAGTGTCTCTTCTGAAAAACAGAATGCGATCTTTTAATGGAATCAACCGCCTAAGGCTATCTCAACTCTGGATACAATCAGAAATGTCCAACATGTGTTTGTTATTTTTAATGAGATATTTGGTGGAAAAGAACCTAAGTTGTTTATCTCGATGTTAAGGACATGAAGACGTTGCCCATTTTCTTTGATTTCACATGCCTTGGAGTCACGAACTTTGAAATCTTGCTTTGAGATTCCTCCAGAGCCTTCTTTCTTGCCACATCCAGCCCTGTGACTCTGTGAGGTCCTTTACTCCAATTCTGCCTTGATTTTAATCACTACGTCATTGACACTTACTTCAGACTGGAATTCACTCCTTACATCTCCCTGTGGTTACTGAGTCCAAACGCTGGAACACTGCACCCTGCATCATAGCAGGAAACCTTTTATCTGAAGGACTGCAGTGATCCAGGAAGGTGGCTCATCGCCATCTTTTTGAGGGAACATCCCATACATTAATAAAGGCACTTCATTAACATGGGAACACAGAAAGTAGGAGCTGGAGCAGGAAACAATCTGCGAGAGGAATTCTGCGGGTCGAGCAGCATCTGTGTTGGGGGGGGGGGTGGGGGAGGAATTGTTGATGTTTTGGGTCGAAATCCTGCATCGGGACTGAGAGCCAAGAGGGGAGATGGCCGGTGTAGAGGGGAGAGGGGCAGTGACGAGACAGGGGCCAGAGGTGATTGGTGGACCAAAAGGGGGTGGGGTGAAGGATGACGGGCAGATGGAGCCAGGTAGGGGAGGGGAAGGGGTGGAGTTAAGGAGGCAGAGGCAGGTGGGTGGTAGATGGAAGCAGACAAAAAAAAAAGAGGCAGATGGAGTGGGAGGGGAGGAGGGGGCAGGGGATGGAAGGGACAGGATGAAGGTGGAGACAGCTGCGGGAGGGAGATAAGCCAGAACACAAAAGGGCTCCCAGTGCTGGAATGTACTGTAAAGGAGATGATATTGGGAACCATTAGGGGAGAGGGGAATGGCAATAGGAACAGGAGGAGGCCACTTGGCCCCTCAAGATGGCCCTGCCATTCCATACATAATGGCTGATCTACCCCAGGCCTCAGCTCCTCCTCTGTGCAAGTTCCCTTTCACCCTCAATCCTCAATACAACAGTACAGCACAGAAACATACCCTTCAGCACAGCACCTATCATTAACCACCCAGTTACACTAATCCCACATTAATTATTCTCCCCACATTCCCAGGGCAGGCACGGTGGTGTAGCAGTTGGCTTAAAGCTTTACAGCGCCAGCGACCTGGGTTCAATTCCAGCCACTGTCCGTTAGGAGTTTGTATGCTCTCCCCGTGCGTCTGCGTGGGCTTCCTCCGGGTGCTCCGGTTTCCTCCCACATTCCAAAGACGTACGGGTTAGGAAGTTGTGGGCATGCTATGTTGTCGCCGGAAGTGTGGCGACACTTGCGGGCTGCCCCCAGAACACTCTACGCAAAAAGGTGTATTTCACTGTGTGTTTCGATGTACATGTGACTAATAAAGAAATCTGATCTTATCAACTACCTCAGCCTCTCCACACTAGGGGCAATTTACAGTGGCCAATTAACCTGCCAAGCCACATGTCCTTGGGGATGTGGGAGGAAACCCATCAGGTTGCTGGGGAAACGCGCAAACTCTGCACAGACAGCACCAGCGGAAGCCCACTTTGTTTCCCCAGCACCGGAGGTCAGGATCGAACCCAGAGATCCCTGGAACTCTGAGGCAGCGGCTCTACCAGCTGCGCCACTGTTGCACTTGAGGCAGGAGAGGTTAACGTGTAAGGATGAAACAGAGACAAATACAATGAAGGAGAGGGACGGGCAGTGGGCATTAGACAAACCTTGCAGCAGTAACAGTGAGATGGTCACCGTGGGTCTAATAGGATGTCATGGGCCGGGTTTCTGGAGCTGCTTTGAGAGCGCCCTCTCCCGTTTCACTCTCTCCGATCGCTCCAGACAAGTTTGCAACCCACTTACCAAGTTTATAACCCACTTAAATTGTTGGACTGTTCTTGGAGTTCCCGAATGCAAAAAAAGCACAGAGCCAATGGAAAAATAATTTCATAGACAAGCGCACGCAGACAACCAGTGTGACAAGAAGTTTGGATTGGTAGAAAAGTTCTGAAACGGGAGAACCCTGCACACTACAACGCTGGGAGGTCTCCCATTTCCAGATTGTCTGGGACACCCTCGGTCGCAGTCTCCAGGGAGCGGGCTGGGAACGTTCTGAGGCGTTTAGACGTGGCGTCCGTGCTGGCGCTAAACGCCGCGTGTTGGAAGGATTCGCCACCGAGGTGGGAATCAAACCTCGCACGCACATCACACCCCACGGATCCCGCCCCCAGCACACAGACCATATATCCAGCCTACATTTCAACACTCGCACAACACAGACCCTGTGACCAGCACACAGACCACATGTCCAGCCTGCATTTAAACACTCCCAGAACACAGTCCCTGTGACCAGCACACAGACCACATATCCAGCCTGCATTTAAACACTCCCAGAACACAGTCCCTGTGACCAGCACACAGACCACATATCCAGCCTGCATTTAAACACTCCCAGAAAACAGTCCCTGTGACCAGCACACAGACCACATGTCCAGCCTGCATTTAAACACTCCCAGAACACAGTCCCTGTGACCAGCACACAGACCACATGTCCAGCCTACATTTCAACACTCGCACAACACAGACCCTGTGACCAGCACACAGACCACATGTCCAGCCTGCATTTAAACACTCCCAGAACACAGTCCCTGTGACCAGCACACAGACCACATATCCAGCCTGCATTTAAACACTCCCAGAACACAGTCCCTGTGACCAGCACACAGACCACATATCCAGCCTGCATTTAAACACTCCCAGAACACAGTCCCTGTGACCAGCACACAGACCACATAGCCAGCCTGCATTTAAACACTCCCAGAACACAGTCCCTGTGACCAGCACACAGACCACATGTCCAGCCTGCATTTAAACACTCCCAGAACACAGTCCCTGTGACCAGCACACAGACCACATATCCAGCCTGCATTTAAACACTCCCAGAACACAGTCCCTGTGACCAGCACACAGACCACATATCCAGCCTGCATTTCAACACTCGCACAACACAGACCCTGTGACCAGCACACAGACCACATGTCCAGCCTGCATTTAAACACTCCCAGAACACAGTCCCTGTGACCAGCACACAGACCACATATCCAGCCTGCATTTAAACACTCCCAGAAAACAGTCCCTGTGACCAGCACACAGACCACATATCCAGCCTGCATTTAAACACTCCCAGAACACAGTCCCTGTGACCAGCACACAGACCACATATCCAGCCTGCATTTAAACACTCCCAGAACACAGTCCCTGTGACCAGCACACAGACCACATATCCAGCCTGCATTTAAACACTCCCAGAACACAGTCCCTGTGACCAGCACACAGACCACATAGCCAGCCTGCATTTAAACACTCCCAGAACACAGTCCCTGTGACCAGCACACAGACCACATATCCAGCCTGCATTTAAACACTCCCAGAACACAGAACCTGTTACCCGTACCCTGCATGCCCAAGCCCACCACAGACCCCCTAACAGAACAGGTACACCTTACAACACATCCCCGACCTCTCTCAGCCGCAGACCGTTTCCAGTCGCGGCAGTGACACTAATCTCAGCACAAGACGCTGTTCCCAGCACAGAGACACCTTTCTCAGTATAAAGGCAGACCCATCCCTCGCTCTCCACTCCCGGTACACACTGAGCATTCTCAGCACAGGGACGCGAGACCCGGGCTCACAGACAACACGGGCGCTCCGCTCACTTGAGAGCGTGAAGTAACCTGACTGAACCAACGGTGGCCGTGGCTGGTCTTGGAGAGGGAGAGGGGGCAGGGGGTGGACATTGAGAGGCACAGAGACAGGTGACAGGCAGAGGGGTGGGGGGGGGGGGTCGGTCGAGTGAGGGAAGGGTCAGAACGAGGGGTAATGAAGGGGAGGGGGAGAGGGGAGAAAGGGGACAGAGGGATGGGGGATGAGGGAAACGGATAGAGAGAAAGAGAGGACAGAAGAGAGGACAGAAGAGAGGACAGAAGAGAGGACAGAAGGAGACAAACAGGCAGAAAGAGAGAAGAAACAGATGGAGTAGCGAGGACGAAGGGGGTCAGAACGAGAGAGAGAGAGAGCGCAGCGATAGACGGAAGTGGGGGAAGGAGAGAGAGAACGGAGAGGGGAGAGAGGGTGGGGTTTGGGTGCAGAAAAGAGGCTGGGAGGAGAGATTGTGGGCGGGGGTACAGCCGGTGAGGGTGAGGGTGGGGGGGGGGGGGGGTGAGAGGAGGGGGGGGGGGGTGGGCGGAGACAGAGAGAAGGGAGGAGAGAGAGAGTGAGAGGCGCACAGCTGCAGGAAGGAGGAGAAACAGACGAGAAAGAGAGAGGGGGGAGGAAGTGGAGAGGAGAGAGAAGGGGAGGGAGAGATTAAGGGAGAGGGGGAGAGGATACAGAAGGGGGGAGTGGAGAGAGAGGAGGAGAGGGAGAGAAGGGGAGGGAGGGGAGGAGGAGAGGGAGAGAAGGGGAGGGAGGGGAGGAGGGAGGGAGAGAAGGGAGGGAGGGAGAGAAGGGAGGGAGGGAGAGAAGGGAGGGAGGGAGAGAAGGGAGGTTGGGAGAGGAGGGGAGGGAGGGAGAGGAGGGGAGGGAGGGAGAGAAGGGAGGTTGGGAGAGAAGGGAGGTTGGGAGAGGAGGGGAGGGAGGGAGAGAAGGGAGGTTGGGAGGGGAGGGAGAGAAGGGAGGTTGGAAGGGAGGGAGGGAGAGAAGGGGAGGGAGGGAGAGAGAGAAAGGGAGGGAGAGCGGGAGAAAGAGGAGGGGAGGGGGCGAGGAGCCGGTGCTCCTGGTGATCAGGACAGGGTCCCAACATCTCCCGCCCAAGTTTGCGAGTGCCGGTGCCCCGGCCGGGAGTTCCTCCCTCCGGGACATGGCCCGGGCCATCGCTCTCCTGCTGCTGGTCGCGCTGAGCCTGGCCGGGGCGGCGGCCGGACAGCGGAGCGGAGACGGCCAGCCGTCCGCCCACCCTCTGCTGTACTTCGAGCCGCGGGAGGTGCGGAGCCTGCGGCAGAAAGCGCGGGGCAGCCACTCCTCCATCAGCCGGGCTGTCCGGGCAGCCGTGAAGACCATGTTGGCCAAGCCCAGCCTCTACCTACCCCCGCCCGACCACCTGAGCTTCTCGGCCAAGTGGAACGAAGTCTACGGCAACAACTTGGGCGTCCTCTCCCTCCACTGCCTGCTCTTCCCCGAAGACGCCGCCGCGCTAGAATTTGCCCTGACCTACCTGGACCGAATGGCCTCTTACCCCCGCTGGCAGGTGCGGACAGCCCCCAACGACGAGGTGCCCGTGGCTCACTCCCTGAGCGGGTTTGCAACTGCCTTGGACTTCCTCTACCCCGTCCTGGATGAAGGCAGGAGGGAGAAGTACCTGCAGAAGGTGGGCTCTTCTTCTCTGGAGGGTCGGGAGCTGAGGTTGGGAGGGGAGGGAGAGAGGGAAGGGGAGGGAGAGAAGGAAAAGAGAAGGGGGGAGAGGGAAAGAGAGAGAAGGGGAGAGAGAGAAGGGGAGGGAGAGAAGGGGAGGGAGAGGGAGGGAGAGAGAGAAGGGGAGGGAGAGGGAGGGAGAGAGAGAAGGGGAGGGAGAGAAGGGGAGGGAGAGGGAGGGAGAGAGAGAAGGGGAGGGAGAGGGAGGGAGAGAGAGAAGGGGAGGGGGAGAGAAAGGGAGGGAGAGAGAAGGGGAGGGGGAGAGAAGGGGAGGGAGAGAGAAGGGGAGGGAGAAGGAGGGAGAGAGAAGAGGAGGGTGAGGGAGGGAGAGAGAGAAGGGGAGGGGGAGGGAGGGAGAGAGAAGGGGAGGGGGAGGGAGGGAGAGAGAGAAGGGGAGGGGGAGGGAGGGAGAGAGAGAAGGGGAGGGAGAGGGAGGGAGAGAGAAGGGGAGGGAGAGGGAGGGAGAGAGAGAAGGGGAGGGGGAGGGAGGGAGAGAGAGAAGGGGAGGGAGAGGGAGGGAGAGAGAAGGGGAGGGGGAGGGAGGGAGAGAGAGAAGGGGAGGGGGAGGGAGGGAGAGAGAGAAGGGGAGGGAGAGGGAGGGAGAAAGAGAAGGGGAGGGGGAGGGAGGGAGAGAGAGAAGGGGAGGGAGGGGGGAGGGAGGGAGAGAGAGAAGGGGAGGGAGAGAAGATCTGTCTAACCTGACAGAAGTTTATAGGGCATAGATGGGGTAGACAGAATCTTTTTCCCCCAGAGTGAAAATGTCAAATACTAGAGGGCATGCATTTAGGGTGAGGGGGTGGGGGAAGGAGATAGAATCAGAAACAGATTTATTTTCAATGACTTACATGACTTGAAGTGTGTTGCTTTGCGGCAGCAGTACAGTGCAAAGCATGAAAATTACTAGAAATTGCAAAAATAAATAAATCATGCAAAAAAAAGGAATAACGAGGTAGTGTTCATGGGTTCATGGACTGTTCAGGAATCTGATGGCAGAGGGAAAGAAGCTATTCCTGAATCGTTGAGTGTGGGTCTTCAGGCTCCTGCACCTCCTCCCTGATGGTAGTAACGAGAAGAGGGCGTGTCCCGGATAGAGAGTCATACAGCACGGAAACAGGCCCTTCGGCCCAGCTGGTCCATGTTGACCTAGATGCCCATCTAAGCTAGTTCCATTTGCCTGTGTTTGGCCCATAGTCTTCTAAAACTTTCCTATCCATGTACCTGTTTTTTAAATGTTGTCAAAGTACCTGCCTCAACCACTTCCTCTGGCAGCTCGTTCCATATACGGACCACCCTCTGGTTGAAAAAGTTGACCCTCAGAAGTCTCTCCCCTCTCTCCTTACACCTATGCCCTCTGATATGCAGGGCAAGTTGGTAATTGGTTTATTATTGTCACTTGTACTGAGAGATACAGTGAAAAGTTTTTGATTGCGTGCCATCCAGACAGGTCATTCCAGACATAAGTACATCAAGGTCATAAAAAGAAAACAGAATGCAGAATATTAGTGTTACACTTACAGAGAAAGTGCACTGCAGGTAAACCAAGTGCAAGGGCCACAACGAGGTACATTGGGAGATCAAGAGTTTATCTTTTGGCATATGAGAGGTCCATTCAAGAGTCTGATAACAGAAGCTGTCCATGATAAGATATCTTTATTATTCGCATGTACATTGAAACACACAGTGAAATCTTTTGCGTAGAGTGTTCTGGGGGCAGCCCGCAAGTGTCGCCATGCTTCTGGCGCCAACATAGCACGCCCGCAACTTCCTAACCTGTACGTGTTTGGAATGTGGGAGGAAACCAGAGCACCCAGAGGAAACCCATGCAGACACAGGGAGAACGTACAAACTCCTTACAGACAGCAGCCAGAATTGAACCCGGATCGCTGGCGCTGTAATAGCGTTATGCTAACCACTACACCACCGTGCCTGGTGGTACGTGTTTTCAAGCTTTTGTATCTTCTGCCTGATGGGACAGAAGAGAAGAGAGAATGACCGGGGTGGGGGGGGGTCCTTGATTATGTTGGCTGCTTTCCCGAGGCAGCGGGAAGTGTAGACAGAGGCAGTGGAGGGGAGACTGATTTGCGTGATGGACTGGGCTGAGACCTGAAAGAGTAGACCGTTAGAATCTTTCTCCCAGGGTAGAAATGTTGAGAGGGCATGCATTTAAGGTGAGGGGAGGGGGGGGTTAAAGTGGCGTCACAGGTAGACAGGGTGTGACAAAGGCTTTTGGAAAACTGGCCTTCAACAGTCAGGACATTGAGTATAGGAGTTGGGACGTTATGTTGCAGTTGTACAAGATGTTGGTGAGGCCGCATTTCCCTGCTATAGGAAAGATGCCATTAAATTGGAAAGAGTGCAGAAAAGATGTTGCCAGGATTGGGTTATAGGGAGAGGTTGGGCAGGCTAGGACTTTATACCTTGGAGCATAGGAGAATGAGGGGTGATCTTACAGAGGTGTTTTAAATTATGAGGGGCATAGATAGGGTGAATGTGCGCAGTCTTTTTCCCAGGGTTGGGGAATCAAGAACTAGAGGGAGACACAAGAAATTCTGCGGATGCTGGAATCTGGAGCAACACACACAAAATGCCGGAGGAACTCAGAAGGTCAGGTAGCATCTATGGAGGGAAATAAACAGTCGACGTTTTGGGCCGAGACCCTTCATCAGGACTGGAAAGGAAGAGGGCAGAAGCCAGAATAAGAAGGTGGGGGGAGGGGGAGGAGCACACGCAGGCAGGGACATGCATTTAAGCTGAGAGGGGAGAGATTTAACGGGAACCTGAGGGGCAACTTTTTCACCCAGAGGGTGGTCTGTATATGGAATGAGCTGCCAGAGGAGATGTTTGAGGCAGGTACATTAACAGCATTTAAAAGGTACTTTGACAGGTACATGGATGGGAAAGGTTTCCTATCCTGATGGATATGGGCCAAACTTGGGCAAATGGGACTGGCTTAGATGGGCGTCTTGGTTGACATAGACCAGTTGGGCCGAATAGCCTGTTTCCATGCTGTGTGACTCTAAGAGATGTGTGGGGCAAGTTTCTCACACGGAGAGCGGTGGGTGCCTAGAACGTGCTGCCAGGGGTGGTGGTGGAGGCAGATACAATAGTGATGTTCAAGAGGCTTTTAGATAGGCACATGGATATGCAGGGAATGGAGGGATATGGATCACGTGCAGGCAGATGGGATTATTTTAATTCGGCGCAGACATTGTGGGCCGAAGGGCCTGTTCCTGTGCGGTACTGTTCTATCTTTGTTTCTCCTAAGGTGCATGACGTCACCATGGAGCTGTACGAGTTCTCCAAGTACCGGGCGTGGGGCAAACACTTCCTTCACAACCATCAGGCCACCAACGTCCTGGCCCTGTTGACCGGAGCCTTGGTGCTCACCCCCCACCAGCCCCAGACTGCCTTGCTCTGCAAGCAGTTCGCCATCGACATCATGGAGAAGACCCTCTTCCTTCTGGACCATGTCGTGGACGGATCTCTGGATGAAGGGGTGGCTTACGGCAGCTACACCTCCAAGTCCATCACCCAGTACGTCTTCTTGGCCCTGCGGCACTTCAACCTGAACCACACCGGCAGTCCCTGGCTGAAGCAACACTTCTGGTTTTACTATGCCACCTTGCTGCCCGGCTTCCAGCGGAGCGTGGGCATCGCCGACTCCAACTACAACTGGTTCTACGGGCCGGAGAGCCAGCTCGTTTTCCTGGACAGGTTTGTGACCTTTGCGATCGTTTCTCAAGTCAAGTCTGTTGTCATGTGCACAAGTATGGTGAGGTACAGGTACAACGGGATAACCTCGCTTGCAGCAGCATCCACAAGCATGTAGATTCAGACGGCAACTTTTGTGACTGCACACCACTCCAGGGGCTGGGAAGGGGAGGATGAGATTGGTAAGTAATTGAGTTATCACGTTCAACTGCACGGATACACAGGATACTGCAAATGTGGGATCAGGAGCAACACACAAAGCACTGAAGGAACTCAGCGGGTCAGGCAGCATCTGTGGAAGGAAATGGACAGTCAACGTTTTGGGTCAAGACCCTTCATCCAGATAATCTGGTCACTATCACATAAATGCAGATGAAGGTTCTCAACCCGAAACATCAGCTGTCCAAATCCCCGCAGAGATGCTGCCTGATCTGCTGAGTTCCTCCAGCATTTTGTGTGGTGCTCAACGAGATGTTTGGCGACCATTGAGTGCTGGGACTGGGATGTTATCGACGTCCAAGTCTGCTGTAGGTGAGTGAGGGAATAACGTTGGGGATACAAGAGAGTAAAGTTGGGAACTTATTGAGCTACTTTCCTTCTACATTACCCTTCATCTCCCACTCATTTGTGAGACAAACCCTCTGTTCAGGCTGAATCAAACTGAGTTGCAGAAACCCTCTAAAAATCAATGGTTTTCTCAACTAAAATTGAGCTGGTTGAAACTTAAGATTCATTGGCACCTTTTTTATGCTTTTTGTTGAGGACACCTCATTGTAACCCCACAATGTGAATGGAGATGTTAAGGGCCACAAGTTTAGCTGTAGAACATAGAACAGTACTGCACAGAACATGCCCTTCAGCCCACAATGTTGTGCCGACATAGCTAATCCCTCCTACCTACAGAATACCCATATCTCTCCATTTTCCTCTCATTCATGTGCCCATCCAAGCTCCTCTTAAAAGCCCCCACTGAATTTGCCTCCACTACCCTATCAGGCAGTGCATTCCAGGCATCCACCACTCTCTCAGTAAAAAATGTATCCCTCATATCTGTTCTGAACCTACCCCCTCTCACCTTAAATGCATGTCCTCTGGTATTGGATTGCTCAATAATGGGAAAAACATGTTGCTTGTCCACCCTATCTATGCTCCTCATAATTTTATACAGTTCCAACAGATCACCCCTCAGCCTCCGCTGCTCCAGAGAAAAGAGCCCAAGTTTGTCCAGCCTCTCCTGATAGCACATGCCCTCTAATCCAGGCAGCATCCTGATGGGAGAGAAGAGAGAACGTCCGGGGTGGCACACCCTCTCGACCTCAGCACCATTGATGTAGTTACAAACACAAGAAAGTGCAAATGCTGGAATCTGGAGCAAAAAACAAACTCAGTGGTCAGGCAGCATCTGTGGAGGGAAATGGACAGTTGATGCTGCTTTTCGAGACCCTTCATCCAGAAACAAAACATCGACTGCCCATTACCGTCTGCAGATGCTGTCTGACCTGCTGAGTTCCTCCAGCAGTTTGTTTCCAGGGAGGTTTTAGACTGGCTGCTGGAATGGGCAGCTAGGGGGCAGATGAAATTTAATGCTGAGAAATGCCAGCGTTATATTTTGATAGGAACAATGAGAAGGGACAATATAAAACTGCAGCTCTAATAGGAGTCATGGGCATTTAGGTAGGCATGGACCAATTGGGCCGAAGGGCCTGTTTCCGTGCTCTGTGACTCTATGAGTATCTTTCACCCTCATTAGTTCTCTTAAAGTGCCTCACCCTGCACTTATCAATCCTTGGAACATAGGAGGTTGAGGGGTGACCTTATAGAGGTGTAGAAAATCATGGGTATCGATAAGATGAATGCACATCGTCTTTTTGCCCGGAAAGGGGAACGAAAAGAGGGCACAGGTTTAACGTGAGAGGGGAAAGATTTAAAAGGGACCTGAGGGGCATCTTCTTCACGCAGAGGGTGGTGCGTATATGGAACGAGCTGCCAGAGGAAGTGGTTGAGGCAGGTACAATAACAACATTTAAAAGGCATTTGGATAAGTACATGGATAGGAAAGGTTTAGAGGGCTATGGGCCAAACGCAGGCAAATGGGACTAGCTTGGTGGGCACTGTTGTCGGCATAGATGAGTTGGGCCGAAGGGCCTGTTTCCATGCTGTATTATTACTAATTCCATCTGCCATTACTCCACACATCTTAATAAATGGCTCTGCTCTTCTGGCAATTAGAATATAGTATTATCAGTGAATTGCATAAACACTGGAATAAAATATTTCAGGAGATGTATTGTGTAATGCAAGGTGTGGGATGAGAGGAGGGTCTGGTGAGAAGATTTGCAGTGACCTTTTTCTGACCCTGTTTATCCCTGTATCTCTCTGGTTCTGTCTGTCACACTCCCGGTGATTTCCAGCTCCCATTTGTGCCTCACAGTTAACCCAGTGTTCCCGGTTTAAAGAGGCTGTATTCAGGTTAGATACCCAATGTAACACCTCACACTAATTAGACCCAAATTTGGGTGAGGTTTGAAATGGGAAAGAAGCTTCATTAATACTGGAGATATTGCAGCATCACAGCAGGGTTCTAGCAAGGAAGGAGGCCATTTGGTCCATCGAGTCCATACTGGTTCTACACTACAGCAATCCAGCCAGTCCCACTCCCCCTCCTTTCCTCATTGCTTCGCAAATTCCTTAATTTAAGAATATAGTAAGAACATAGAACACTACAGCACAGTACAGGCCCTTCGGCTCACATTATTGTGCCGACATTTTATAGGAGTGAAGGAATTATGAAGAGGATTTGGCCACTTGGCCCTTCGAGCCTGCTCCAACATTATCAAAATCATGGCTGATGTCCTACCTCAGCAGGCTTTCTGTATTATCTCCCTATGCCTTGATTTCCATAAGACCATAATGATAGAGAAATGAATGATAGAGAAATGGGGGGCTATGTGGGAGGGAAGGGTTAGATAGATCTTAGAGCAGTATAAAATGTCGGCACAACATTGTGGGCCGAAGGGCCTGTACTGTACTGTAGTGTTCTATGTTCTATAAGCTATAGGAGCAGAATTAGGCCATTCAGCCCCAAGTCTGCTCTGCCATTCGATCATGGCTGATTTATTTTTCCCTCTCAACCCCATCCTCCTGCCTTCTCCCTGTAACCTTTGATGCCCTTACTAATCAAGAACCTGTCAACCTCCGCTTTAAATATACCCAATGACTTGGCCTCCACAGCCGTCTGTGGCAATGAATTCCACAGATTCACCACTCTCTGGTGAAAGAAGTTCCTCCTCCTTAATATCTAGAAATTCATTGATCTCTGTTCTGAATTGAACTCAATGACTGAGCTTCTGGGAAGAGAATTCCATGGATTCACAACCTCCTGAGTGCAGAAATTCCTGCTCAGCTCAGCCCTACCCCTTGTTCTGTGGGGATTCTGTGTCCCCAGGGCTGTGAGGAGGGTGCAAAGAGATTTCGGGGAAATAAGCGGGTCAGGTGAATGGGCAAGGACACCGCAGATGGAGTGTAATGTGGAAAACACTGAGTTCATCCAATTTGGTTGAAACAGTAGAAACTACAGTGCCAGCAAGCTGGGTTCGATTCTGGCCACTGTCTGTAAGGAGTTTGTACGTTCCCCCTGTGTCTGCGTGGGTTTCCTCCGGGTGCTCCGGTTTCCTCCCACATTCCAAAGACGTACAGGCTAGGAGCTGTGGGCGTGCTATGTTGGCACCGAAAGAGTGGCGACACTTGCGGGCTGCCCCCAGCACATTCTCAGTAACACAAAAAGATGCATTTCACTGTGTGTTTCGATGTACATGTGACAAATAAATATCTTATAAGATTGAAACGTGTTGGTGTTCAGAGGGATCTGAGTATCCTTGTACACAAGTTATTAAAAATTAACATGCAGGTACAGACGCAGTAAAGAAAGGTAAACAATATCTTGTCTTTCATTGCAAGAAGATTTAAGTGCAAGAGTGAAGATGTCTTCCTCCAATAGTATAGAGACCTGGTGAAACTGCATCTGTGATAATGTGTACAGGTCTGATCCAGATGAAGGGTCTCAACTCAAAATGTCCACTGTCCAATCCCCCCACTCCCCCCCCCACCCCACAGATGCTGGCTGACCCACTGAGTTTGTTTAATTTTCTCCAGATTCAAGCATCTGCAGTCTCTTGTGTCTCTAAGGAAGGATATCTTTGTGATAAAGGAGTTGCAGGGAAGGTTTACCAGACTGGTTCTAGGAATGGTGGATTTGTCGTTTGTGGGGGGGGATTAGGTACACTCAGCCTGGACTATCTTGAGTTTGGAAGAACGTGAGGTGATTTCAATGAAACATACTGCATTCTTTGAGGCTTGGCAGGGAAGATGTTGTCACTGGCTAGGGTGTCTAGAAATAAAGGTCATAGTTGCAAAATTTGGGGATGCTGTTCAGGGCAGAGGTGAAAAGAAATTTCTTTACTCAGGGAGTAATCTTTGGAATTTTCTTCCCAAGATGATTTTCGAGGACTGGTCACTGAGTATGTATTCAAGACAGAGATTTTTAGATCCAGAGTGCTAATGCAGGAAGGTGGTGCTGAAGTCCACCATTATCTTATCGAAGGCTGGACTGGTTGAATGGCCTACTCCTGCTCTTGTTTCTTTTGTTCTTTTGTTCTTTTGTTCCTCACCACCCGTTGATTAAAACAAAAATAAAATTTCCTGTCACTTTTGGTTCTTTTACTGATGGCCCTTCCACCAACAGGGGAAGTTTTTCTTTCTTGCTTGAGTTATAAGGAGAGGCTGGGACTTTTTCCCTGGATCGTAGGAGGTTGGGGTGACCTTCTAGAGGTATATAACACCACGAGGGATGTAGATAGGGTAGATAGTCTCCCCAGAGTAGGGGAGTCTAAAGCTAGAGGGCTAAAGGTGAGATGGGGGAAAAGTTTAAAAGTGGATCTGAGGGGCAACTTTTTCACTCAGTAGATGGTGATATGTGGAATGAGCTGCCAGAGGATGTGGTAGAGGCGAATACAATGTTAAAAAGACATTAGGATGGGTACAGGGAGAGGAAAGGTTTAGAGGGATATAGGCCAAATATGGCCAGATGGGACTAGATCAGGTAGGCATCTTGGTCAGCATGGACGAGTTGGGCCAAAGGGCTTGTTTCCGTGCTGTGTAACTCCATAACTTTATTAATACTCTTCCTGATGTTATCGCCTGCATCAGATCCTCTCACAGCCTGCTCAGTTCCAAGACCCAGGGTAGCATGGTGGTACAACAGTTACCACCGCTGCCTCTCAACTCCAGACTCCCAGGCTCAACCCTTGGGTGGTATTTCAGTGGAATTCTGCACATTCTCCCAGTGAGTGTGTGGGTTTGCTCTGGTTGGTCTGGTTTCCCCTCCCTCCCCACTGGTGTGCTGGTAGGTTAATTGGCCGCTGTAACTGCTCATCAGTGCAGGACAGATGATGAAGGAATCAAAAAGAGGAAGTTAGTGGGCATGTGAAAGAGATTAATTTATAAAGCTACAGCCCATAAGATGGTGGGCAATGGGACTGATGGTTTTATCCTGCTAGGAGACAGCATGGACTGAATGGTCTGACTTGCCTGTGTTGTAATAGATATTAAGATATATATTTATTAGTCGCATGTACATCAAAGCACACAGTGAAATGCGCCTTTTTGTGTTACTGAGAATGTGCTGGGGGCAGCCCGCAAGTGTCGCCACGCTTCCGGCGCCAACATAGCATGCCCACAGCTTCCTAACCCATACGTCTTTGGAATGTGGGAGGAAACCAGAGCACTCGGAGGAAACCCACGCAGACACGGGGAGAACGTACAAACTCCTTATAGACAGCGGCTGGAATTGAACCCGGGTTGCTGGCGCTGTAATAGCGTTACGCTAACCGCTACACTACCGTGTCACCACGCCAGCTTCTCCAGTCCATATGACTGAAGTCCCTCATCCCTTGAAGTGTTTTGGTCAATTTCTTCTGCATCCTCTCCAGAGCCTTCACGTCTTTGCTAGAACTGCACACAATGCTCCAGTTGTGGCCAAACCAGTGACTGATAAAGATTCATCATGACTTCCTTGCTCCTGTACTCTGTGTCTATTTATAAAACCCAGGATCCCGTCGCTTTCTTAACAACTGACTCTTCCTGTTTTCCCCTTGGCTGGAATCAAGGGTCACAGTCCCAGAATAAGGAGCAGGCCACTTGTGATGGAGAGAGGAGGAATTTCTTCACCTTAAATGAACCATGCATACATCAGCTCAGATCTCTCTGTTCTTGTAGAGTCACAGAGCACGGAAACAGGCCCTTCGGCCCAATTGGTCCATGCCTACCTAAATGCCCATGACTCCTATTAGAGCTGCAGTTTTATATTGTCCCTTCTCATTGTTCCTATCAAAATATAACGCTGGCATTTCTCAGCATTAAATTTCATCTGCCCCCTAGCTGCCCATTCCAGCAGCCAGTCTAAAACCTCCCTGGAAACAAACTGCTGGAGGAACTCAGCAGGTCAGACAGCATCTGCAGACGGTAATGGGCAGTCGATGTTTTGTTTCTGGATGAAGGGTCTCGAAAAGCAGCATCGACTGTCCATTTTCCTCCACAGATGCTGCCTGACCACTGAGTTTGTTTTTTGCTCCAGATTCCAGTATTTGCATTTTCTTGTGTCTCTAACTACATCAATGGTGCTGAGGTCGAGAGGGTGTGCCACCCTGGACGTTCTCTCTTCTCTCCCATCAGGCAGAAGATACAGGAGCCTGAGGGCATGCACCACCAGGCTCAAGGACAGCTTCTATCCCACGGTGATAAGACTATTGAATAGTCCCCTTATATGATGAGATGGACTCTTGACCTCACAATCTACCCTGTTGTGACATTGTGCCTTATTGCACTGCACTTCCTCTGCAGCTGTGATACTTTACTCTGTACTGTTATTGTTTTTACCCTGTACTACCTCAATGCACTCTGTACTACCTCAATGCACTGTGTAATGAATTGATCTGTACGAACAGTATGCAAGACAAGTTCTTCACTGTACCTTGGTACAAGTGACAATAATAAATCAATACCAATACCAATACCAGTACCTCTCCTTTTGAAGACTATTGGTAACCTCTTCACAGTTCAGTACAGCACCAAGTTTTGTATTGTTAAAATTAACATCAAGACATTCTCCAATCAAATCAAAGCAATAGCTTAAACTCAAGACTTCCGGTAGGGTCCCTCACTATCTGTGCTGTGTGCACTAAATGCTGGCATAAACAGCAAGTTTATGCTGCAGTTTTAGTAGGGCTGTGAACTGGTTTCAAAGTTTACTGTCAGGAAGGCTCGACAAGGAAAGCACTTCTACTGCAGGGTCAAAATGGACTTACAAAACATTGAAGTACATGAGAGCACTTGGACACTTTCCAGAGATGAAAATTATATTCAGCAAAGATCCCTTCCTTCACAAAACTCTGAAAATGTAACAGCCTCAAGAAGTACAGTATTAGTTTAGCACCATTTTGGGTCTGACTGTAGTGAAAAAAGACTTATATTGATATAGCACCTTTCAGACTTTTATGTTGCTTCAATGGTGGCAATATTTGGAGTATTGTGAGCAGTTTTAGCCCAATATCTAAGGAAGGATGTGCTGGCATTGGAGAGGGTCCAGAGGAGGTTTATAAGAATGATCCCAAGGATGAAAGGGTTAACATGATAAGCGTTTGATGGCTCTGGGTCTGTACTCGCTGGAGTTTAGAAGGATGAGGGAGGATCTCATTGAAATCTACTGAATATTGAAAAGCCTGGATAGAGTGGACGTGGAGAGGACATTTCCAGCAGTGGGAGAGTGTAGGACCAGAGGGCACAGCCTCAGAATAGAAGGACGTCCCTTTAGAACAGAGATGAGGAGGAATTTCTTTAGCCAGAGGGTGATGAACCTGTGGAATTCATTGCCACAGATGGCTGTCATTGTGTGTATTTAAAGTGGAGGTTGATTTGTTCTTGATTAGTAGGGGCGTCAGAGGTTACAGGGAGAAGGCAGGAGAACAGGGTTCAGAGGGAAAATTAAATCAGCCAGGATCAAATGGCAGATCAACCTCAATGGGCCAAATGGCCTAATTCTGCTGCTATGTCTTATGGCAACTGATTTGCACAGGAAGATCCCACAAACAGCACTGGGATGATGGACCAGAAATTTATTCTTTGGTGGCAAAAGAACCAAAAGTAACCTGAGGATTTTTTTTATGCAGGGTCTGGAATGCAGTGACAGAGGGAGGAGTAGGCCAATTCAATCATAGAGGTATTTGACAGGAAGGAAACTTCAGAGCAATGGGGACTGGACGGGGAAATGGGAATACTCGATTTCTCTAACGTAGACCAAAATGAACTCGATGGGTCAAACTGCCTCCTTCTAAGCTGTGGTGTCTGCCAGATGCACGACATAGTGACGTAAGCTTGCCGAACTCTGCTTCAGAATTTTAGTTCCAATATTGAAAAACACGATGATGCTGGAGGAACTCAGCAGGCCAGGCAGCATCCATGGAGAAAAGCAGGCGGTCAACGTTTCGGGTCAGGACCCTTCTTCAGGACTGAAGATAGGAAAAGGGGAAGCCCGATATATCGGAGGGAAAAGCTGAGCAGTGATCGGTGGACAAAAGAGGGGAGGCGGGGTGGGCACAAGGTGGTGATAGGTAGATGCAGGTAAGAGGCAGGTGCGGGGGAGGAGGGGAGAGCAGATCCACTGGGGGATGGGTCAAAGGTAAGGACCGAAAGGAAAAAAAAGCAGTAGAAAAACGAGAGATAGGCTAGGAAAGGGAAGAAAAGAAGAAGGATACTTGGGGGGGGCATGGATTGTGATAAGATAAGATAAGAGATATTTATTTATTAGTCACATGTACATCGAAACACACAGTGAAATGCATCTTTTTGCATTACTGATAATGTGCTAGGGGCAGCCCGCAAGTGTCGCCACGCTTCCAGCACCAACATAGCATGACCACAGCTCCTAACCCGTACGTCTTTGAAATGTGGGAGGAAACCGGAGCACCCGGAGGAAACCCATGCAGACACAGGGAGAACGTACAAACTCCTTACAGACAGCGGGCGGAATTGAACCCGGGTCACTGGTGCCGTAATAGTGTCACGGGTGTGGGGATTACTTAAAGGGGAAGAGTTCAATGTTCAGGCCATCAGGCTGCAAGGTTCCAAGATGGAAAATGAGGTGTTGTTCCAATGGTATTGTGTAGTCCAGGCATTGGCCAGGAGACAATTTTCAGACGAAGAACCAGGAGATAGAATGCAGGCCAAATAGCACAGGAGCAAAGGAACACAGGTGCACGCGTGCATAAACTGTTGGAAGTGGCTGGGCATGTCAAGTAAGCAGTTAGTTAGTCAAACAGTTTCATAAACCGAGGTACAGAGTGCAAAAGCAGGGAGGTTACGTTGAACCTGGTTAGGCCACAGCTGGAGTGATGTGCCCAACTGTAGTCAGCTCCCTTTAAGAAGGATGAATTGGTTTGAGAGAGGTGGAGAAAGGCTTTACTGGAATGGTTCCAGGGATGGGGGAAGGTTAGAATGGAGAAGTTGGAACTGGTCTCCTCAGAGACTGAGAGGAGATTGGACAGATGTGAACAAGACCATGATGGGTTTAGACAGGATAACGCTGCTCCCATTGTTGGAAGGATCAAGGATCTGTGACGCAGATTGATGGACAAAAGGTAGAAGGAGGGTGTAATAAGTTGTAGAGTTATACAGCACGGAAGCAGGCCCTTCGGGCCAACTCGTCCGTGCCAGCCAAGGTAAGGTACCTTCCTGAGCTAGTCCCATTTGCCTGCATTTGGCCCATATCCCTCTAAACCTTTCTTATCCACGTACCTGTCCAAATGTCTTTTAAACATTGTAATTGTACCCATCTTCACTGTTTCCTCTGGCAGCTTGTTCCACATAACTACCACCCTCCGTATGAAAAAGTTGCCTCTCAGGTCCCCTTTAAATTTTTCCCCTCTCACCTTAAATGTATACCCTCTAGTTTTAGACCCCACCCTGGGAAAAGACTGTGACCATCCACCATATCTATGCCCCTCATGATTTTATAAATCTCAATAAGGTCACTTCTCAGCCTCCTTTGCTCCAGGGAAAACAGTTCCAGCCTCTCCTTATAACTCAAGCCCTCCAGTCCCGGCAACATTCTATGAATCTATTCTGCAACCTCTCTAGCTTAATCACATCCTTGTGAGGAAAATATTTTTTCTATACACGGAGAGTGGTGATGAGCTGGAACTCACTGCCAGTCGGGGTGTGGAAAAAGAGGCAATCAGAATCTTCAAAGGGGAATAATCTGCAGGGCTACGGAGAAAGTGTGGAAGTAGGATTGCTCTGTGGGGAGCTAGTGTGGACTGAATGGGCTTAATGGCCTGCTTCACCGTTGAAGCAATTCTGTGGTGATTGGCCAGGACATATCAGCTGCTGCATTCTTTGCATTCATTCTGTGCAGTCTTTTGCATCCACTTGTGAAGGTAGACAGAGCCTCAGATCTGAAGGAAGGCAACGAACAACAACGCAGCACTCTTTCTGTGTTGTCACTGAAGCGTTAGTCTGGACTTGCAGTCCAGCCCCTACAGTGAGATGCAAACCTATTGCTTTATAATTCTGAAGTAAGGGTACCATATACAGAACCATCTCATTTCTTGTGGGTCTCCAATTTGTTTTGGCAGCAAAACTGTACCCAAAAGATAGCAGCTAGTGTGTTTAATCAACAGCGAACAGTGTCGATAGTTTAAAGAAAGAAATAGTTGAAGGCAGAGGAGCAAAGTGTGAGATGGGACACGAAGGCTGCCTCTGTCCATTAGCCAAAAATCATCAGCAAGTTTTTTTTCTGTATGAGAAAACAGTTCCAAGAGAGAAAGAGCTTGAGAGTAAGTTGGATGGAAGAGATCGACAGGAAATGGGAAGACGCCTGCTCTTTGATTCTGCCAAGTGAAGGCTGGCTGTGGGGAGAATTGGGTTAAGAGGAAAAGCGTGCACCAGGCTGGAGAGGGTGGGAGTCGGAGGGGACGGAGCTGAAATGATGAGTCACACACACATCAGGGGGAATGTTCAGACAAGGGTTTGCATTTCTGCAGCGACTTTTGTGACCCTGTGTTAGATCCAATGAAGTTTCTTTGAAGTGCAGCTACTTTAGTAATGTACAAAAAGCAGCAGCCAATTTGTGGTCACAGACACACGCACACAAACGTCTGTCTGTAAATATAAATGAATACACGTCTACACAAGCACAAATGTGCTCTTAGTCACACTTTCCATTTCTACCCCCTCCCCAACTCTAAATCCTATCCCCCCACTTCAGATTCCCGTCCCCAACCCTATGACAATAAAATATTGGTATTGGTATTGATTTATTATTGTCACTTGTACTGAGGTACAGTGAAAAACTTGCCTTGCATACTGATCGTACAGGTCAATTCATTACACCGGGCAGTTACATTGAGATAGTACAGACTGCATTGAGGTAGTACAGATAAAAACAATAACAGTACAGAGTAAAGTGTCACAGCTACAGAGGAAGTGCAGTGCAGGTAGACAAAAAGGCGCAAGGTCACAACAAGGTAGATTGTGAGGTCGAGTCCATCTCATCGTATAAGGGAACCGTTCAATAGTTTTATCACAGTGGGATAGAAGCTGTCCTTGAGCCTGGTGGTACGTGCCCTCAGGCTCCTGTATTTTCTGCCTGATGGGAGAGGAGAGAGGAGAGAATGACCCGGGTGGGTGGGGTCTTTGATTATGCTGGCTGCTTCACCAAGACAGCGAGAGGTATAGACAGAGTCCATGGAGGGAAGGCTGGTTTCCGTGACGCGCTGGGCAGTGTCCACAACTCTCTGCAGTTTCTTGTGGTCCTGGGCAGAGCAGTTGCCATACCAAGCTGTGATGCATCCAGATAGGATGCTTTCTATGGTGCATCGATAAAAGTTGGTGAGTGTGAAAATAATTTGTTTCAGTGATATCGATTGAGGCCAGAACTCCTCTTCCTCTTCAGTAAGGTGCTGTGGGATCCTCAGCATCCACCTGAGATTGCACAGGGTTTTAAAGTTGTGTCAGAAGGACTGCGCCTCTGACAGTGCGGTACACCCTCAGTGTCTCATCACCCTGGGTTGTTGGAGTACATTCCACCACACAGTCTTCCGACACAGAGGTGGGAGAACCCGCCACTGACCATAGCAGTTTCTAAACCTGGTATGTGCATCCGGGGTCCTGTTTTATATCCAAGTGTCTGACCTTAGCCCTTCTTAGACCTTGGATGCACCTTTCAAATCAGCCAGTGTATAACAAATGGACTCGAGCTGTATATTTGGACTAACTCTTGAATAGAATTATACAATTATAGAACAATTTGGCCCACTAATCCATACCAGTTGATATAGAGCTGTCTAACTGCATGCCCTTTCTCAGCTCTTGATGTGTAAACTTGTAAATCATATTACGTCAGGGTAGGGGTTATCAGATTCCAGCACTAGTAGCCCTTGTGTTCTGTCATTGCCCTGCAGCATGTCTCCACCTTCACCCTCCCTCCCCCCAACCTTGCTCCATCTACCTCTACTTTTTTTTGTCTGCCTTCATCTATCATCTATCATCTATCATCTATCATCCATCTGCCTCTGTCTCCCAACTCCTTCCCTTCCCCTCCCCTACCTGGCTCGACCCCTCCTAGATCCACCGATCACCTCAGGCCCCAATCTCACCTCTCCCCCTCTCCTCTGTATACTGGGTATCTCTCCTCTCCACTCTCGGTCCTGATGCAGGCTTTCGACCCGAAACGCCGACAGTTCCTTCCTCCCCACTGATGCTGCTCGACCCGCAGAGTTCTTCCAGCAGATTGTGTGTTGCTTTAGAGCCATAGAGTCATAGAGTTATACAGCACGGAAACAGGCCCTTTGGCCCAACTGCTCCATGCCTACCACAGCATCTTCCCTGCTAGTCCCAGTTGCCCACGTTTGGCCCATAACCCTCCAAGCCCCTCCCCTGCATTTACCTATCCAAATGCCTCTTAAATGTTGCAATTGTACCACTTCATCTGGTAGCTCATTCCAGGTACTCATTACCCTCTGTGTGAAGAAGTTATATCTCAGGTGTCTTTTAAATCTCTCCCCTCTTATCCTGTATCTGTGTCCTCTAGTTTTGGACTCCTCAATCCTGGGGAAAAGACTATGACCGTCCACCTTATCCATACCTTTGAAATGTTACATCTGGTTCCCTCAGCCAGATCACTGGTACAAGTTAGGAATAACTGGGGCTCAAGCACCCATCCCTGTGGGACCCCACAAATCACAGCCTGCCATCCTGAGGAAAAACAAATCATTCCTGCTCTTCATTTCCCTTGTTAACCAACTCTCAATCCATGCTGGAATATTACGTGCTCTAAACTTGTTCACCATCCTCTTCCACAAGATTTTATCAATAGCCTACTAACACATCCACTGATTCCACCTCATCAAGATAAATAGTCAAAGAACTCAAACAGAGTCATCAAACATGATTTTCCATTTGTCGTGGCCCTTTCACTTTATATTGTTTATCTGGTCGACCTATTGAGTTCCTCCAGCAGATTGTTTGTTGCTCCAGATTCCAGCATCTGCAGTCTCTTGTGTCTCCTCGGGATTAGTGGAACTTGGAAATATTGTTAATTTGTGGTGTGAAACTCAAACAGTTAAATACTCGCCAGGGATTAATATTAATTAACAGTTAAAGAAGTATTTGCCCTAATTTATAACCAGGATTACACAAGGGATATGCTGTGTAGAAAGTGAGAGATGATTTCATTAATTTGTGCAAGGTTCTTCCGAGGTTTGAGAGGGGAGAAGTGGGGTAGATTTTTTGCCTGGCTGGAGTGCCTCGAGAGAGGGGTCATTGCCTCAACGTAAGTAGTTGGCCATGCAGAACTGAGATGAGAGGAAATTTTTTCATCCAGAGGGTGGTGAATCTTTGGAGTCCCCTCCCCAAGAGCGCTGTGGAGGCTTAGTTGTTCAGTATGTTCAAGAATGAGATTGAGATTGACGGATTCTTAGATATTAAGGGAATCAAAGGATATGGGTTAGTGCAGGAAAATAGCGCTGAGGTAAAAGATCAGCTCTCTCTGAGGTAACAGAACAGTGCAGCACATGAACAGGCCCTTCAGCCCACAATGTCTGTGCCGAACATGATGCCAAATTAAATTAAGTCTCTCTGCCTGCATATGATCCATATCCCTCCATTCCCTGCATATTCATGTGTCTAACAGCCTCTTAAACACCTTCCACCACCACCCCTGGCAGCTCATTCCAGGCGCCCACCACTCCGTGTGTGGAAAAAAAACCTGTACCACACATCTCCTTTGAACTTTCCCTCTCTCATCTTAAATACATGTCCTCTAGTACTTGACATTTCTACCCTGGGAAAAAGATTCTGACTGTCTACCCTATCTATGCCTCTCATAATTTTATAAACTTCTGTCAGGTCTCCCCTCAGCCTCTGCCGCTCCAGAGAAAACAACCCAAGTTTGTCCAACCTCTCCTTATTGCTCATGCCCTCTAATCCAGGCAGCATCCTGATAAACCTCTTCTGCACCCTCTCCAAAGCCTCCATATCCTTCCTGTAATGGACGGCCAGAATTGCATGCAATACTCCAAGTGCAGACTAACCAAAGTTTGATAGCTGCAACATGATTTCCTGATCTTGTAGATTGGCAGAAGCAATATGAGGGGCCAAATGGCCTGCTCTAGCTTCTATTTCTTATGTTTATATGTTGAAACTTTGCTATTAGGAACAGCATATGAGTCATGACTCTGATGAAAGTTTAAAAGTATATGTGCAAAATGAATCATCAAATAACTGACCTTACTGTTTTTATCCAAATATATTCTGCCTTTCTCTCTGTTATCAATTCCTTTCATGCCCATTAGTCTTTGACCATATGATCAGTGTGTACTGTCCGTTCATTGGAAGACTGAACGAGTGCCAGTCTGTCAGAGATGCTGTCCTACAGATGTGAGATTAAACCAAGCTCCTGCCCCAGTCTTAACCAGATTCCGTGGAACCACTCTGATGAAAAGCAAAGATTTCTACCTGGTGTTATGGTCCATAGTTTGCCTTCAACCCAGGTCATTAAAAGCACATTATCTGCTCATGCTCGTGGGAGCTTGCTGTGCACAAATTGGCAGACACATTTCCTTTAGTACAAGAGTAAATACACGTCAGCAAATACTTATTTGACTGCAAAATACTTTGGGGTATCCAGAGGTCAGGAATGGTACTGCACAATGCAAGACCTAACTCCAAATAACAGAAAGTTACAGATACCCAGATCAAGTCAAGAGTCCCAATTCTTGAATACATTATGTTGATAATACCTTATGGTTTTGTAGGGATATAAAGGAAATATATGAAAAAAATAAAAGTATATATTTAGTTGACCATGAAACTCGAAGGGAAATGACAAAAGAAAATTTGAGCGAAATGGTCTAATTTTAAAAGAGGGGTTGGAGGGGAAAGACATGGAGGTTTGTGGACATGACTCACTCAAGAAGCCAAGACAGGTTGGTAAGGCTGTTAAAGATGAGGATCCTTAGGCTTCTCAGTGGATATAATGAGCACAAAGCAAGTACTGTGAACCTTTATCTGATGCATTTTGTTTCCCCTCTGGGCATTGCCAGAGCCTTTAATGGGTCAAGGGGAGATTTACCCAAAGGCCCTCAAACATGGACTTCAGCTGGGTGGAGAACATGGCAAAGATGGGATTATTAATGGATGAATTAATTTAGGTGAAGGAATTATGGAATTACATGTCCACCATCTACAAAGGATCAAGTCAAGAGTGTGGTAGAATACTCTCCACTTGCTTGGAAGAGTGCAGCTTCAACAACACGCAAGAAGCTCGACCAGATAGACACCCCATCCGCACCCATTCACTCACTCCACTACCGACGCACAGTAGCAGTAGTTTGTACCATCTACAGGATGCATTGCAGCAACTCACCAAGACTCCTTAGACAGCACCTTCCAAACCCACCACCTCTACCAGCTAGAAGGCCAAGGGCAGCAAAATCATGGGAACACCACCACCCAGTTGTCCTCCAAGCCACACACCATCCTGACTTGGAAATATATTGACGTTCCTTCACTGTCACTGGGTCAAGATCCTGGAACTCCCTCACTAGGTGGCACGGTAGTGTAGCGGTTAGCGTAACGCTATTACAGCGCCAGCGACCCCGGTTCAATTCCGGCCGCTGTCTGTAAGGCATTTGTACATTCTCCCCGTGTCTGCATGGGTTTCCTCCTGGTGCTCTGGTTTCCTCCCACATTCCAAAGATGTATGGGTTAGGAAGTTGTGGGCATGCTATGTTGGCGCCAGAAGCGTGACGACACTTGCGGGCTGCCCCCAGAACACTCTACACAAAAGATGCGTTTCACTGTGTGTTTCGATGTACATATGACGAATAAAGATATCTTATAACATAATTGTGGGTAGATTCACATCTCAAGGACTGCAGCAGTTCAAGAAGGCAGCTCACCACCACCTTCTCAAGGGCAATTAATGGTGAGCAAGTAAATGTTGGCTCAGCCTGCGAAGCCAACATCCCGTGAATGAATAAAACAAAATCTTTATTGTCCATACCTAGTTACCACTTGCCAGGTCATTTCAGATAAGATTTTGTGGAACGAGCGGCCAGGGGAAGTGGCAGAGGCAGGTACAATTACAATGCTTCAAAGATATTTGAACAGGTACATGGATAGGAAGGGTTTAGAGGGATCCTGGCCAAACACAGGCAAACGGTACTAGCTCAGGCAACATGATTGGCATGGATGAGTTGGACTGAAGGGCCTCTTTCCATGCTGTATTACTCTATTGACACTATAATTGTTAATACTGATTTATGTACCTGGAGTCACCTATAGCCAGACAGATATTAAGACATTAGATAACTAGGTGGGTTTTTACAGCAATTAATGGTTTCAAGGCAACCATTAGAAATAATAAGTAATTATTGCAAAATCATTTCTTAAGTGCAGGATTCAACCTCTTGTCCCTGGATCAATAGTCCAGCTCTCTTGACACCAGTCCACTTTGCCAACAGCTGTGCTGCTACTCTGTGTAAAGGGAGCAAAAGGACAAACTGAGATTTGTAATAAGACAACATTCAAAAGGGTTCTGGATTCATACTTGCAAAGGAGACATTTTCAGGGCTGTGGGTAGGAGCAGTGGAAATAGAAATGGAACATGTTATTTCAAAGAGTTGGCACAGAGATGATGGCCAAATTATCCCGGTCTGTGATCTTAATTCAAATATTGTGGCTACGGTCACTTTTACTTTACTTTGTGATATTGTGAACTTCATGTCAGTCACATTTGATCAGCATGATATCTAACAGGACAACTTGCATCTTCCAAAATATTAATTGATGTTTGTTGGTTTAATTTGAAACTTTAATTGTTTGGGTTAGTGCTCAGCTCTGGAACTCCCTCCATATACACTGCTGCCCCTCGTCATCTCTCTTTCCTCCTTTAAAGCATTCTTTAAACTCTACCATTTTGAGTAAGGTTTTAATCACTTGCCTTTTCATACAGCTCACTGCCAGAATTTCCCTGCCAACACTCCCAAGACCTTCCCTGGACAACATAAAGGGACAATTTGAATGCCTGTTGGAAAGTGGTGTACTGTTGTCCCTTTAAGGTGCTTGTATTCAATGAGCAACATTTGCAAAATTACTTTCCCAAAGATGTACTTTATTCATTGAAATGTGCACAGATAGATGTCAGGCAATCAACATGTCACAGAAAGCAAAATGGAATTTAGATCAGATTGTGGTTTGTTCCACCCCAGGGTCATCCTGAGAATAGAAGAACATCCAAGTTAGAAGCAAGTCAAGGCAATAAAGCTTGTTGAGCCAGCTCCACTGTTCAATAAGATTATTGATCCCTTACCTTGAATCTACATTTCCTTCTGATCCCAATATCCCTCAATAATCTGACGTCCAAAATTCTCTCAATTATTCAGCATGCACAATGTGCAACAGAATTCCAAAAATTTCCAACCCATTAAGTTAAAAAGTTCTCCTCTATATGGCTCTCTCTTCCTCATTCTCCCTTTCATTCATATCCCTTTGTTCTCTCTTTCTCTCCCCTCTCATCTCTCTGTTGCTTATTCCCTTGCACTCATTCTCTCTCTCATGCACTCTCTCTCATTTCCTCTCCCTTGTACTGAGACAAGTGATCGGTTCACAGTCTGTGGAATGAATTTACATTGAATTAGAGTAGATTGAATTTACATTTACATTTCAATGAAAGCTTCTAATAATCACATGCCAAGGGATTTTACGGGCTTCTACCCTCTTGTGTGCAGTGCCTGGAGGAGATTAATTGAAGCCTTTTTCCAGTACACCTTTATAGTTGAACCACTAGGCTTCAGTGTGCCCTCAGAGGCAGTCTTGGACCCTGTCAGTGAACAGTGGGCACGGTTGTACTGAGGCTGTCTGCAGGTACTACCACTGAATATAAAATATCGACATTAAGACAGTTTATTTTTATACATTTACGGGATGTAGTTCTAACTCACTGATTGAGATAAAAGATTTTGCCACCCTGCTGTTCAGTAGAATGAGTTTAAGCAGTTCGAACATTGAGCAGGAATCTGCAACTCAGAATTATCAATGTCAGGTAGAAACCAGAGGGCTTGTGCAAAAGTCGAACGTTGTAGTCATACGAAAATAGGTACAACTTCGAAGAGTACAGCACAGGAAAAGGCCCTTCGGCCCACAATGTTGTGCCGATGTAGTCATCTAATCATTCTGGCTGTCACCCATACACTCGACACTGGGTCCCCTATCCCCTGCCCCACTGTTCCCATCTGCCCACCCTCCCTCCCTCCCTTAACAGGTTCCACTCATCACTTTCCTTTCTTGTAGACACAAGGGACTGCAGATGCTGGAACCTGGAACAACACACAAAATGCTGGAGGAACAGCAGGTCAGTCGGCATCTACGGAGGGGGGGAATGGACAGTCGACGTCTCGGGTCGAGGCCCTTCATCTGGACTCATCCTTTCTTATCAGATTCCATAATCTGCAGCCCTCTGCTGTCTCCACGCACCATCTCCCAGCCTCTGTTGCTTTCTCCACCCCTCCCTCCCCTACCTGGCTCCATCAACTCCTGGATCTACCCATCGCCTGCCAGTCCCTGCTCCCCCCCCTCCTCTGTACATTGGCTACCTCCCCTTTACCCTCTCAGTCCTGATGTAGGGTCTCGATCTGAAATGTTGACTATTTACCTCCACGGATGCTGCCTGAGTTCCTCCAGCCGCTTGTTTACTTGCTCCAGATCCCAGCATCTGAAGTCTCTTCTACCTCTATTTATGACTCTCCTGGCTGGGGAATCTGGAACCAGGGGTCGAGTCTCCAAATAAGGGGTGGGCTATTTAGGGCTGAGGTGAGGAGAAATTTGTTCAGGCGGAGAAGGGCGAATCTTTGGAAATTCACCCTGGAAGCTGTGGAGGATCAGTAAATTCGTTTATGGAAAACAGAAATCAATAGATTCCTGGATATTAAGGGAATTGAGGGATATGGGGATGGTGGAGGAAAATGGAGCTGAGGTAGATCAGTACGATCCAGATGAATGGTGGAGCAGGTTCAGACGGCTGGATGCTCTTCTGCTCTTATGTTCTCAGTAAAAGAACTTGCATTTGTATCGTGCCTAGGGCCATCCCAAAGTACTTTACAAAAAATCATTTCTGAGGTGTACTTATTACTTTAATGTAGGAAAGGTGACGGCCAATTTATCACGTGAGGTAAGCTCCCTCACATGATAATGACCAGGTAACTTGTTCTAGCGATGATGCTTGGTTGTAAATATTGGCCAGGACTACCCTAACCCTGTTTCAGCCAAGCCAAGGGATTCTTCCTATCTCCCTGAGAGGCTTCTGTTTATTGCCTCGTCTGAAAGGCAGGATGTTGAACAATGTGGCACTCAATCAGTACCACACCCAAGTAACAGCCTAGATTTTAGGGCTCAAGTCTTTGGAGTGGGACTTGAATTTACAACCTCTGCCTTGGAGGTAGTATGACCCACAGAGTTTGCTGCATTAATGTCTGCCCTGTGGTCCCAGGTGGCATTGTGAAGTAATGCTGGCCAGTGCTGGGAAAGGCATGCTAATCATGGGATTCATGTCAGGTCAACGCATGTCAGTCCTGAGACCACACGAATGTAAAATCCCATTGTGTGTGAGACCCAAGTTGTGTGTGAAAGGTTAGGCCTTGCACACTCAATAAGCTCAATGGGCCTTCCTCATCGCAGTCCATCATTGCAGAGAGAGCGAAGCCCAAACTGAACATCACTGAGCAGGGTAATGTTGAGTGTGTGCTGCTTGTGCTGCTACCACACTGCTGATGTTTGAGAGTGGACTGATTGACCTTCCTGCAGTCAGCCTCCTGCAGCACTCAAACATGTGTTGCACATTGTTGGACGTCAGTGCAGATGTCCAAATATCTTGGTATATTAGCATGCCGTGCACACAGAGAGCTAAGAAGCAAAATCACAAACTTTGGGATGTACAATGTGGTTAATTTTCTGATAAAATAAACACGATTTGCCATCTTGCAGGTGCCTATTCAATGTTCCAAAGGCCCACATTGTCAGTTTAAAAGGCTCCATTCTTAAAGGCCTGCCCCCATAAACCCCCTATGAATAGTCATTTTGTGTTGTCATAACAGTTAGCATACTCTCACTGTGGCCTACAAATAGACCACAGTGAGAGTATGCTAACTGTAACAAAAAATCAGTAATAGTATATCACCTAGTTGCAGTAAGAGTATAGTGACTGTCATAACATACAGTAATAATGCTTTAACTACAGTTAGAGTATAGTAAGAGTACTGTAGTTAATGCATGTACTGTAAGAGTACTGTAATAATGCTTTAACTACAGTTAGAGTATAGTAAGAGTACTGTAGTTAATGCATTTACTGTATGTTACTATAGTCAGTATTCTCTTACTGTACTGTAGCATTACTGTACTCTAACTGTAGTTAATGCACTATTACTGTAACTGTAGTAAGAACAGTGCATTGACTGCAGTTGAAATTTTCTAACAGGACATTAAAAGTCATTAAACCTTCCCAGCTTATAAAGCTCCCTTGCACAGTACTGCTGTGTCCTGGAGAGTCACGGTGTACTGCAAATGGACCTGCAAACCCCTGTAACTGGTAACCAAAGGTTTTGACTTTCAAAAGAAGAATTGTTTGAGAAGCTGGAAAAAGCTATTGCCGTAAAACAACTCTCAAACAAACCACCATGACTATTTTAATAAACAATGGACAATAAGGTCATTTGTTTGATGCCTTTTTAATGTGCTTTGCATTATCTGTGCTTTTGCATTATCCATGGAGGTACTGCCTTCCATTATCCTGGATAATCGATAGTCCACTGTAGTAGGAATGTACTTGCAACAGTGTTCCAGCCAATTAAGATGAAAGGGTTGATAGGATAGATCTTTAATCTTGTCCTCCTTTTCTTATTGATCCAATGCTTAATTTAACAAAGCTGCATTGATGTTCATTAAGGGCAATTAACACTGAGCCCAAGAAAGCAGTAAACAAATCAGAATGCACCATGCATGTGAAACTTCTTGAATTAATCCATAGTGATTAGAACTGTGGTTGGTCCTTTGATCTTAATCTGTTGTAAGTAACAGCTAGCTACTGAAATCTTTGTACCTGGGAAAAATTGTGTATCACAGAGGTCACTGCCTCTGTGCACTCATGTATAACGCATCCCTCGCTAACATTTTCTCACTAATCTGATGATTCAATCAAATGCCTCTCAGAGAGTCAGACAGCACAGAAACAAGACTGCTTGGTCCTTGCTGACGTCAAGCACCCGTCTATGCTCATTCTTGCACTCATCCCATTCCATTCTCCGCACATTCCCATCTACCCCTCAAGATTCGACCACTCACCTACACACTAGCCAACAATTTACAGTGGCCAATTATCCCACCAACCCGCATGTCTTTGGGATCAGAATTATCATCACTGACATATGACGTGAAATTTATTGTTTTCCGGCAGCAGTACAGTGCAAAGACATAAAAATGTATAAATTACAAAAAAAATAGTGCAAACAAGAAGGAATAATGAGGTAGTGTTTGTGGATCATTCAGAAATCTGATCGCGGAGGGGAAGAAGCTGTTCCTGAATTGTTGAATGTGGGTCTTCAGGCTCCTGTAATTCCTCCCCGATGGTAGTAATGTGAAGAGGGCATGTCCCAGATGTTGAGGGTCCTTAGTGATGGATGCCACCTTCTTGAGGCATCACTTCTTGAAGATGTCTTCAATGGTGGAGCTGTGCCCATGATGGAGCTGGCTGAATCTACAACCCTCTGCAGCTTCTTGTGATCCTGTGCATTGAAAGCTCCATAACAGGCTGTGATGCAACCAGTCAGAATGCTCTCTACTGTATATCTATAGAAATCTGTAAGAGTCCTTGGTGACATACCAAATCTCTTCAAACTCCCAACAAAGTAGAGCTGCTGGTGTGCCTTCTTCGTGACTGCATCAATGTACTGGGCCCAGGATAGATCCTCTGAGATGTTTATGCCCAAGAACTTGAAGCTGCTCACCCTTTCCACCGCTGACCCCTCAACGAGGACTGGTGTGTGTTCTCCCGACTTCCTCTTCCTGAAGTCCACAATCAGTTCCTTGGTCTTGCTGACGTGGAGTGTGAGGTTGTTGTTGCAACACCACTCAACTAGCTGATCTACCTCACTCCTGTACACCTCATTACCATCTGAGAGTCTACCAACAACCATGTGGGAGGAAACCTGAGCACCTGGAGGAAACCCACACGGTCATAGGGAGAACATGCAAACTCCACACAGACAGCACCCAAGGTCAGGATTGAACCCAGGCCATTGCAGCTGCTCTACGAACTGTGTCACTGTTTATTTTGGGAGCAGGTACACACAAGGCTTTTAGTTAGTTCACTTTACACTGTCCTCGTGCTGGGATTTCATCTTTTGGTACAACTGTTGACTGATTTGATTATCGTGGTTCAGGGGTGGATTTTAACAAATACTTCTCAAAAATATGACCTTACTTGTTGCAAATGTTTCAAATCATTGTTTCAGGATCAAGTAGTGTGGATTCCAATATCAAAGTAACTAGTCAATCTCTTGACTACTTGCTGAATATTGAGCCATAGAGTTATACAGCAAAGGCTGTTCGGCCCAACATCCATGCTGACCAAGGTGCCTACCTGAGCTCGTCCTATTTCCCCATTTTTGGCCCACATCCCTCTAAACCTTTCTTATCCGTGTAACTGTCAAAATTCATTTTAAACATTGCAATTGTACCCACCTCTACCACTTCCTCTGGCAGCTCGTTCCACGTACCCACCGCCCTGTGTGAAAAAGTTGCCCTTCAGGTCCCCTTTAAATTTTTCCCTTCTCACCTTAATTCTACGCCCTCCAGTTTTGGATTCTCCTATCCTGGGAAGAAGACCATGACCATTCATCTCATCTATGCCCCTCATGATTTTATAAACCTCGATAAGATATCTTTATCAGTCACATGTACATCAAAACACAGTGAAATGCATCTTTTGCGTAGTGCGTTCTGTCGGCAGCCCGCAAGTGTCGCCACGCTTTTGGCGCCAACATAGCATGCCCACAACTTCCTAACAAGTACGTCTTTGGAATGTAGGAGGAAACCGGAGCACCTGAAGGAAACCCACGCAGACACGGAGAGAACGTACAAACTCCTTACAGACAGCGGCCGGAATTGAACCCAGATCACTGGCGCTGTCATAGCATTACTACTACACTACTGGGCCTGCTCTATAGTCACCCCTCAGCCTTTTGCACTCCAGAGAAAAAACCCAGCCCATCCAGTCTCTCTTTATAACTCAAGCCCTATAGTCCTAGTGACATCCTTGAGAATCTTTTTTGCACCCTTTCCAGCTTAATGACATCATTCCTATAGCTTGGTGACCAGAACTGCTCACAATACTCCAAGTGTGGTCTCACCAACATTTTGTACAGTTGTAACACAGCATTCCAACTCTTATACTCAATGCCCTGAGTGATGAAGGTAAGCATGCCAAACACTACCCTGCCTACCTATGTCACTACTTTCAGGGAACTGTGTACTTGTAGTCCTAGGTCTCTCTGTTCTTCAACAACTCTCCAGGGCCCTGCTATTCACTGTGCAGGTCCTGCCCTGGTTTGACTTATCAGTCAGGTGGTTCCCATTAGTTAGAAAATGCAGGGAGATTCTGGGGTGGGTCTTTCCAATCAAGCCTAGAAAGGGGCCACGTTGTACACTCTCACCAAAGAAATGCCCAGATGCTCTTGTTTTCAAATGTCATATGCAAACCTTTGATGTCTCAGGTGGACTGGTTTCTTAGTTAATTTATATTCCTGTTAATTGTCTGACTCTCCAGGAAGTGTGTACATTCTTTAATGAGGCATGAAGACAGAATTTTAAATATGGCAAATAGCCAGTTATAGTTATCTCTTCCTCGCTCGTGTCATTAACAAGAAGCTCTGCACTTTTTTTTCTCTGTAGAATGAATTATCAAGGTGCTGAGTGCAGGGTATCGCTGCTAAGCTTTCTGCACTGCTAAATTCTGAACTTTAGTGGTATTGAAATGATGTATTGGATCTCATCCACAGAAGAGATATAAACATTAAGTTTATCCACAAGCTGCTGCCTGTGTCCTAATTTGCCCCAAATGCCAATAGTCAGGGCATTAGGGAGAATACCTTCATCTAGAATAGATTCATACTGCTTAGAAACAGACCCTTCAGCCCACCACAACCATGCTGGCCAGCAGTACCAAATTATACTCACCTCATTTACCAGCACTTGGTCTACGGCCTTCTGTGCCTTGGTGATTCAGAATCAGAATTATTATCACTGACTTAAATGACATGAAATTTGTTATTTTGCAGCAGCAGTACAGTGCAAAGATGTAAAATTACTATATATTACAAAAATAACTAAATAGTGCAAAAAAAGCAGTAACAAGGTAGTGTTCATGGGTTCAAGGACTGTTCAGAAATTTGATAGCACAGAAGCTGTTCTTAAAATGTTGAGTGTGAGTCTTCATGCTCCTGTACCTCCTCCCTGATGGTAGTACCAACAAGAGGGCATGTCCCGGATGGTGAGGGTCCTTAATGATGGATGCTGCCTTCCTGAGGCACCAGCTCTTGAAGTCCTGTGCCTGTGATGGAGCTGGCTGAGTTTACAACCCTCTGCAGCCTCTCATGATCCTGTGCATTGGAGCCTCCATACCAGGCTGTGATGCAACTAGTCAGAATGCTCTCCACCGTACCTGCTCATTCAGATTCTTCCTAAATGTGGTAAGAGTCTCTGCCTCACCATTCACTCAGGAAGTGTGTTCCAGATTCCAACGACTCCTGGGTGAAAGAAATTCTTCCTCTGATTTCCTTACTCTGAACCTCTAACTTTAGGCATCTCTGCCATGGGGAAAAATTTCTTAATATCTTCCCTATCTAAGCCCCTCATAATTTTTTAGACCTCTATCCGGTCCCTCCTCAGCCTCCTCCACTCCAGGGAAAAGAAAGCCAGCCCATCCAGTACAAAAAAAAAGTATGCTGGAAGAACTCAGCGGACCAAGCAGCATCTGTGGAGGCAAAAGGATTATATCGATGTTTTGGGTCTAGGCCCTGTATCCAACTGAGACAAAAGGAAAGATGGCCTGTAGATAGCAGAAAAAGGGAGGGGTGGGTGATAGTTGGGACTAGATTGGGGGAGGGGGTTGCACAGGATAATGGAACTAGTAGGGGGAAGAGGGAGGGAGGTGTCGATGGGCAGAGTGGTTGGCATGGACATAGTGGGATGAGGGCCCTGTTTCTGTAGCAACAAACAATCTGCTGGAGGAATTCAGCGGGTCGAGCAGCATCTGTGGGAGGAAAGGAGTTGTCGATGCTTTGGGTCAAAACCCGGCATCAGGACTGAGCGTGGAGAGGGGAGGAGGCCAGTACGAAGAGGAGAGGGCGAGTGGTGAGACAGAAGCCCGAGGTAATTGGTGGACTAAGGAGGGGTGTAGGATGACAGGCAGGTTGTGCCAGGTAGGGGAGGGGAGTGGGGGTGGCATTGGGAGACAGTGGCAGGTGGATGATGGATGGAGGTAGAGGGGGAAAGAATATATTGAGAGGCAAATGGAGCGAGGTGGGGGGAGGATAGTGTGAAGGTTGGAGACAGCTGCTGGAGGGAGATAAGCAGGAACACAAAGATGGAATCCGGTAAATAAAGGAAGTGAGAATGGGAACCATTAGGGGAGAGGCGTATGGCAGATGGAGCCAGAACCAGATGGGAGAGGATGGGAGCGCGACTGAACTATTTAAATTAGTTTATTGTTGTCACTTGTACCGAGGCGCAGTGAAAAAATTGTCTTGCATACCGTTCATACAGATCAATTTATTACAACAGTGCATTGAGACAGTACAATGTAAAATGATAACAGAATGCAGAATAAAGTGTTACCGTTACAGAGAAAGTGCAGTGCTGGTAGATAATAAGGTGCAAAGTCATAATGAGGTAGATTGTGAGGTCAAAGAGACCATCTTAACATCTGAGGGGACCATTCAATAGTCTTATAACGGTGGGATAGAAGCTGTCCTTGAGCCTGGTGCTACGAGCTTTCAAGCTTTTGTATCTTCTGCCCGATGGAAGAGGGGGAAAAGAGAGAATGTCTGGGGTGGATGGGGTCTGTGATTCTGTTGGCTGCTTTACCAAGGCAGTGAGAAGTGTAGACAGAGTCCATGGAGAGGAGGCTGGTTTCCATGATGTGCTGAGCTGTGTCCACATCTCTCTGCAGTTCCTTGTGGTCATGGGCAGAGTGTGGATGGAACCAGGAGGTGGAGGGAGATGAAGATAAGTGGTAGAGGGCAGGTGGGGGGATTTGAGGGAAAGGGGACAAAAATAAGAGTATTGGAAGGAGAGTGGGGGAAAACCTTGCCCCATTTGCTTCTCATATATTTTTATCTCTCTCTGCATCTGCAGCCTCTGGGCCTGTTTCTGTGTTGGAAAACCCTATGGAGAGGGGGAATCCTTGCTCCACGGAGACACAAGAGAGACTGCAGATGATGGAAATCTGGAGCAATGAACACAAAATGCTGGAGAAACTCGGCAGGTCAGGCAGTATCTATGGAGGAAAATGGACAGTCGACGTTTCGGGTGGAGACCCTTCATTGGGTCGAGTGTCGACTGTTCACTTCTCTCCATACATGATCCCTGACCTGCTGAGTTCCTCCAACATTTTGTGTTCAAAACCTTGCTCCATCTGCCTCTCAATTTTTTTCTCTCTCTCTGCATCTGCATCCCCTTGCGTCTCTGGGCCTGTTTCTGTGTTGGAAAACTCAATGTGAAGGGGAGGAAAAGGGGGAAACCTTGCTCCATTTGCCTCTCAATGTATTTTCTCTCTCTCTCTCTCTCTTTGCATCTGCAGCCTTTTGAGTCTCTGGGCCAGTTTCTGTGTTGGACATCTCTAGATCACAAGACAAAGGAGCAGAAGTAGGCCATTCCACCCATCGAGTCTGCTCCATCAGCTACACTAAAAGTATTCCCATCTAGCCCCAATTTCCGGCCTTGTCCCCATATCCCTTGATACCATGACTAATTTGATACCTTGACTAATTTGATACCTATCTATCAACTCCTTAAACACACCCAATGACTGGGCCTCCACAGCTGTACGTGGCGAAGAATTCCACAATCTCACCACCCTCTGGCTAAAGAAATTTCTCCTCATTTCTGTTTTAAACCGGTACCCTCTAATTCTAAGATTGTGCCCGCTAGTCCTGGACTCACCCACCAAGGGAAACAGCTTAGCCACATCTTACTCTGTCCAGTCCTGTCAACATTCTAAATGTTTCTATGAGGTCCCCTCTCATTCTTCTGTACTCCAATGAATACAGTCCTAGAGCCTACAAACGCTCATCCCATGTAAGCCCTTTCATTCTGGGAATCATCCTGGTAAATCTCCTCTGAACCCTCTCCAACATCAGTACATCTAGAGGGAGGGTTACCTTGCCTTCGCTCGGGGCTTGACTGAGCGGGACAGCTTGAGCCCCCAGGGCTCACTGGACGGTGGCTAAACCGTGTCTTCCATTCCCTTCGCAGGTTCGTGCTGAGGGACGGCAGCGGGAACTGGCTGGCCAAGCAGATCCGGCGGCACCGGCCCAAGGACGGGCCCATGGAGGCCTCTAGCGCCCACCGATGGTGCACCCTGCACACTGAGTTCATCTGGTACGACCCGCGGCTGGCGCCCCGGCCGCCGGCCGTCCACGGCCTCCCGCGGCTGCACGTCTTCTCCAACTGGGGGGTGGTGACCTACGGTGGGGGGCTGGAGAGCGGGCCGGCCAACACCTTCGTCTCCTTCAAGTCGGGCCGGCTGGGCGGGCGGGCGGTCTACGAGATCGTCCACGGGGCGCCTTACTCCTGGATCGACGGCTGGAAGAACTTCAACCCGGGTCACGAACACCCGGACCAGAACTCCTTCACCTTCGCGCCCGGCGGGCAGGTCTTCGTGTCCGAGGCGCTCTACGGCCCCAAGCACAGTTACCTCAACAACGTGCTGGTCTTCGGCCCCTCGCCCACCAGCCGCTGCAACCGGCCCTGGGAGGGACAGCTGGGCGAATGCGGCCAGTGGCTGGACTGGCTGTCGGGCGAGGCGGGCGGCTCGGCGGGAGAGGTGGTGTCCGCCTCGCAGCAGGGCGGCATGGTGTTCGCCAGCGGCGAGGCGGCCGCCGCCTACTCCTCGGCCATGGGGCTGCGCAGCGTCTACCGTGCCCTGGTGCTGCTCAACGCCCACACGCTGCTGGTGGTGGACCACGTCGAGCGGCGGCCCGGCTCCCCGCTCAGTCAGGCCAGCGCCTTCTTCCACAACCTGGACATCGACTTCAGGTACGTGCCGTACCGGGCGGCGGGCGGGCTCCGCGGCGCCATGATGGACGTGTGGGACGCCCAGTATAAGATGGTGTGGTTTGGCGCCGGCGGCCACAGCCCCGAGGCGCGCATCCAGGAGGCCGAGCAGGCGGCCGAGTTCAAGAAGCGCTGGACCCAGTTCATCAACCTGACCTTCGCCTTGCGGGGGCCGGTCACCCGCATGGCTTACCTCTTCCACGGCCCCGCCGTCCGAGTCTCCCGCTGCCGCTTCCTCGACGACGCCGGGCCCGGCCTGAGGGTGGGCCTGAGCGTCAATGGCACGCCGCTGGTGGTGTCGCTGGCCACCCGCCACGCCGACCCCAGCGCCCGCTTCACCTACCTGGGCTTCGGCGGCTACGCCATGGTGGAGGAGCCGCACCGGGTCACCCGGTTCGGTCTGGGCGGCGACGCCGACCCGCTGGCCGAGGTGGCCCAGCCACGCCGTCGCTCGGCGGCGGCGGCCGCTCTCCTCTCCCGCCTGGGCGCCGCTGTCAAGGTGCTGGCGGCCGCCGTGCTGTGCCTGGGCCTGGGGCTGGCGGCCGCCCGCCACCGCCTCTCGCTGTCCTTCGGCCGGCTGCTGCGCCTGGCCATGCTGGCAGCCATCGCCCTGTGGCTGGCCGAGCTGGCCGCCCTGTGGGCCGCCTGCCGCCTGCCCCTGTGCGGGGGCAGCTGGCGGGCCGAGGAGGAGCCAGAGCCGCCGCCGCCCGGCTCCCCCTCCCCACAGTGGGACCCGGCACTGGGCAGGATGTCCCCGCTGGTGGTCGCCTCCCTGCCCGGCTCAGGGGTCGAGATCCTCCGGCACCTCTTCGCCAACACCACCGACTTCCTCTATGTCAGGCTGCCCGGCGTGCCCGAGGCTGAGTTCGGGCTGGACCCCTTCGTCGACGCCTGCGAGTGGACTGGCACTGATGCCCGGCAGGGTCGGTTCCGTCTGGTCCAGGGTTGGCTCCAGTCCCTGGTGCACAGCACCAAGCTGCATCTGCAGAACATCCCCCTCCACCCTGGGGCCAGGGGCGACCCGCCCGCGGAGGAGCCCGGCCAGTCTGCAGACAAAAAGCGCAAGGTCAGGAGGAAGGTCTCCTTGGCCGACCAGAGGCATGGGGAGAACGTGGTGGAGAAGGACGCAGACTACCTCAGGGGATTGAGGAGACACCTCGCCTCCCACCCCAACGCCCGCGTGGTCCTCAGTTTGAGCAGCGGCACCTGGACCCTCAAGCTGCCCTTCGTGCATGGCGTCCTGGGGGCATCAACCCGGGTGATGCTGGTGGTGAGGGATCCTCGAGCCTGGGTCTACTCCTTGCTCCTCAATGGCAAGCCCAGCCTTTACTCCCTCAGAAACGTGCCTCAGCGCCTGGCCGCCCTCTTCGAGGAGGATGCTGGCAAGAGGTGCGGCTCTGCCTCCTCGTATGCCTTGGAATACGAGCCCCTTCGGAAGCAGTACTCCGCCTCGACCAAGAACGCGGTGGCCCTCTCGGCCCACCTCTGGCTCGCCAACACCAAGGCAGCGATGAGGATAAACGGGAAGCTGCCAGCCGCAAACTACCAGTTGCTGAAGTTTGAAGATATTGTCACCCTCCCTCAGGAAACGGCCGAGAAGATCTATGCCTTCCTGGGCTTCCCTTTGCCTCCTGCCATACTAAACAGGATACTTTTTGCCACCTCCACAAACCTGTTCCACCTTCCATTCGAGAGTGAACTTTCACCTGGTAACCTCCACATCTGGAGGGACAGGATGTCCCAGCAGGACATCAAGACTATCGAGGACATCTGCTGGTCAGTGATGAGTCAGTTGGGCTATTCCAGGTTTACCAGTTGAGATCTGAATTGCCAGGAGTTGCAACAATAATGCAGGCGGATTGATAAAGGATAGTGGTGTCCGGGAGCTCTTAGCGATGAAGTTTCACCTGAAGGACTTGTGCAGGAGATGGTGTATGAAACCTTGAGAAGGACACAGAGACTGGAGAGACGCCTCACTTCCAACTCCAATGTCCGTGCGGTGCTCGGTTTAAGCAGTGGTGGATGGGCACTCAAGTTCCTCTTCAAACAGGGAGTTTTTCGATGAGGGTGGTTATGTGGTGAAGGGACCCACCCACCTAGTTCCATTCATGTCTGTTCAACAGTAAGCCTGGTCACTCAGAAACAATCCCCGGCATTCAGCCGCAGTCCTCAAGATAAATCTCTCAAATGTTCCAGATTGGGCCAATCAAAGAGATTACAGTCTGTGACTTCTGAAATTGATAGCAGGATCACGCAGAGACACAACGACAATGAAGAAAGGGTTTAGGTTCATCGCGGGAAGTCTTACGACGATGCAAAACGTGTGGGGTGAGGATGGTTGGAGGGGAAATCAAAGTAATCTTGTGACCACATGACCCGGTGTGGGATTTATCATCCAGGTTGGCTTTGGAACCTAGAGGGGAAATGCATGGCTCAGCTCAGACCTGGTGATAATTATCAGGAGACATTGTTTCTCTGTACTGTGCTTGTTATTAACCCATTGGGCTGCAGATGCCTCTGGAAAGAGACCTCCTCAGCCTCCCCTGAAGAGGCAAAGGTATACAGTCTGACAGACAAGTACTTGGCTTGACTGGCATATTCACTGTTAAAATTTATCACCCATTAGAATGGCAAAAAATGTACCACGGAGAGATGCTTTGGAAAATTTATGGAACGTATAAATTATGGCTTTTAAATGGAATTAATGCATCTGCCAGTGTGATAAGTCTTGCCCAAACTTTGTTCAGGTACCCATGCATGTCAACACTGCTCCTGTCAGCTGTTTTGGTGGGATATAGCATTCATTAACATCAACTTGATTTGTTCTGTTTTCTGGACCTTTGGGGTCTTTGGATGAGAATTGTTTCTCAACTTCTCCACACACATTCACATTGTGAAGGAAAATGATTAACTACATTTGTCCTGGGTCTACTGTATAACAAGGAAACCTTTGGCTTCTCCCAGATGACTGGGCGGGATTGCTTCATTGTTCCCCTTTCTCCCCAAGTTATTGAGAGTTGGAAAGGAGTTCAGGAAATGGTGGAGATGGTGATGAATACTTGGTGAACACTAGGACCAAGGGGGTCACTAACGAGTGGGGAATTGTTGGGGTTTCTCAGGGGAAATCCTGACCTTTGTACGTGTAGAATGATGAGGGGCTGACTCAGAACTCACTGCACCTTGGGGTGCAGCTAGAAGAGCCGCTGCCACACCGCTTGAGGGATCCAGGTTCAATCCTGACTTCCGGTGCTGTCTGCATGGAGTTTGTACGTCCTCCCAGTGACCCTGTGGGTTTCCCCAGGTACACCAGTTTCCTCCCACATTCCAAAAATGTGCAGGTTGGTAGGTGAACTGGCCACTGTAAATTGCGCCTAATGTATGGGCGAGTGGTAGAATCTTGAGAGGAGTTGAAGAGACTGTGGGGAGAATAAAAATTGGGATTGACACTGGACTGATTTGGGGAGGAGTTGATGGGAATGTGGGGAGAATAGGTAACAGGAAAAGTTAGTGGAGAATGGCTGAAGTAGCCACCTTCTGTGTTGTAATGGAATAATACGGCAAAACAAAACCATGCTGCAGTTGATGGGATCCTTGGTGTTAACCCTATAATCTGAAATCCAACCACCCTTTGGAAATGTACTTTGGGAATGCTTGGATTTGACATGGTTGTTCGTAAATTATGAAGGTTACGGGGTACTCGGGAGCAAATTCCGGTTCGCTACAGGTGTCATTGCCCAAGGTGTACTGGGCATGCTGCCAGTCTGAGTCTCTGGGACTGAAAGGCCTTTGGGGGTTGGGTGGCCACCCCCTTCCTCATTTGAATGATGTGCCCGCTGTCCCTCACTATCAGCTTAACATTAACGTTACCAGGCACGTGTACAGTACAGATTCCCACCCTTCCCTCCCTATCTGCCTGCCATCCCTCCTCACCTAGATCCACCTTTCGTCTGCGAGCTCTTGCTCCACCTCTTCCCCTCACCTCTTTATTCTGACCATCTGCCCTCTATCTTTCAGTCCAGATGAAGGGTCCCGTCCCGAAACGTCGACTGTCCATTTCCCTCCACAGATGCTGCCTGACCTGCTGAGTTCCTCCAACGTTCTGTGTGTTGCTGCAGATTCCAGCATCAGCCGTCTCTTCTGTCTCCACGGGCACAGTACCTGTCTGCTTGAGTTGTCAGTTTTTCAAAAGAGTTGTTGGTTTACTCGTCTTTCCCTGGTGGGCGTGTGACATTCCAAGGCTGGGCACAGTAATGATGGGGTGAGTGGCCTCATTCTGTGCTGCATCCCATTACATAGAACATAGAGCAGTACAGCACAGGAACAGGCCCTTCAGCCCACTGAGTTGTGCCGAACTAATTAAACTAGTAATTAACTGCCTGACTAAACTAAACCCTTCTACCTGCACATTGTCCATGTTCTTCCATTCTCTGCATATTGATGTACCTATCTAAGAGGCTCTTAAACACATCAATCTTATTTGCCTCCACCGCCACCCCTGGCAGCGCATTCCAGGCACCCATCACTCAATGTGTGTGTAAAAAAAAAGAAAAACAAACTAGCCCCTCTAGTCTGAAATCCGTGCCCTTCAGTATTAGACATTTCGACCCTGGGAAAATGATACTGGCTGCTACCCTACCTATGCCTCTCATAATTTTGTAAACTTCTATCAGGTCTCCCTTCAGTCTCTGCTGCTCCAGAGAAAACAACCCTAGTTTGTCCAACCTCTCCTTGTAACACATACCCTCTAATCCAGACAGCATCCTGGTGAACCTCCACTGCACCCTCTCCAAAGCCCCTGCATCCTTCCTATCATGGGGCGACCAGAATTGAATGCAATATTCCAGATGCAGCCGAACCAGAATTTTATAAAGCTGGAACATAACTCCCTGCCTCAGTGCCTCAACTAATAAAGGCAAGCGTGCTATACGCCGCCTTCCCCCACCCTATCAACCTGTGCAGCCACTTTCAGGGAGATTAAAAACAGGGAAAGAAAAGAGAATTTGGCAGACAGTTAACCAGAATCACAGCAGGATCTTGTGTAGATTTTGGGGCATAGTGGGGAAGACGGGAAAGTGAACTTGAGGGATAGGATCAGCAGGAAGGGCCGAATAGCCCACTCTTGCTGCTACTTCTCATGCTGTCTGTGAATTGGGAGTCCAGAGTGGTGGTCCAGTAAGAGAGGGGAAGTTTAGGGGACTGACCCGCAGGGGTCAGTCCTGCTTTGATCGGGGACTGGAAACACTCAGTAGGTCAGGCAGCATCTGTGGAGAGAAATGACCTGAAATAATATTTCTGTCTCAACAGAGGCTAACTGGCCTGCTGAGTGTTTCCAGTAATTCCTGTTTTTATTGACAGCATTGAAACAGGCCATTCGGCCCAACAGGGCCATGCTGGCATTTATGCTTCCACGCTGGCCTCTTCCTATCCCACCATCTCCCTCATCTCGCTTGCCTTTGAATGCATTTACACAATTCCTTGCAGCTGTTTCCTGCAGGAGTGAGTTCCAGATTCTCAGCACCTTCCAGGTAAAGAAACCTCCACTTCATTCTTCGGTGGGTTTGTTGCTCCAGACCACGTAACAATGGAAACAGCTGCGTCTCTAACACATCCCTTCATACTTCGTTCAGATCCTCGTGGGAGAAGAGCCCAAGCCTGTTCTCGTGTATACAGCATTAGCAACGCAGTGCACAATCAGAGTTTAACTGTGACATTAATTCAACCCATGGTTCCCCCATTTTCTCTGCCACCGAGACGGACTTGATTCTCCCCTAACCAGGTTCTGAGGATGGGTCACAAAACTGAAACCTCAATGGATCCTGCATCACATGCTGAGCTTTTTTCAGGAGTTTCTGTTTTTATCCCAGCCATTTTAACCTACCTACATCTACCACTGGACAATGGGAGTTAAAATCGGTACCTGTGTGGATTATGACAATGTGGAGGGACGCATTAAAGAGGCTGGTTTGAGTTTTCTAACCTTCCGTACAGGAAGGTTGAATCACATGGCATCCAGGGTGAGCAAGCCCATTGGATACAGAATTGGCATGGTGGTAGGAGGCTGAGGGTGGTAGTGGAGACACAGGTGGCTGCAGATGCTGGAATCTGGATCGGAGGCCTGTGACCAGTGGTGTGCCGCAGGGGTCGGTGCTGGGTCCTCTGTTGTTTGCCGTTATATATTTATGACTGGGATGAGAATATAGGTGGCATGATAAGTTTTGCAGATGACACCAAAATTGGTGATATAGTGGACAATGAAAAAGGTTGTTGAAGGCTATACTGAGATCTAGATCAACGAGGAAAGTGGGCAAAGCAAAGGCAAATGGAATTTAACTCAGACCAGTACAAAGTGACGCATTTTGGGAAGTTAAACCAGGTCTGGATATACACAGTGAATGGGAGATGACATGAGGTATATAAAATTATGAGAGGCGTAGATAGGTTAGATAAGCAGTGTCTGTTTCCCATGGTAGGGGTGTCTTAAACTAGAGGACATAGGTTGAAGATGAGAGGGTGGAGGTTTAAAGGGGACCTTTCACACAAAAAGCAGCTGGTATCTGGAATGAGCTGCCAGAGGAGGTGGTTGAGGCAGGAACATTTACGAGGCAACTGGACAGGTACTTGAATGAGCAGGGCACAGAGGGATATGGAATTAATGCAGGCATTAGTGTAGATAGGTGTGATGGTCGGCATAGACGTGGTGGGCCAAAGGGCCTGTTCCTATGCTGTGCGACCCTATGAGTTGAAGGAGAATAATTTGTGGCAGGACAAATCAAGGCATTGAGATCAGAACAGATAGCTCTGGTAAGGGCTTTCTCCTCCTAATCGACCCAATTCCTCCCACACCCACCCCAGCCCCTCGTCACCATCTTTCTTACCCCTCCTCCACCCACTCCTTCTGCCTACCCCACCTCCCTTATTTGGTTCCACCTCCCCTTCCTTCCAGATTCCACCATCTGTACCCCTTTGTTGCTACCACCTATTACCTCCCAGCTTCTGTTGGTAACTCCACCCTTCCCTCACCACCTGACTCCATCTGCCAATCAACACCACCTCACCTGGATCCACCTATCGCCTGCCAGCTCTTGCTCCGCCCCTTCCCCTCCATCTCTTTATACTGACTAACTCCCTTCTATTTTTCAGTCCAGATGAATGGTCTCGACCGGAAACGCTGACTGTCCATTTCACTCCACAGGTACAGCCTGCAGCTTGTCTTTAGCACTGGAAAGGGAGCTAGTACAGACACAAAGGGCTGAGTGGTTTCCTTCTATATCAAAATGGTGTGTGTTTCTTCTAGGTACAAGTCTGTCAGGTTAATATGAAGATATCAATGGCAGCATACCCCATTCCTAGAGGCACAAGGAGAAAATGGCATAATTTGGTTAACCAGAACTATTTTATTGGAAGGCCTGGCCACATTTTCTCCATGTGCAAAGAGTGGGAGAGGCCGCTGGCCTGTTTTCTCAGTGTTTGATTTTCTGTTGAGGTAATACATTTGGAAAGTTTGAGTGAAGAATTGGACAAGCTCCCAGTTTTCCGGCAGCCTGCCCTTCTGTGAAGCGCTGCTCCAACTGTTTGACTTTCCACCTCAGGATTATGCTCCCATCAGCAGATGGATGCTGGGATCCTCCTGTGTGCAATCCTGGCCATATCACCCCATTACAGGAAGGATGTGGAGGATTGGGAGAAGGTGCAGAAGAGGTTTACCAGGATGTTGCCTGGATTAGAGGATATGAGCTATAAGGAGAGGTTGGACAAACTTGGGTTGTTTTCTCTGGAGCTGCTGGAGGGAGATAACCGAGAACACAAAGGGCTACTGGTGCTGGACTCTGATGTAAAGGAGGTGATAATAGGTTACAAACAATCTGCTAGAGGAACTCAGCGGGTTGAGCAGCATCTGTTAGAGGAAAGGGATGGTTGACGTTTTGGGTTAAAATCTTGCATCAGAACTGAGGGGGAGATGGCCAGTATAAAGAGAAGAGGGGGAGTGGTGAGACAGGAGTCCAAAGATTGTCCAAAATGGATGTTTTACAACTGAAGCATTATCGTATGACAAAGAAACTACAATACCCCTTGTGGGCTGAACGGCCTGTTCCTGTGCTGTACTGTTCTATACTCTGTGTATCAAGGGAGGTCTTCAGTACCTGACCAACATTTATCCTGCAGTTTAGCATTAATTATTATCACATGCTTGCTGTGCATACATAATCATGCAGTGCAGAAACAGGTCCTTCGGCCCATCACATACATCCCCACTTTTGCATCCATGCATTTACCTTCATTAGGTCCATACACTCTATGCCTTTCCTGTATCATAGTGATGACTACATGTCATTTGCTCTAAAGCCCTTTGGGACGTCTTTGTAAAAGGTGCCAGGGAAATGCAAGTGTTTATTTTTGGAGCTCACTGCTGTGGTTTCTGTCAGCTGGGACAAATCCGTCATGAAATCTGCTTATTACTCCCTTTGGTGTTTTGCTGTTCCCTTTCAAAGGGTACGCTGCCTGATTAAGCTTGAATGACACACTTTAAACACCCTTTGGGGCCTTGGCTTTTATTGATTCTGTCACCGTTTAGAAAGCGGAAATAGAAGCAGATTGTTCTCGTGAAACGATGAATCAAGGATCACGGGCCACTGATTTAAAATATTGGGGAAATGTTCCAAGGAAAAATCCTTTTTTTTTAATACTGAGAATGGTTATGATCTGGAGCTCACTGTGAGGTCGGCGGAAAGAGAATCAGTGCCTGGTTTATTCTGCACCACGTGTTCCGGTTCAGCTTGGGAAGGGGTCAGGCTGCTTCGGTATTTAATAAATAAAACTTGGTTGAGTTGTCTGTCTTCCCCAGCTCTAGTTCTTTATAATAAATAAATAAGTGCTCAAAGGAAATGAGAAAGCAAACAAAGCCCTGATCAGTAGTCATGAGAAGAAATATCCATCTCAGACGGGTGGGATTGGTTTGTGTTAGGTCGGCTTGGTGCCAAGGATTACCCGGTTAACCATGGACTTCAGAGCAAAGTTGGATGGGCAATTAACGGAAGATAATTTTCAGGGCTTTGGGGGAAAGGCATTGGAATGGGATTGATGGGACTGTTCCACTAAAAGCTAATGTAGGTTTGATGGGCCAAATGGTTCCTTTCCAAATTCTGGAAGCTGTAATAAGTAATCGTGTGTTTTGAAATGGTTGCAGACTGATAAACCATCATCTTTTGAGGATTTCATTTTTTTCAGTTTTTATTTTTTAAATGACACCAGCAACGTTCCTTCGTTATTGGCAAGGGATAATGCGATTAATCTGACATTGTAAGCAGCACTCGCTGGCTACTGGTTTAACAAAGAACGTGGCAGATTGGAATCATAGAAATGTGAATTTAAAAGCTCCCTGATTACACAGACAGGCAAGAGGCTGCCATGTGTAGCCAGACTGTGGTTGATAATTGATTTACCTCTGTGAGAGGAAGCCTGCATTTCATATCCAAATAGCTCTTGTGGAGCTGGGATGAAGGTGGTGCATATTGCATAAAGAATGTTTTTATGGAGGAAATAGGACTGAACAACGTGGCTCTTGCTTCTTTTAAACATAATGATAGATTTCAAGCATCCTTGCACTAATGTGTTGGACACTGTGATCTGGTTTGATTTATGTTAGAAATCGTACTGAAGTTATGTTCTGATTCATTGTGACGTTCAGGGCCTTGTTTCTTTCCACACCTTGAGGATTGTATTAATGTATATCAATAAAAAAAACAATTGCTTGAACCTTTTCGGCATTCTTTATTGAGTAGGGATACCACCCTTCTGTTCTTCCATGGATGAACTGCTGGACACGTTTAATCTGATTATGTGCTTTTTCAGGTAGATGCAAAAGATCACCCAGAAGTGAAGGGATTATTTGTCATGGGCTCGTAAAGAGATACAGCAGGGAAACAGACCCTTTGGCCCACTGAGTCTGCACTGACCATCAACCACCCACTCACACTAATCCTATTTTCAATTCTTCTCAGACTCCACCACTCACCCAGTGAGCCCATGTAGAAATTAAGCACCCATTTACACTAATCCCACACTCATCCCATCTCCCTACCCCCCTACCCACCCCCCCCCCCCCCCAATTCCCATCTATGCCTTTAGATTATACGGCTCATCTACCTACTAGCAAACAACTTACATTATCCTAATAACCCGAGCTCCCAGAGGAAACCAGAGCTCTCGCTGGAAACCCAGTCACAGAACGTGCAAACTCTGCACAGACAGTATCTGCAGTCAGTATTGAACCCTGGTTTCTGACGCTGCTCTGCTAGCTACACCACTGTGCCATCCCTTTGTGGTGTCCTCCATTGTATTAATTCTTCACTTATATGGATAGAAAATGAATATTTGATCATCTATCACACAGCTTGAGAGAGAGAAATTGGCTGCTGTGTTTCCTACATTGCATTGTGGACCACTCAAGGATTAATTCCTGGGATGTGCATTTCATCTGATAAACAGAGGTTGATCTCAATAGGTTCATGTTCTCCAGAAATGAAGAGAATGACAGGGGGGTTCTCCTTTGAGGTATGTTGTGAACATAGAACAGTACAGCACAATACAGGCCCTTCGGCCCACAATGTTGTGCCGATCTTTAAACCTTGCCTAAGACTATCTAACCCCTTCCTCCCACATATCCCACATATAAAATTCCTCCATATGCCTATCTAGTAGTCTCTTGAATCTGACCAATGTACCTGCCTCCACCACCACCCCAGGCAGTGCATTCCATGCCCCAACCACTCTCTGGGTAAAAAACCTTCCTCTGATATCTCCCTTGAACTTCCCACCCATTACTTGAAAGCCATGTCCTCTTGTATTGAGCATTGGTGCCCTGGGAAAGGGGCGCTGGCTGTCCACTCTATCTATTCCTCTTAATATTTTGTACACCTCTATCATGTCTCCTCTCATACTTCTCTCTAAAGAGTAAAGCCCTAGCTCCCTTAGTCTCTCCTCATAATGCATGCTCTCTAAACAAGGCAGCATCCTGGTAAATCTCCTCTGCACCCTTTCCAATGCTTCCACATCCTTCTCATAAGATGGAGTGGATGTTTCCAAAGTGGGGGGAGGTTTCAACTCGGGTACGTAGTCTCAGGATAAATGGTCGCCCAGTTCAGATGGAGATGAGGAGGAATTTACTGTTTTAGATGCTTGTGAATTCTCTGTCCTTGAGAACTCTACGGAATGCCGATAGGTATTCTGAAGTCTTAGATTTTAAGATCACTGCGGATTAAAGATTTGTGGAGATCAGGGAGGAGAGCAGAATTGAGGCCAGCAAGTAGATCAGGTGAGTGAGGGGGTCGTGGTGAAGTGAGGGGAGGGAAGGAAGGATGAATAGAAATGTGGGAGGGAGGAGATCTGCCATCTATCTCTAGACCAGTAACTGAACACAAAGCCCTCGCTAAAGGTACTCATTGATCTAAGGTACCACACCCGTGCAATCAAATTCTACTTTTATTTGTAATAAAGGCGAATCAATAAAAACTAATGCAACACAGGTGGACAGGGTGGTGAACAAGGCATTTCACACGCTTGCCTTCATCGGGCAGGGCATTGAGTACAAGAGTTGAGATGTCATGTTACAACTGTACAAGATGAGACCACACTTGGAGTATTGTGCACAGTTCTGGTCACCTAACTATAGGAAAGAGGTCATTAAGCTGGAATATTTCACCAGGATGTTACCAGAACTGGAGAGCTTGAGTTATAAGGATAGACTGGGGCTTTTTACCCTGGAGCACAGGAGGCTGAAGGGTGACCTTATAGAGGTATATAAAATCATGAGGGGCATAGATAGGGTGAATGGTCTCAACCTTTTGCCCAGGGCAGGGGAGTCAAACTGGAGGGAAGAGGTTTAAAGTGAGATGGGAAAGATTTAAAGGGGGGGCAACTGTTTTGCACAGAAGGTGGTGGGTATGTGGAGCTGCCAGAGGAATTGGTAGAGGCAGGTACAATTACAATGTTTAAAAGTCATTTGGACAGGTACATGAATGGGAAAGGTTTCAAGGGATATGGGCTAAAGGCAGGCAAATGGGACTCGCTCAGGTAGTCACCTTGGTCGGCAGGGACAAGTTGGGCTGAAGGGCCTGTTTCCATGCTGTATGACTATAAAGTCAAGGCAGAATGAAATCATTGTCCTGAAATGGTTGCAAGGGCAGGTAAGGGAAATGTGAACGCTCAATACCAAAAATTCTCTCTGCCCTGTGATAGGTTAAAATCATAGTATCATAGAATGGGTACAGCACAGAAGGAGGCCATTTGGCCCAACGTGTCCATGCCAGCTCTATCAGAGCAATTCTGGAGTTCCACCCACTGGAACACTGACTCCTGGCTGTAACTAACACACTGTGCACAGCTATACCAGTTGGAGTTCCCCCCAATATGTTTCCATGCTTAGCCCTGTCAGCTTCAATTCCAGATGATTATCAATCGGAGTTTGTTACCTGATGAATCTTCACAGAACTTTCCTTTTAAACATCTCCGTTAATTGGTCTCTCAGGGCCCATCATCAAAACTTGCAGCTGGCAGTGGTTCACTGGTTTACAGAGGCTGCTAAGTGGTGAGGGGAGATCACTTTTCCAAACACCCACCAGCATTGCAAATTGCAATGTAGCATCACAGAGTTACACAGCACGGAAACGGGCCCTTCGGCCCAACTCATCCTTGACACCCGAGGTGTCTAGATGAGCTAGTCCCAATTCCCTGTATTTGGCCCATATCCCTCTAGACTCTTCCTATCCAAATATCTTTTAAATGTTGTAATTGTACCAGTCTCTGCCACTTTCTCTGGTAGCTCGTTCCAAATACCCACCACCCCCTGTGTGAAAAACTTGCCCCTCAGGTCCCTTTAAATCTTTCCCCTCTCACCTCAAACCCATGTCCCCTAGTTTTAGACTCCTGTATCCTGGGAGAAAAGACTGTGACAATCCAGCTTATCTACGACCTTCATGATTTTATAAACCTCTATAAGGTCACCCCGCAGCCTCCTTCACTCCAGGGAAAACAGTCCCGGCCTATCCAGTCTCTCCTCATAACTCAAGCCCTCCAGTCCCGGCAAGAATCTGGTGAACCTTTTCTGCACTCTCTCTAGCTTAATCACATTCTTCCTGTAGTATGGTGACCAGAATTGTACACAATACAGTCTCACCAATGTTTTATACAGCTGTAATATGACATCCCAACTCTTGTACTCAGTGCCTTGACTGATGAAGGCATGCATGGCTTCTTCACCACCCTGTCTAACTATTTCTCTCAAAGGGTCATGAGTCTTGGAGCTCTCTTCCTCCAAGGGCAATGGAAGCAGAATCTTTGAATATGTTTAAGATGGAGCGAGATAGAGTCTTGATTGGCATATCACAGTTGGCACAGACATGGTGGGCGGAAGGGCCTGTTCCTGCGCTACCGTTCTATGTTGATAAGCAAGTGGATGGAAGGTGTCTGGGGTAGACAAGAATGTGGAGTTTGGGTTATAATCAGTTGACTCGTCATCCTATTGAATAGCAGAGTATACACGATGGGTTGAATGGCCTCCTCCTGTTCCTAGTTTGTTTCTGATGTTCTGATAATTTATGCAATCTCCTTTGGCAAGAAATGCCATCCTCACTTGGAATAATCCTGCTTTCTGTTGTGACAGACTCTGTGAGCTGCCAGGGTGGAAAATGGACTTGCCCCAAAGCCTGATCCTTGAACATATGTTGCAGGGTTTATCCAGCAACCCCATCAGAGGTCTTCACTGACCCTGAACGGAACTCTCTGCAGGGCATTCTAAAGGTTTCAATCTGTAAATTCATGTTTATTTTTTATCTTGATTTGCAGTACATGTCCCAGAAATGTTGCCTTTCTCTGCCCAGTAATGATAAGGTAAAACTGCCAAGAAATGCATTGTGAAAAGCAACCCATTAATTTTTTCATCTGAATATACAACCCATATTCTGGCAGGCAAGAGCATTTCCATTCAGAAATCATGGAGGTGAGAGAATGTGGGAGTTACAGACAAGGCCAGCATTTAATGACCATTCCTAATTGTCTCCTGGACGGTGACATGCTGAGCCACATCAAAGTCTGGTTAAGAGTCCAGCACATTGGTGAAGGACTGTGAAACACTCTCCTCAAATTCAGCTGTCCACAGAACTCCCCCCATCTTACATTTGCTTCCTGATTGGATAAAGCCATGATCCTAACCAACAGGCCTACAACAAGAGACTGCAGATGCTGAAATCTGGAGCAAGAAACGAGCTGTTGGAAGAACTCAGCGAATCAGGTAGCATCTGTGGAGGGAAATGGACAGTTGACATTTCGGGTTGAGAGAGCCAGGATAGGGGAGCCCCCAAAATAGGGGAGATAGGCAGAATAAAGGGGGGAGGGGTGAGGCAAGAGCTGGCAAGTGGTAGGTGGATCCGAGTGAGGAGGGGTTGATTGGCAGATGGCGGAGGGGAGGGTGGAAATAGTGATGGAGCTGGTAGGTGGAGGTGACGGAATCTGATAGGAAAAGAAGCTGGAGCATGGAACCAAACAAGGGAAGGTTCAGTGAAGATGTCACAGAGTCATAGAATTAGACAGCATGGAAACAGGCCCTTCAGCCTAACTCATCCATAACAACCAAGGTGTCTATCTGAGTTAGTTCCACTTGCCTATGCTTGGCCCATACCCCTCAAGGTCTTCCATCCGTGTACCTGTCCAAATATCTTTCAAACATTGTAATTGTACATGCCTCTACCACTTCCTCTGGCCGCTCATTCCACACACCCACCACCCTCTTGTGTGAAAAAGTTGCCCCTCAGGTCCCTTTCAAATTTAGTGTCAACCAAGGCTGTGCCACCACTTCCTTCAATCTTCCTTGCTGCAATGTTGCATCTCATATTCAAAACCAGTCAGAAACTGTTCAACATAAGGTGACTACATTCCTGAACCAATGTTACGCAAACGCTAGTAGCTGAATTGCAATATGTAGATGACCCTTGTGTTTTGACATGCTTAGAGACCAAGTTCCAAGACATCAACAACATGTTCACGGAAACATGCGAGAGATGGCCCCACAATCCACATCTGCAAGACCATCCTCCTCAGCCAATCTACTCCCACAAACCATATCGTCCTCTGACAATAAAGGTTTAGACAAGATTTCTTTATTAGTCACATGTACATCAAAACACACAGTGAAATGCATCTTTTGCGTAGAGTGTTCTGGGGGCAGCCTGCAAGTGTCACCATGCTACCAGCGCCAACATAGCATGCCCACAACTTTCTAACCCGTACGTCTTTGGAATGTGGGAGGAAACCGGAGCACCTGGAGGAAACCCACGCAGACACGGGAAGAATGTACAAACTCCGTACAGAAAGCAGCCGGAATTGAACCCGGGTCGCTGGTGCTGTAATAGCGTTTCACTAACCGCTACACGCAGGCCACATCCCACCTTTCAGTGAAGGTAGACATTGAGGGTGAAGTTCACCACCACCTCCAATGCACCTGGTCAATTGAGGAAAAGAGTATATAAAGATCAAGAGCTCAGATCTGGCATGAAACTAAGGTTCTACCGGGCAGCAGTGCTCCCTGCCTTCCTACATATTTCTGAGACCTGGAATATTTACTGCAGGCATCTCAAAGCACTGGAAAGATACCATCAACTGGTACTTCAAAATCCTCCAAATTCACTGGATGTCAGCATCCTCTTCCAGGTCAACATCCCCAGCATCAAAGCCCCAGTTATACACAACTGGCTACAGTGGGCCGGCTAAGTTGTTTGCATGCTTGACACCAAACTCCCAAAGCAGACACTCTTTTCCAAGCTCTATCATGGAAAGACATCAGACAGGCAGAAGAACTAATTCAAAAATGTGTTTTGAGAAAATATGCAACATTCCCACTGACTTGGCTCATGACCACACAAAATGAAATTGGTAATTGATTTATTATTGACACATGTACTGAGATACAGTGAAAAGTTTTTGTAACGTTCTATCCATACAGGTCATTCCATACATAAGTATATCAAGGTTGTACAAAGGAGAAGAAAGACAGAATGCAGAATATAGTGTTACAATTACAGAGAAAGTGCAGACAATAAGATGCAAGGGCTATGATGAGGTAGACTGAGAGAACAAGGGTTCATCTTTATCGTACAAGAGATCCATTCAAGAGTCTTATAGCAGTGGGATGCAAGGTGTCCTTGATCCTGGTGATACGTGTTCTCAAGCTTTTGTATCTTCTGCCTGATGGGAGAGGGGAGAAGAGAGAAAGTCTGGGGTGGGAGGGGTCCTTGATTATGTTGGCTGCTTTCCCAAGGTAGCGGGAAGTGTAGACAGAGTCAAAAGAGGGGAGGCTGGTTTGCGTGATGGACTGGGCTGTGTTCACAACTCGCTGCAATTGTTCGCGGTCTTGGGCAGAGTAGTTGCCAAACCAAGCTGTGATGCATCCGGATAGGATGCTTTCGATGTGCATCTGTAAAAATTGGTGATGGTCATTGGGGACGTGCCGAATTTCCTTAGCCTTCTGAGGACATAGAGGCACTGGTATGCTTTCTTAGGATGGTATTGAGAATCTCGAGTCTGTACATTGGAATCGCACTACTTCACTACCTACCTGTCCACCCATTAGATACCTCCTGCTGCATCAAAGGGAGAGTCTGCTGGTCCCACATTGGCTTCATCAGTCTCCTCGAAAACCACAAAACAGAATGGAGGTGAGCCATCCTTGATCCTGAGGGACTGTTTCAGAAGGTGGCATTCAGAAGAAGTATTGGTCTGGAGCTATACTTAGGCCAGGCCAAGTCATAGAGGCAAGGAAACTGGCCCAACTGATCCATGCCGTCCAAGAAGCCCATCCAAGTCCCATTTGGCAGTGTTTGGTCCATAACCTTCTAATCCTTTCCTATCCATGTACCTGGCCAACTGTCTTTTAAAAGTTGTAATTGTACCTGCCTCAACCACATCCTCTGGCAGCTTATTACACATATGTACCACCCTTGTATAAAAAAGTTGCCCCTCGGGTTCCTATTAAATCTTTTGACACTCACCAACTTTTATCGATGCACCATAGAAAGCATCTTGGTATGGCAACTGCTCTACCCAGGACCGTAAGAAACTGCAGAGAGTAGTGGACACAGCCCAGCGCATCATGGAAACCAGCCTCCCCTCCATAGACTCTGTCTATACCTCTCGCTGCCTTGGTGAAGCAGCCAACATAATCAAAGACCCCACCCACCCGGGTCATTCTCTCTTCTCCCCTCTCCCATCAGGCAGAAGGTACAAGAGCCTGAGGGCACATACCACCAGGCACAAGGACAGCTTCTATCCTCTGGTGATAAGGCTATTCATCGGTTCCCTGAAACGATGAGGTGGACTCTTGACCTCACATTCTACCTTGTTCGACCTTGCAACTTATTGTCTATCTGCAATGCACTTCACTGTAGCTGTGACACTTTACTCTGTGCTCTGTTATTGTTTTTACCCTGTACTACCTCAATGCACTGTGTAATGAATTGATCTGTACGAACGGTATGCAAGACAAGTTTTTCACTGTACCTCGGTACAAGTGACAATAATAAACCAATAGCAATACCAAAATCATTCCCCTCTCACCTTAAACATGTGCCCTCCAGTTCTTGATTCCCCCACCCTGGGAAAAAGACTGTGTGTATTCACTCTATCTGAACCCTTCAAGTAAGGATGGCAGATTCCCTTCTTTCAGATACTTTATTCAAACAGTAACCCAGAGGTTCCTGATTTATTAAGTTACTTGAATTTAGATTCCTCAGTCATCGTGGTGGTATTTAAAGTCAGATCACTGGACAGAAAGTTTGGTTTTTGGTTCAATAACTAAACCCTGCCCTGTGAAGTTACAGTGACGTGTAAATTTATTGCTATGGGGATGTACTGCTGTTACGCACTTTTATGCAAACACATCACCTCGACTGTCAATGTAACTGGGCACAGACTACTTCAAAATTGTTTAGCTTAAGCATTCTCATCTGCAATATTTCAGACAAGGCTGTAGCTCAATTATTTTACCTGGGTGACTTAAGATAACAGTGGAATGGGAATATCTGTGGAGTGGGCCCAACACGTTGATGCAATCACGAAGAAGGCATGCCAGTGGCTCTACTTTGTTAGGAGTTTGAGGAGATTTGGAATGTCACCAAAGACTCTTGCAAATTTCTATTGATGTACAGTGGAGAGCATTCTGACCGGTTGCATCACAGCCTGGTATGGAGGCTCCAATGCACAGGATTGCAAGAGGCTGCAGAGGTTTACAGACTCAGCCAGATCCATTACGGGCACAACCCTTCCCACCATCGAGGACATCTTCAAGAGGTGGTGCCTCAAGAAGGCAGCATCCATCACTAAGGATCCTCACCATCTGGGACATGCCCTCTTCTCATTACTACCATTGGGGAGGAGGTACAGGAACCTGAAGACCCACACTCAATGATTCAGGAACAGCTTCTTACCCTCTGTCATCAGATTTCTGAACAGTCCATGAACCCATGAACACTATCTCGTTATTCATTTTTTTTGCACTATTTGTTTATTTCTGTAATTTATTGTAATTTTATGTCTTTGCCCTGTACTGCTGCCGCAAAGCAACAAATTTCAGCTCATTTAAGTCAGTGATAATAATTCTGATTCTGATTTAGATTGCTTTTTTATGAACCAACATGGACCAGATGGGTGAATGGACTGCTTTTATGCTTCTACTTTTCTATGATTCTGTGCATTTCTCCTCTTGCTTTTGTCATTGGCTCAGAGAATTTCGCGACAGAGAGGTTAGAACCTTCCCATCGAGGAACATTCACTACAGAAGTCTGCTGTTGTCTGTTATACAGAATCAACATCATTAATGATAGGCTGCTCCTCCAAGACTGATGGCATTTGATTGGATAATGTCCACCACCAATCAGACCAACTGACCATACTCTCTGAGTGTCTACATTGAATTCAAACACAAAGTTGTTAACATGGTTAGTAAATTTCCAGATCACACCAGACTTGGTGGTATAGTGGACAGTGAAGAGATTACAGTGGAAACTAGATCAACTGGAAAAGTGGGCCAAAGAATGGCAGATAGAATTTAACTCGGACAGGTGTGAGGTTTTGCATTTTGGTTGGTTAAACTAATAAATTGTAGGGCCCTGGAGAGTGTTGTGCAACAGAGAGACTGAAGGGAACAGGTACGTAGTTCCCTGCAAGTGGAGATACAGGTTGACAGGGTGGTTAAGAAGGAGTTGCGTACACTTTCTTTCATCGGTCAGGGCACTGAGTACAGGAGTTGGGATGTCATGTTATAAATGTACAACCTCTCTCCCTCTCTGTAACTTAAAACACACTTATTTCCTCAATATTTCAGTTCTGATGAGGGATCTGAGATGTTGAATCAGTTTCTCTCTTGATTGTTGAGGATTTCTGATGTTTCCTGATTTTGTTTCAAATATCCAGAATGTGCAGTTTTTTTGCTTAAATTTCTCTTCTGTACACTCCAAACAGAATCATGTGGTAAAAGAAATAAAATTTCTTTTTGCTTTAATTTGTATCTACGTCTGAATCTATTCTAATCCTTTCTCATATTTAGTAACAGAAGCAGTAAGCTCCAATCGATCTTTGGCTCTCTCCTACTGTCCTTTGGTTATTGTAGTGGCTACATATTGTTAACTAATTCCAATTTTCAACAATGAACTGAATCTTGGAAGGGGACTACATGCACAGGAAGAGGACATTTAGTACAAACTGGGATCAAGATTAGAATAACATTATGGGCCAAATGGCTTGTCCACTGCTGCACCGTTCTACATTCTATGCTCTATTATACAGTCACTGTTATTTGGGAATGGTGCTCAGGATGAGGGACTTCGGCTCTGGGTTTAGGTTGGAGCAGCTGTCCTTGTAACAAAGAAGGTTGAGAGGAGATTTGTTAGAGTTTGGCAAGTTAGGAGGATAGGAGGATGACCAGAGTGAGGGTAGGACCAATCAGGGATAAAAGCGGAAACATGTACCTGGAGTTGGAAGAGGTAGGGGAGGTCCTTAATGAATACTTTGCTTCAGTATTCACCAAAGAGAGAGAGACCTTGACATTTGTGAGGATGGCGTACGACAGACTGATACGCTCGGGCATGTTGACGTGAGGAAAGAGGATGTGCTGGAACTTTTGAAAAATATTAGGATAGATAAGTCACCGGGGCCAGACGGGATATATCTAAGGTTATAACAGGAAGCAAGGGAAGGGGTTCCTGCGCCTTTGGCAATGATCTTTGCATCCTCACTGGCCACAGGAGTAGTGCCAGATGATTGGAGGGTGGCAAATGTTGTTCCTTTGTTTAAGAAAGGGAGTAGGGACAACCCTGGGAATTACAGACCTTACTTCAGTTGGGGACAAATTCAGTGGTGGGCAAATTACTGGAGAAGATTCTTAGAGACAGGATTTATGGGCATTTGGAGAAGCATAGGCTGATAAGGGACAGTCAGCATGGCTTTGTGAGGGGCAGGTCCTGCCTCAAGAACCTGATTAAATTCTTTGAGGATGTGACAAAATACATTGATGAAGGTAGAGCAATGGATGTGGTGTACATGGATTTTAGTAAGGCGTTTGATAAGGTTCCTCATGGAAGGCTTATTCAGAAAGTCAGGAGGCATGGGATCCAGGGAAACTTGGCTGTGTGGATTCGGAATTGGCACGCTCATAGCAGACAGAGGGTGGTGGTAGATGGGGCGTATTCTGCCTGGAGGTCGGTGACCAGTGGTGTTCCACAGGGATCTGTTCTGGGACCCCTGCTCTTTGTAATTTTTATAAATGACTTGGATGACGATGTGGAAGGGTGGGTTAGTAAGTTTGCTGGTGATACAAAGGTTGGTAGTGTTGTGGATAGTGTAGAAGGTTGCTGTAGATTACAACAGGATATTGATGGAATACAGACCTGGGCTGAGAAGTGGCAGATGGAGTTCATCCCGGTTAAGTGTGAAGTGATACACTTCAGGATATCGAATTTGAAGGCAGAATACAAGGTTAATAGCAGGACACTTAGCAGTGTGAAGAAACAGAAGGATCTTGGGGTCCACGTCCATAGATCCCTCAAGGTTGCCACGCAGGTTGATAGAGTTCTTAAGAAGGCGTATGGCATGTTGGCCTTCATTAGTCAGGGTATTGAGTTCAAGAGCCACGAGGTAATGTTGCAGCTCTATAGAACCCTGGTTAGACCACTATTGTAGTATTGTGTTCAGTTCTGGTCGCCTCATTGTAGGAAGGATGTGGAAGCTTTAGAGAGGGTGAAGAGGAGATTTACCAGGATGCTGCCTGGATTAGAGAGCAGGTTTTATGAGATAGGTTGAGTGAGCTAGGGCTTTTCTCTTTGGAGAGAAGGAGGATGAGAGGTGACTTGATAGAGGTGTACAAGATGATAAGAGGCATAGACTGAGTGGACAGTCAGAGACTTTTTCCCAGGACAACAATGGCTAACACGAGGGACCATAATTTTAAGGTGATTGGAGGAAGATATAAGGGCAATGTCAGGGGTAAGTTTTTTACACAGAGAGTGGTGGGTGTGTGGAATGCACTTGCGGCAGAGGTTGTGGGGGCAGATACATTAGGGACATTTAAGAGATTCTTAGATAGACACATGAATGATAGAGAAATGGGGGGCTATGTGGGAGGGAAGGGTTGGGGGGAAGAGATAGGTCCTAGAGCAGGATAAAATGTTGGCACAACATTGTGGGCGGAAGGGCCTGTACTGTGCTGTTATCTTCTATATGTACTAAGTTCATGATGGTTAAAATAAGGTAAATAGAGGTAAGCTGCTCCAATTAGCAAATGGTTCATGGACCAGGAGGCAAAACTTAGAACATAGAACATGGAACAGGCCCTTTGGCCCATGATGTCTGTGCCGAACACGATGCCAAATTAAACTAAATCTCCTCTGCCTGCACGTGACCCATATCCCTCCATTCCCTGCATATTCATATGTCTGTCTAAATGCCTCTTAAATGCCATTATTGGTACTTAAACAATTTGAATGAAGATGCAAGGAGGATTTGAGGAAGATTGGTTTTACTCAGGGAGTGTCAATGATCTGGAATTCACTGCCAGTAAGGGTGGTGGAAACGGAGTGAACCAGTACCTTCCAAAGTAATTTTATAGACACTTGAAGCAGAATAACTTGCAGCATTGAGAGGAGGAGTGGGGGAATGGGATCAGCTGGGTTATTTTAATTGAGATGGTGCAGAATTAATGGGCTGAATGGCCTCCTTCTGTGCTGCAACAATTCTCTGATTTTATATTCTACATTTAGCATTATTGACTGTGGATGAATTTCATACAGCAATGAAGGAGACCATTCGGCCCATTATGCCTGTTCCAGCTCTCTGAACAATCTACGTAAGAGTTCTCTCTCTCTGGCCCTTTGCACAAAGTCCCACAAACATTTGCACTTCAGAATATTTCCAACTCCCTTTTTAAAGCTACTACTGAATATGGTTCCACCACCATCAGTGAAAGTGCATTCCAGATAACAGCAACACACTGGTTCTAAATAATGTCAAAGGACTCATACAGTGTTCCGTACACATTTCCTGAGATTATGGAATGCACTTTGTAAATGAAAACTCCTTCTTTATCGAGGTAACTTAACCTTTTCCACCCTGCCCTTTTCTTGAGGAACATATATGCATCCATAAAAATCCTAATGGGAAAGGCCTATGTCATGATGTAACAAGAAGCCCCCACTGTCAGTTGCACTGTTGTGCCCTGTGACATCTATCAGTCACCTTGTTGCAGAGATTTACTCTATCTTCCATCAGCCTTGTCATTCATCCTGAGTTTAAGATGCTGTAGCATAAAGCATTGCTTTCGTTGGTGCGGTCTTTAATCTAGATGGAAGTTACTTAACTGGAGGATAGTAGGAGAGAGCTGTATGCTGACTGGGGCTCAGTACTTCTATTACTGAATAAGAGAAAAGGTTAGAGTAGGTTTAAACATTGATACCAGAAAAGAAAAAAAAACAGAATGAACCAAATAAAAAATAAGCAACCAGAAAGATTTTACTTAGATTCATAATATTTTAACTAATTGCTTTGTGGCTTGGGTTATATTGCAATGCATTTATGTGGATCCAAAGTCAAAGTTGAGTTTATTGTCACGTGCATTAGTACACGTGTGCACAGGTGCAATGAAAAAGTTATTTGCAGCATCACAGGCACAGAGCAGCAGATAAGCAGCATTCACAAAAAAAACATAAATTAAACATTAACTGTACACAACTTTTACAAGAAAGAACACAATTAGAGCAAAAATAAAAGTCCATTGGAGTGCAAAGTCCATTTTAATCCACATGTTAACTATATCCAAAGCTTCCCTTCCAGCATCCTAACTTGCAGCAAGTTCCATCCACACAGCTGTTCTTGCCGGCCCGTTTTGGTTCCTGAAAAACAATTGAATCTACAGGAAATGGAATTGGAATCGGTTTATTATTGTCATATGTATTGAGGTACAGTGAAAAACTTGTCTTGCATACGGTTCATACAGATCAATTCATTACACAGTGCATTGAGGTAGTACAAGGTAAAACAATAGCAGAATGCAGAATATAGTGTTACAGTTACAGAGAAGGTGCAGTGCAGGCAGACAATAAGGTGCAAGGTCATAACGAGGTAGATTGTGAGGTCAAGAGTCCATCTTATTGTACTAGGGAACCATGCAATAGTCTTATAACAGCTGGATAGAAGATGTCCTTGAGCCTGGTGGTACGTGCCCTCAGGCTCCTGTATCTTCTGCCTGATAGGAGAGGGGAGAAGAGAGAATGACCTGGGTGGGTGGGGTCTTTGATTATGCTGGCTGCTTCACCAAGGCAGCGAGAGGTATAGACAGAGTCCATGGAGGGGAGGCTGGTTTCCGTGATGTGCTGAGCTGTGTCCACAACTCTCTGCATCTTCCTGCGGTCACAGGCAGAGCAGTTGCCGTACCAACTCAATAGATAAGGCAGCATCTACAGAGAGAGAAGCAGAGGTTGTTTCAGTTAAACGAGCTTTCATCATATTTGGCAGATGAAATCTCTCCCTCTTGCCTCTTACCCTTTCAAGATTATTTTTCGTTGCATTTCTAACTTCCTCCAATTCAGATGAAAGGTCTGTGGTTTGGATCACTGACTGTTTCACTCTCCAAGGATGATGCTTGACTTGATGAATATTTCTATATTTTTTAAATTTATTCCTGACTTTCAGTTTCTGCAGTACTTTACATTGGATTCTGGACCTTCAAGTCTTAAAATCTGTAAATGAAAATGAAATGAAACCCTTCAGACACTGTAAAGCTGAAACAAAGACAGAAAATGCGAGAAACACTCAGCAGGTCAGGCAGCGCCTGTGGAGAGAGAAACAGTAAACATCTCAGGTCTCTGACTACTTTGAAGAGTGGAAGGTTCGTCCCAATGCCTTGGCCAACATTCATCCCTCATCCAGCGTCACTAAAACAGGTCATCCTCAGAATTATAGAAAGCTTACTGCAGGCAAGGAGGTCATTCAACCCATTAAGTTTATGTGAACTCAGTGTAAGAGCAATCCAGCTTCTATCAACTCTGTCTGGCCCCTTCACGATCTTAAAGACTTCTCTCAGACCTTCTCACAATCCATCCTCCTCCCTCTCCCCAGTCCTAAGCAGCTTCTCTGGTATGTCCACGTAACTAAAGTCCCTGCAATCATCCAATTAAACAGTACCCTTTATTCCATGAGTTCCTGAAGCTCAAGTGTTCACCCTCTCTTTATTCCACACTCCACCTTCATCTCCTATCAGATTCCATCATCTTCAGCCCTTTGTCACCTCCATCTATCACCTTCCAGCTTCTGACATCATTCCAACTCTGTCCCCTCCCTCATCTGCCTATCACCCCGGTCACCTGGATCCACCAATCACCCGCCAGCTCTTGCCCCACCCCTTTCTCTCCACCCTTTTATACTGGCTATCTCTTTTTCTCAGTCCAGATGAAGGGTCTGGACCCGAAACGTCGACTGTCCATTTCCCTCCATAGATGCTGCCTGACCCGCTGAGTTCCTCCAGCACTTTGTGTGTTGCAGTAAAACGCTGCTGTTTGCGGGAGCTTGCTCTGCTCAGATTTCAAAGGAAGTTCATTGGTAATGTCCTGTCTTAGAGTCCTTAGAATGAAACAGAACTTAAGCAGGACACTTGACTCGTTCTGCCTTTACCTTCTCCCTGGTAGAGCCATCCATTTATTCCCACACTTTTTGAAAAATGGAATGTTGGTCTGTACTGCACTGAAAGTTTGGGATGTGGGTTCCAAGGTTCTCTCCATGGACTTAAGCATAAAAATCCGTGTGAGCAAATCAGGGCAGAGATAGGACCACACTGCTGGAACTGACACATTTTGATTCAATCCATTGCTCTGGGCTGGAAACCAGTACGGGCTAGTCAGATTCCCTTCCCTGAAGGATGTTAGTGAAGCTGATGGAATTCTAAACAATAACCTGATAGTTTTATGGTCACTATTATTAATGTTAGTTTGAATCCCAGTTTTATTTAAAAATGAGTTAAGATTCATGAGCTATCACAGTGGGCTTTGAACTAATGACCTTTGAATTATGGCCCAGGTCTCTGCACGTTAACCACTAAGCTACTGCAGTTGTTGGACTAAGGTCTTTGTGATGCCCACAATCATCTGATGCTCTCTTTAGCTATTTAAAGTCATCAAGTCATAGAATTACACAGCACGGAAACAGGCCCTTCAGTCCAACTGGTCCATGCCAACCAAGATTCCCATCTAAGCTAGTCCCATGTGTCCTTGTTTGACCCATTTCCCTCTAAACCTTTCCTATCCATGTACCTGTCCAAGTGTCTTTTAAGTGTTGTTATTGTACCAACTTCTAAAACTTTGAGCAATGAACCTTTAGCTGGTGCTAAAAGTCACTGTACCACACTGGTTGTGGATTTCATACCAATTATCTGCATAAGTTTTATTTTCCTCCCTTCCCCAAATGCACATCATGCTGAACAGGACACTTAAGCAGCTCATTTCCTTCTGTTGTGGTCACGCTGCCAACTGGTTTCTGCAGTTTCCACCACCGGGACCTTCAGTTTTTCCATAAATTTGGCGGGATTATACGACATCAGTCTTTGCCTGATGGGTTTTCCACTTACTGTAGGCTGTGAGGAATTCAGAATGCCCTGAAGTGTGTGCACATCTGTTTGTACGTGTAAATTGCACACATAATAGAACTGGCTGTGTCACAGATATGCCAGGGGTAATTACAAGCAGATTGCTTGCACTGTCTGGAGAAATAAGTAATGTGACCATTGACAGATGACAAGGGAAGAAAATGGTTCACATTACTTCAAGTGACGGCAAAAGCACTCTTGGATCACTATCTAAACTTGGCGACAAAGTCTTTTAACAGCAGTTCATTTGAACTGGTGAGTTGGAACACAGGGACAGAAGATGACCATTCAGCCCATTGAGCCTATTCTAGCATTTAGTGAGATGATGACAGGTTTGTCACCCTGTTGTTCCTCCTCCCTGACTTTTCGAGCATAGAACATAGAACAGTACAGCATAGGAAGAAGCCCCTCGGCGCACAATGCCTGTACCTAATTAAACTAATCCCTTATGCCTGCACATGATCCATATGCTTCCGTTCCCTGCCTATTCATGTGCCTATGTAAAGGCCTCTTAAACTCTACAATCGTTTCGACCTCCATTACTAGTGCTGGCAGTGCATCCAGGCACCCATCACTTTCTGGGTAAAAAGCTAGCCCTACACATCTTCTTTAAACTTTCCCCCTCTCACCTGAAAGCTTTGCCCTCTAATATTCAACATTTTTACCCTGGGGAAAAGATCCTGCTTGTCTATGACTGTCATAATTTTATAAACTTCTATCAGGTCTCTTCTCAGCCTCTGACGCTCCAGAGAAAACAACCCAAGTTTGTCCAACCTCTTTTTATAGTTCATATCTTCTAATGCAGGTAGCATCCTGGTAAGCCTCTTCTGCACCCTCTCCAAAGCCTCCACACCCTTCCTCTAATGGGGTGACCAAAACTGTACACAATACTTCAAGTGTGGCCTAACCAAAGGTTTATACAACTGCATCGTGACTTCCTTACCCATATACTCTATGCCCCTAGCGTCAAAGGTAAGCATGCCATGTGCTTTCTGTACCACTCTGGCTACTTGCATTGCCATTTTCATATCTTTAACTACCTTCGATTAATAGAAATCCATCAACTTCAGACTTAACATTGACAGCTGACCTGGTACCACTTGGTGTTTGTGGAAGGAAGCTCCAAATTTGAAGAAGCGAGGTAAAAGCCTTTCCTAGCTGCACTCCTTATGGACTTGCCCCTCACTTTAGACTCTGACCCCGACCAGTAGAAATTGTTTCTCTCTATCCCTCTCATTTCTCCAAACAAAACCTCAATCAATTCTTCAATTAGTCTTGTAAATTCCAGCTTCTTTAATCTCTCCATAATTTGGAGCCCAATTTTCATGCAAGTAGAAAATGCTCCTCTCTCAAGTCTTCCCACCTCCCAACAAGCCCAATATATCCCTCCTAAGATCTGCTTATGTGCTCCAGCTGTGGTCAAAACCAGGCTTGGTACCACTGTAACTTGACTTCAATTCTTTGTACCCCAGTCCTTTACATATCCTAGCATTACTATTTAACAATTAAGATAAGATTTCCTTATTAGTCACATGTACATTGAAACACGCAGTGAAATGCATCTTTTGTGTAGACTGTTTTGGGGGCAGCCCGCAAGTGTTGTCACCCTTCTGGCGCCGACATAACACGCCCACAACTTACCAACACGTACGTCTTTGGAATGTGGGAGGAAACTGGAGCACCCGGAGGAAACCCGGGCAGACACAGGGAGAACATACAAACTCCTCACAGGACAGTGGCCGGAATTGAACCCGGGTCGCTGGCGCTGTAATAGCATTACGCTAACCACTACACATTTATATATATGTATATATACAGTATATACAGACAGGCTCTAAATCTAGACCCTCACAACTTCAAGCTTTCCTCCACATGGGAAGTTCTACCCCTTTTAGGTCCATTATGGACACATTCACATATGACATTGAAATCCATTGCCACAATTTTCCCTTTGGCTCAATCTATTGATGTCTCATGTTATGCTTCTGTCCGCTTAGATTAGCATGTGGGATAGAAAGAAGTGGATAAGATTGCCAACTATCAGCTGCTTTCTTTCCCAGCGAGAGAGTTGGCCCCATGGATACAGCTTCTGCTGCCCTATTTTACATAGTACACAGAACACACTACAGTATAGTACAGGAACAGGTCCTTTGGCATATGATGTGACAAATTAATTATGCGAATGACACCTAATCCCTTCTGCCTGTACATGGTCCATATCCCTCCATTCTCTGCACGTTTATGTGTCTATCTGAGAGCCTATTAAATGCCTCTGTTGTATCTGCCTCCACCACCACCCCTGGCAGGGCACTCCGGGCACCCACCACTCTCTCTGTAAAAAGACTTGCCCCGCACATCTCGTTTGATCTTACCCCATCTCATCTTAAATGCGTGCCCTCTAGTATCAGACATTTTGACCCTGGGAAAAAGTACCCACTGTCGACTCAATCTATGTCTCTCATAACTTTATAAACCTCTATCAGATCTCCCTTCAGCCTCCGCCGCTCCAGAGAAAACAACCCGTTTGTCCAACCTCTCCTTATAGCACGTGTCTCCTAATCCAGGCAGCATTCTGATAAACCTCTTCTGCACCCTCTCCAAAGCCTCCACATCCTTCCTATAATGGGGCGATCAGAATTGAATGCAATACTCCGAATCAGAATCAGAATTAGGTTTATTAGATTTATTATCACTGACATATGTCATGAAATTTGTTGTTTTGCAGCAGCAGTACAGTGCAAGACACAAAGACATAAAATTATTCTAAGTTACAAAAATAAATAAATAGTGCAAAAGAGGAATAACGAGGTAATGTTCATGGGTTATGGACCGTTCAGAAATCTGATGGCAGAGGGGAAGAAGCTGCTCCTGAAACATTGAGTGGGGCTCCTGTATCTCCTGTCCTAGGTGGTGAGGGTCCTTAGTGATGGATGCCACCTTCTTGAGGCACCACCTCTTGAAGATGTCCTCGATGGTGGGGGGGGGGGGGGAGGCGGGAGGTTGTGTCCGTGATGGAGCTGACTGAGTCTACAACCCTCTGTAGCCTCTTTCAACCCTGTGCATTGGAGCCTCCATTCCAGACAGTGATACAACCAGTCAGAATGCTCTCCACCGTACATCTGTAGAAACTTGCAAGTGTTTTTGGTGACATACCAAATCTCCTCAAACTCCTAATGAATTAGAGCTGCTGGTGTGCCTTCTTCATGATTGCATCTATGTGTTGGGCCCAGGATAGATCCTCTGAGATGTTGACGCCCAGGAACTTGAAGCTGCTCACCCTTTCCACTGTTGATTCCAGATGTGGCCTAACCAGAGTTTTCTCAAGCTGCAGCATAACTTCCTGACCCTTGAACTCAATACTTCAACTCATAAAGGCATGCAAGCCATACACCTTCTTTACCCCTTTATCAACTTCCAGACTAGACTGTCACCTGTTATTGGAGGCATTCAGATTTTCCCCAGTCATGCAGTGTGGAAAGTAGTCAGAATTCTTTCTTTTCTCACCATTCCCCTGGAGGGCCGTTCTTGACCCCAGAGCCCAGGCGCATCTAACACTCCACAATCGACACAGGAGCAACAAGAATCATCAGAGGGAACGTCCAGGAATGTGAACCACTGTGAAAGGGTCTCCCAATTTCTTCCCATCTTCCCAGCATCCTCTGGAAGGACCTGAATTATGCCCCAGAGCAGTGTAGCTGGAGAGCTGCAGATTTCCCTGTGCGCATAAAAGTTTCCAAGTTGTGGGCCTTGGTGCCACAATCCATTAATTCAGCAAAAACCCAAACAAAAGATTAATTCACATGAACTTTATTTGGCTTTTGTAATGCGTTACCATTTCCATCTGCTCTTCTGGCAACTGGTTCACTGATGGATTGGGGTTTGGATCTTCATAAAACTGCTTCTCATTACAATAAAGGCTTCTGTGCACTGCAAGGAGTCACTCCAAACTTGTGACAGAACTAGGTTTGATTACCTACAGAGAGGCTCCAGTTTACCTCCTTAATCCTGAGGTCAGCCAACACTCTGTTGCTCGTGTTCTACATAAGAATGAAAGAACATGTTACATCTGGAGCAGAACTGGGCTATCCAGGCCCTGGAACTACTCCACCATTCAATAAGATCATGATTGATCCGATCTTGGCCTCGCTCCACTTTCCTGCTTGTTCCCAGAATCCTTGTTCCCCCCCATAGACCAAAAATTGATCTAAGCCTTGAAGATATTCAATGACTGCACAGCTCTGAGAGAAAACATTTTTATACAGAGAGTCATTGATATCTGGAACGTGTTGCCAGAGGAGGTGGTGGAGTCAGAAAAGATTTATGAGGTTTATGTTGCCAGGACTTGAGGGACTGGGTTATTGAGTATAGGAGCTAGGACGTTATGTTTCAATTGTACAAGACGTTGGTGAGGCCACACCTGGAGTATTGTGTACATTTTGGTTACTCTGTTTAGGAAAGACATCATTAAGCTGGAAAGAGAGCGGAAAAGATTTATGAGGATGTTGCCAGGACTCGAGGGCCCGAGTTATAGGGAGAGGTAGGGCAGGGTAGGACTTTATTCCTTGGAGCATAGGAGACAGAGGGGTAATCTTATAGAGGTGTATAAAATCATGAGGGGCATTGGTACTGTATTGGTATTGGTTTATTATTATCACTTGTACTGAGGTACAGTGAAAATCTTCTCTTGCATACCGATTGTACAGGTCAATTCATTACACAGTGCGGTTACATTGAGTTAGTACAGAGTGCATTGAGGTAGTACAGGTAAAAACAATAACAGAATACAAAGTGTCACAGCTACAGAGAAAGTGCAGTGCAGGTAGACAATAAGGTGCAAGGTCACAACAAGGTAGATTGTGAGGTGAGAGTTCATCTTGTTGTATAAGGGAACAGTTTAATAGTCTTATCACCGTGGGATAGAAACTGTCTTTAATCCTGGTGGTACGTGCCCTCAGGCTCCTGTATCTTCTGCCTGATGGAAGAGGAGAGAAGAGAGAATGACCCGGGTGGGTGGGGTCTTTGATTATGCTGGCTGCTTCTCCAAGGCAGCGAGAGGTAAAGACAGAGTCCAAGGAGGGGAGGCTGGTGTCCATGACGCGTTGGGCGGTGTCCACAACTCTCTGCAGTTTCTTGCGGTCCTGGGCAGTGCAGTTGCCATACCAAGCTGTGATGCATCCAGATAGGATGCTGTCTATGGTGTATCAAAGAAAACACCAACTCTGATAGGGTGAATGCGCACTGTTTTCCAGGGTGGGGGAATCAAGAATTAGAGGGCATAGGTTTAAGGTGAGGGAGGAAAGATTTAATAGGAACCTGAGGGGCAACCTTTTCACACAGAGAATGGTATGTATATGGAATGAGCTGCCAGAGGAAGTGGTTGAGGCAGGTACATTAACAATATTTAAAAGACATTTGGACTAGTACATGGATAGGAAAGGCTTAGAGGGATATGGGCCAAATGCAGGCAAATGGGACTGGCTTAGATGGGCATCTCAGTTGGCACAGATAAGTTGGCTTGAAGGCCCTGTTTCCATACTCTATGACTCTATGACAATCACTATATTTAAGAGACAGTTAGGCACTTAACTAGAGGGTATGGTGCTCATGCAGGCAAATGGGATGAGTGTAGGTGGGCAAAAAGGTCAGTATGGACGTGGGAGTTGTGGAGAAGGTGGGAGATAGGACTGGCTGGACAGCTGTTACATAGGGCTAGTAGAGGGTCAATGGTCCAAACGGCCTCCTTCCTTACTATAACCATTCTGTGATTCTGTGCTACGTATTTTCTGATGAATCTTTGCACCCACCAAAATAATAAATGCAGCTATTTCTAATCTGGGCATCAGGAGTTAATGTAATTGCTTAGCTGGATGTGTGACGCATGCAGAATGAGTGATGGACATCTGTCCAATCCTGAACTATCGTGGTTGGAGCAAAGGCCAGAAGTGCTATACCTTCTCTATCCCCTCGTGGTCCTAATTCCCAACCAGTACCTATCTCCAAATTTGAACAAAGTAGTTCCTGTCTTTGAAGATAGCAAGCTTCGCTCGGAAACAGTAAGTGGGTGATTTAGGTCCTGCTCTGGAAATATGAGCTTTATTTAAGCTGATGATTAGGAGACACTGTGTTCCAGGAGAGTAAGGTCATGTCTGTGCTTTGTTATTGAAGGCAACCCTGTGAAGAAGAGCAGGCACATGATCTCCAGTGTCCTGCCAACATCGATGAGTGTGGTGGGTATGGTGAAGTGAAGCATTGAATCAGTCATGTGTGTCTAAGTCCCAACATGACAGCTGAAGAATTCATACATTTTATTCATTAAAACCTGGAATGGAAAACCAGTAACCACTGAAGGGTACTGGTTACCAGGATACTGCCTGGATTGGAGGTCAAGTGCTATATGGAAAGAACATAGAACATAGAACACTACAGCACAGTACAGGCCCTTCGGCCCACAGTGTTGTGCCGAAATTTTATCCTGCTCTAAGATCTATCTAACCCTTCCCTCCCGCATAGCCCCCCCATTTTTCTATCATTCATGTGTCTATTTAAGAGTCTCTTAAATGTCCCTAATGTATCTTCCCCCACAACCTCTGCAGGCAGTGCGTTCCACGCACCCAGCACTCTCTGTGTAAAAAACTTACCCCTGATATCCCCCTTATACCTTCCTCCAATCACCTTAAAATTATGTCCCCTCACGTTAGCCATTGTCGCCCTGGGAAAAAGTCTCTGACTGTCCACCCTAACTATGCCTCTTATCATCTTGTTCACCTCTATCAAGTCATCTCTGATCCTCCTTCTCTCCAAAGAGAAAAGCCCTAGCTCATTCAACCTATCCTCATAAGACATGCTCTCCAATCCAGGCAATATCCTGGTAAATCTCCTCTGTATGCTCTAAAGCGTCTACATCCTTTCTATAATGAGGCAACAAGAACTGAACACAATATCCAAGTGTGGTCTGACCAGAGTTCTATGGAGCTGCAATATCACCTTGCGGCTCTTGAACTCGATAGCCTGACTAATGAAGGCCAACACTCCATACGCCTTCTTAACAGCCCTATTGACCTGCATGGCAACCTTGAGGGATCTATGGACGTGGACCCCAAGATCCCTCTGTTCCTCCACACTGCTGACAGTCCTGCCATTAACCTTGTAACCTTGAGAGGTTGGACAAACTTGAGTTGTTTTCTCTGCAGCGGCGGAGGCTGAGGGGAGACCTGATAGAGGTTTATAAAGTTATGAGAGGCATAGATAGAGTAGACAGCGGATATGTTTTTCCCAGGGTCAAAGTGTCTGATACCAGACATTTAAGGTGAGTGGAGGTAAGTCCAAAGGAGATGTGTGGGGCAGGTTTTTTACACAGAGAGTAGTTGGCGCCTGGAATGTGCTGCCAGGGCTGGAGGTGGAGGAAAATACAATAGAGGTATTTAAGAGGCTCTTAGAGACATGAATGTGCAGAGAATGAATATGGACATTGTGTCGGCAGAAGGGATTAGTTTAGTTAGGCGTTTAATTACTAGTTCAATTGGTTCGGCACAACAACGTGGGCCGAAGGGCCCATTCCTGCGCTGTACTGTTCTATGTTCTATGTTCTAATAGCATCCACAAAGCCACCACGCTGCTGGAAATATCTGGAGCAAAAAAACAACCTGCTGGAGGAACTAAATAGGTCAGGCAGCATCTGTGGAGGGAAATGGACGTTCAACATTTTGGACTGAAGTTCTTCAAGAAATCTGCCATCCTTTCATCATCTAGACAGTGTATGACTCCAGACCACCAACGTGACTGTTAACTGCCTCCTCAGTCCAGGGGTAATTGGAGTTGAGCAATAGATGTTGACATTGCCAATAATGTTTACATCACTAAAACATAAAATATACTGTAAACTTATAATTCTTTTATAATTTGGGAACAGATTACCAAGTGATTATTGCTGTTTCTGGGAACTTCTTGGAGTCATAGAGCTATAGAGCATGGAAACAGGGCCTGCGATCATGTTGTTTATCTGATCCAGTCCCATATGCCTGCATTTGGCCCATATCCCTCTCAGCCTTTTGTAGACATGGACTGTTTCTTCTTATCCAATACTATACTGACTGTATGTCAAAGATATTTTCTTGGCTGTAAATGCTCTATATTGTCCCTGCAGTCAACGTGAGCTCCAACTTCTGCTGACTCCCAACCACCTCCCCCATCCCCACCATCCACCCCCCCCCGCCCCCTCCCCAACACACCAACCCTGCTCACACAGATGAGCTCCGGACTGATCTCTCCGTTGGCCGAGGCACTGGGTGCAAGAGTTGGGACATGGTGTTACAGTTGTACAAACCGCACTGGGACTATTGTGTGTAGTTCTGGTCACCACACTACAGGAAGGAGGTGAAGAAACTAGAGAGGATGCAGAAAAGATTCACAGGGACATTGCCGGGACTGGAAGACTTGAGCTATAAGGAGAGACATGATGGGTTGGGACTGTCTGCCCTGGAGGGAGGAGGTCGAGTGGTGACTTAAGAGAGGTTTATAAAATCATGAAGGGCATAGATAACGTAGGTAGTCACAGTCTTTTTCCCAGGGTAGGGGAGTCTAAACCCAGGGGACATAGGCGAGATGGGAAAGGGTTAAAGGGGATCTGAAGGGCAAGCTTTTCACTTAGACAGTGGTGGGTATACGGAACAAGCTGCCAGAGGAAGTGGTGGAGACAGGTAAAACTATAAGAGATCCAATACCAGAGGGCATGCATTTAAGGTGAGAGGGGGGTAGGTTCAGAACAGACGTGAGGGGTATGTTTTTTACTGAGAGAGTGCTGGATACCTGGAATGCGTTGCCTGATAGGGTGGTGGAGGCAAATTCATTGGGGGCTTTTAAGAGGGGCTTGGATGGGCACATGAATGAGAGGAAAATGGAGGGATATGGGTATTCTGTAGGTCGGAGGGAATAGATATGTCGGCACAACATTGTAAGCCAAAGGGCCTGTTCTGTGCTGTACTGTTCTATGTTCCATGTGTAAGACATTACATAGCTGCCTGACCTGCTGAGTTCAAGATATTTTGAGATATTTATTTGTCACACTTACATCAAAACACAGTGAAATGTGTCTTTTTGCATTACTGAGAATGTGGTGGGGGCAGTCTGCAAGTGTCACCACTCTTCTGGCGCCAACATAGCACGCCCACAGCTCCTAACCCATAAGTCGATGGAATGTGGGAGGAAACTGGAGCACCCGGAGGAAACCCACACAGACACGGCGAGAACGTACAAACTCCTTACAGACAGCGGCGGGAATTGAACCCGGGTCGCTGGCGCTGTAATAGCGTTACGCTAACCGCTACACTACCGTGCCGGTATTTCCTCCAGCATTTTGTGTGTTGCTCCAGATTTCCAGCATCTGCAGCCTCTCTTGTGCCTTTAAAAGACATTGCAACGAGCTGGTTACTGATTCATTCTAAAAGACAACCCAAGAATTAACCAAATTGCTGTGGATCTGGGCAATCCCTTTGCAGAACAACAGCAGTAAACCAGGTGACAATGTAGTAATTTTGCAGTCACTACCACTGATATCAGCTTATAAATCCTTTAGTTAATTCACCGAGTTTTAATTCCCCAGCTGCCATGGTGATTTTTGAACTTAAATCTTGCTCATCAATCCAGGCCTCTGGATTGTTATATTAGTAACATGAACCACTGTGACACTCTACCCTGTTGCTCATTAAGTCACTGGGTAGGATTCAGAGTTTCTGTATACAAAGCCATCAGACCCACAGAAAGGATTCCATTTGCTCATCCTGGGAATAATTAAAACAGCTGAACGGACGTGTGATTAAACCTGCAGCTGCGGAGTATCCAGCCCTTCCCTCTGCTTCTTTCCTGTAGCGTTAGGAACCCGAGCTGCCTTGTTACCAGCTGCAGTTTCCTAAAGCCTTCAATTCTTCCTTTCTGTAGCAGACTTGGCTCAGCTCCAAGTTATGCCTGGAAGTTCAAAGGCAGGCCTTAACTTCAAAAATCCCTCCCAGATGTGGGCCATGTGATGAAAGCAAGACAAGAAGAGGGAACAACTTTCCTCTGCACCCCGCTCCCTGTGATTATTTTGTCCTGATATTAATCATTCCACATCTTAATCAACTGTTGAGAATCATAATCCTCAGTGATGTTGTCTTCAAAATCAGTACAAATCACAGGTGTCTGGGAGACCACAGGGGCTATCGGACTCCACTACATTGGTGAGGCCGCACCTGGAGTACTGTGTTCGGTTTTGGTCACCCTGCTACAGGAAAGATGTCATTAAGCTGGAAAGAGAGCAGAGGAGATTTACGAGAATGTTGCCGGGACTTGAGGGACTGAGTTATGAAGAGAGGTTATAGAATCATAGAGTCCTAGAGTACTACAGCACAAAAACAGGCCCTTCGGCCCGTCTAGTCCATGCCAACCTGACCTTCTGCCTAGAACCATCAACCTGCACCCGGACCATATCCCTCCAAACCCCTCCCATACATGTACCTATCCAAACTTCTCTTAAATGTTACAATTGAACCCACATCTACCACTTCCACTGGCAGCTTGTTCCACACTTACACCACCCTCTGAGTGAAGAAGTTTCCTCTCAGACTCCCCTTAAATATTTCACCTTTCACCCTAAACCGATGTCCACTAGTTCTAGTGTCACCCAACCTTAGGAGAAAAAGCCTGCATTCATTCACCCTATCTATACCCCTCCTAATTTTGTATACCTCTATAAGATCTCCCCTCATTCTCCTGCACTCCAGGGAATAAAGTCCTAACCTATTCAACCTTTCCCTATGACTCAGGTCCTCAAGTCCCAGCAACATTCTTGTAAATTTTCTCTGCACTCTTTCAAGTTTATTGATATCTTTCCTGCTGGTAGGTGACCAGAACCGCACACAATACTCCAAATTCAGCCTCACCAACATCTTGTACAACTTCAACATAACATCCCAGCTCCTGTACTCAATGCCCTGATTTATGAAGGCCAAAGTGCCAAAAGCTCTCTTTATGAACCTATCTACCTGTGACACCACTTTCAAGGAACTATGGATCTGTATTCCCAGGTCTCTCTGTTCTACAGCACAACTCAGAGCCCTACCATTCACTGTGTAAGTCTTACCCTGGTTTGTCCTCCCAAAGTGCAACACCTCACACTTGTCTGCATTAAATTCCATCCGCCACTTTTCAGCCTATTTTCCTAGCTGGTCAAGATCACGCTGCAAGCTTTGATAGCCTGCCTCGCTGTCCATTATGCCCCTGATCTTGGTGTCATCCGCAAATTTGCTGATCCAGTTTACCACATTATCATCTAAATCATTAATATAGATGATAAACAACAATGGATACAGCACCAATCCCTGCGGCATAACACTAGTCACAGGCCTGCAGTCAGAGAGACAGCCATCTACTACCACTCTCTGGCTTCTCCTGCTAAGCCAATGTTGAATCCAATTGGCTACTTCATCCTGAATGCCCAGCGACTTAACCTTCTGAAGCAGCCTCCCATGCAGAACTTTGTCAAAGGCCTTGCTAAAGTCCATGGAGACAATATTCACCACCTTTCCCTCATTGACCTTCTGGATAACCTCCTCGAAGAACTCTGTAAGATTGGTTAGACATGACCTACCATGTACAAAGCCATGTTGACTATCCCTAATCAAATACTTACATATCCTGTCCCTTAGAATACCTTCCAATAATCTACCCACAACTGATGTCAGGCTCACTGGCCTATAATTTCCTGCCTTACTCTTAGAGCCTTTCTTGAACAACAGAACAACATTAGCCATCCTCCAGTCCTCCGGCACCTCACCCGTGGCTAAGGATGTTTTAAATATCTCTGCCAGGGCCTCCGCAATTTCTGCAGCAGCCTCCCACAAGGTCCAAGGGGACACCTTGTCAGGGCCTGGGGATTTATCCACCTTCATTCGCCTCAAGACAGCCAGCACATCCTCTTCCATAATCCGGTTACAGTCCATGATCTCACTACTCTTTTGCCTCAGTTCTATAGTCTCTGTGTCTGTTTCCAGAGTAAATATGGATGCAAAAATTCATTTCAGAATCCATTTAAAATTCATCTCTTTTTTCTTCATGCATAGACGACCATGCTGATCTTAAAGAGGACCCTTTTGCTCTTAATATAGCTATAGAAGCCCTTGGGATTCTCTATCACCCTGTCTGCTAGAGCAACCTCATGTCCTCTTATTGCCCTCCTGATTTCTCTCTTCATGAGGTTTAGCAGGTTGGAACATTTTTCATTGAAGCTTGGGAGAATGAGGGGTGATCTTGGAATTGGAATTGGAATTGGTTTATTATTGTCACTTGCACCGAGGTACAGTGAAAAACTTGTCTTGCATACCGTTCGTACAGATCAATTCATTCCACAGTGCATTGAGGTAGTAAAAGGTACAGCAATACAGAATACAGAGTAAAATGTAACAGCTACAGAGAAAGTGCAGTGCAGGTAGACAATAAGGTGCAAGGTCACAAGGACTGTGAGATCAGGGGAACCATTCAATAATCTTATAACAGTGAGATAGAAGCTGTCCTTGAGCCTGGTGATATGTGCTTTCAGGCTTTTGTATCTTTTCCCTGATGCGAGGGGGGAGAAGAGAGAATGTCCCGGGTGGGTGGGGTCTTTATAAAGGTGTATAAATTCATGATAGGATGAATGTGCAGAGTCTTCTTCCCAGGGTTGGGGAACCGAGAACTCGAGGGCATAGGTTTAAAGTGAGAGGGGAGGGATTTAATAGGAACCTGAGAGGCAACATTTTCCACCCAGGTGGTCAGTATGGGGAATGAGCTGCCAGAGGAGGTGGTTGAGGCAGGTACATTAACAACATTTAAAAGGTACTTGAACAGGTCCATGGATAGGAAAGAGGGATATAGGCCAAACTGAGACAAATGCAACTAGCTTAAATAGGAATCTTGGTCATCATGGACCAGTTGGGCCGAAGGGCCCGTTTCTGTGGACAGAGACTGCATGACTCTATCTATCTCCAACACCAGACAATTCTCTCCGAGTTTTCAATAAAGATGGCTTCTTGAAGCCTCCACAAAACGAACAAAGAATTGTGGGCAATACCGTCAGTGCTGGAAATTGGAAATAAAAATAGAAAGTGCTGGAAACACTCAGCAGGTCAGGCAGTATCCGTGGAGAGAGAAACAGAGTTAATGCTTCAGGTCGGTGATTGTTAACCAGAACTGGGAAAAATTAGGTGGAAGAATCTGTTTCATTTGTGAAGTAAAAAGAAAAAACTGCTGCAAACCCTCAGCATTTTCTGATTTTATTTCAGATTTCCAGCATCTATAGGTTTACTTTTGACTTTTATTTGCTGCTCTCTATGGCAAGTTTTAGCTGCAAGACACAGTTGCCAAGCAATGACCTTCTCTAACAAGAGTGACCACATATCCCAGATGTTCAAGGGCACTGAGGTTGCCAGATCCCTCACCACCAACAACCAGGGTGCTACCTTTGACCAGAAACTCAATGGTCTAACTGCATGAACACTATGAGCAGGTCAGCAGCTTGGTAACTTGTCCATCACCATGAACATTCATTCCCTCCACCACTGACACACCATGGAAGCAGTGTGCACCATCTACAAAATGCAAAAATCAAACTGCTGGAGGAACTTAGCAGGTCAGGCAGCATCCATGGAGGGAAATGGCAGTCGATGTTTCGGGTTGAGACCCTTCATCGGGTATTGGTATTGGGGCGCCGGAAGTGTGGCGACACTTGCGAGCTGCCCCCGGAACACTCTACTCAAAAGATGCATTTCACTGTGTGTTTTGATGTACATGTGACTAATAAAGATATCTTATCTTATTGTCACTTGCACCGAGGTACGGTCTTTTATGCTGTTCGTACAGATCAATTCATTACACAGTGCATTGAGGTAGTACAGGGTAAAAACAATAACAGAATACAGAGTAAAGTGTCACAGCTGCAGGGAAGAGCATTGCAGATAGACAATAAGGTGCAAGGTCACAACAGGGTAGATTGTGAGGTCAAGAGTCCATCTCATCGTATAAGGGGACCATTCAATAGTCTTATAACAGTGGGATAGAAGCTGTCCTTGAGCCTGGTGGTATGTGCCCTCAGGCTCCTGTATATTCTGCCTGCTGAGGAAGGGGAGAAGGGAGAATGACCCAGGTGGGTGGGGTCTATGATTATGCTGGCTGCTTCACCAAGGCGGCGAAAAGTATAGACAGAGTCCATGGAGGGAAGGCTGGTTTCCATGATGTGATGAGCTGTGTCCACAACTCTCTGCAGTTTTTTGCGGTCCTGGGCAGAGCAGTTGCTGTACCAAGCTGTGATGCATCCAGATAGGAAGATTTCTATGGTGCATCGATAAAAGTTGGTGTGCATCAAAGGGGACATGCCAAATTTCTTTAGCCTCCTGAGGAAGTAAAGGCGCTGGTGAGCTTTCTTGGCCATGGCGTCTACGTGGTTGGATCAGGACAGGCTATTGGTGATGCTCACTCCTAGGAACTTGAAGCTCTCAACCCTCTCAACCCTCTGCATCATCATTGATGCAGACAGGTGCATGTACACCGCCCCCTTTCCTGAAGTCAATGACCATCTCTTTTGTTTTGCTGACATTGAGGGAAAGGTCGTTGTCATGACACCATGTCACTAAGCTCTCTGTCTCCTTCTTGTACTCCGACTCATTGTTATTTGAGCTGGATGAAGGGTCCAGATGAAGGATCTCAACCAAGAACATTGATGGTCCATTTCCCTCCACGGATGCTGGCTGACCCCCTGAGTTTCTTCAGCGGTTTGTTTGTGGCTCCAGATTCCAGCATCTGCAGTCTCTTGTGTCTTCATCTGAAAATACGCTTCGGTTACTCACCCAGGGTTCTCCACCAGCTCTTCCCAAGCCCACGGCCTCCACTACGAAGATGCACAATCCAAACCTTTAAGCTCCTTTCCCAACATCACAGGAAGCAGTGGTTTCACCAGGAGGATAACCATCTCAAGGGCAATTAGAGATGGGCAGAAATGCTGGCCTTGCTGGCAAAAGAAGGATGGGTTTGGATCCTGGGTCTATCTACCCCAGGCAAGTGTAGATGCTCAGTTGAGTATATCAATAGATTTTTAGCCAATGACAGAATTGAGGGATGAAAGAATCAGATGGGGAAGTGGACAGGCTGTAGAGCAGATTCCAGGGCCAACCTCCGGATTCTTATTCTTGTGTTCATAATCATTCCCAGTTTCCATCTCCACAGGCACTGCCTGACCTGCTGAATATTTCTGACGGTACAAATTTTGCGCGCCCAGGAAGGGTGAACTCCCAATTTCCGAGTTGAGTTTATTGTCATGTGCACAAGTACGGTGAGGTACAGGTACAATGAAAAACGTGCTTGCAGCAACATCACAGGCACGTAGGTACAGACAACACACAGAATATAAATTATACATAAATCATAGAAGACAGTGAAGAAAAAGACTATGCAAAACAAGACATTAGTTCAAAAATACAATTCGAAACAAGTTGTGGTAGTGCGAGCTCTTCAGAATCATAAATTAATTTATTATCACTGATTTATATGATGTGAAATTTGTTGTTTTGCAGTAGTAGTACAGTGCAAAGACATAAAATTATTATAACTTACAAAAATAAATAAATAGTGCAAAAAAAAGGAACAAGTGTTCACGGGTTCATGGAACGTTCAGAAATCTGATGGTGGAGGGGAAGAAGCTGTTCCTGAGTCATTGAGTGTGGGTCTTCAGGCTCCTGTACCTCCTCCCAGATGGTAGTAATGAGAAGAGGGCATCTGTAGTGTTTCATTGCTGAGGTAGGGTTAGGGTTGTGCTGGTCAGTTCAAGAACCTGATGGTTGTAGGAAAGTAGCTGTTCCTGAACCTGGTGGTGTCTGACTTCAGGCTTCTGTACCTCCTGCCCAACCGTAGCAGCAAGAAGTGGGCATGACCCAGATGGTGGGGATCCTTGACGATCGATGCCGCCTTCTTGAGGCAACACCTCCTGTAGATGCTGTCAATGGTGGGGAGGGCTGTGCCTGTGATGGACTGGATTGTGTCCACTTCCCTCTGCAGCCTCTTGTGTTCCTGTGTGTTGGAATTTTCCAGACACAGATCCTTTTCAGGATATTCTAAGGTGCTCTACAGCCAATGAGGTACCTTCGGAGTGCAATCAAAGTTGTAATGCAAACTTGAAATAATATCTTTGTCTCCCTCCCCTGCAGAATTTGCTTGGCCTGTTCAATATTTCTCAGGAGTGTTTGCAGTGGTATATTTGGCCTTTGATGCAGTTTGACTCTCCTGTCATCTCAAATTCTTTGTATTTCATAACCTTGAGAATAATTTCCTGCTGCAGGAACCTCAGTAAATTGCAAAATAAATTGTTTGGCTTATTTTAGATCATTTGTGGTCAATGCTTTAGCAGGGGAATTATGAGTCCGGTGCCAGATCAAAGCTATGAGGGATTTCAAGACCAGTCACACCCAAGGAATTGTTTTCATGCTCCCGAAATAACTTATTTAGAAGTCTTTTCCAAGAGGGTAATTATTTTTAATTTGGTACATCTATAGCAGTTTTCAGAATATTTTCATTAATTACCAGCTTCCCTTGAGATGATTCCTTGCTGAACACCACTCTTCCCTCAGGCAATTCAAGATGGCACAGTGGTGCAGCGGGTAATGCAGCTCCCTCACAGCTTCAGTGATCCAGGTTCAATCCTGACCTCCGGTGCTGTCAGTGTGGAGTGGCCCTGTGACTATGTACAATTTCTCCTAAGCATGCTCTGCATTTTTCCCACATCCCACAGATGTGTTCGTAGGTTAATTAGTTACTGCAAATTGCCCCAAGTGTAGTTGGCTGGTAGGAGAATCAGTTGGAGGCCATGGGTGCGTGTGAGAGAGTAGGTTGCAGGAAAATTAGTGGAGTGTTTACTTTCAGAGCCAACACAGACACAATGAATGGCCTTCTTCTGCCTTGTAAGGAAATACGAAAGAACTAGCTTAATCCAAAAATGTATGAAAAGTAATTGCTTAGAATACTCAGCAGGTCGAACAGTATCTGTGAAGGAGAAAAAGAGTTAATGTTTTAAGCTAATAAGCTTCCATTAGAATAGTCAAAAGAAATATTCTGGATCAGATCTTGCTGCGGAATAATATTTGCAACAATAGCCCAACTCTCTCCTAAATTGAATTTAGGAGCCGGCAGGTATTGGAATTGAATTTACGAGCTGGGAGGTATTTTTGAAGCTATATAGGACCCTGGTCAGACCCCACTTAGAGTACTGTGCTCAGTTCTGGTCACCTCACTACAGGAAGGATGTGGAAGCCATAGAAAAGGTGCAGAGGAGATTTACAAGGATGCTGCCTGAAATGCGGAGCATGCCTTATGAAAGCAGGTTGAGGGAACTCGGCCTTTTCTCCTTGGAGCGACGGAGGATGAGGGGGGACCTGATAGAGGTATATAAGATGATGAGAGGCATAGATAGTCAGAGGCTTTTCCCCAGGGCTGAAATGGTGGCCACAAGAGGACATAGGTTTAAGGTGCTGGGGAGTAGGTATAGAGGAGATGTCAGGGGTAAGTTTTTTACTCAGAGATTGGTGAGTGCTTGGAATGGGCTGCCGGAAACGGTGGTGGAAGCGGATACAATAGGGTCTTTTTAAGAGACTTTTGGATAGGTACATGGATCTGAGAAAAATAGAGGGCTATGGGTAAGCCTAGTAATTCCTAAGGTAGGGACATGGTCGGCACAGTTTTGTGGGCCGAAGGGCCTGAATTGTGCTGTAGGTTTTCTATGTTTCTGTGTTTCTAACTCCCGCGCAGTTCCCTCACTGGCTCCATCCATACCCTCTCGAGTTCAGAACCACGACAGTTCATCTCATTTAAACATTAAACTCTTGACTGAGTAAATGCAGAGTTGATGTTTCCCCTGGATGGATGACAAGAACTAAATGCCACAGTCTCAAAATTAGTGATCGGCCGCTCAAGACGCATGAGAAAATCCTTTTTCATGGTGTGGAAAACTCACCATCCCTGGAACCAGGTTAGTGGATCTACGCCGGACTCCCTCAGTGGCAAACACAGCCTTTTTTTTAAATTTAAGGAGACCAAAACTGTGCACAATACTTCACTTGCAGTCTCACCAAGGCCGTCCATAATTCCAGTCAATATTCGATAAATATATATTTCATAATTGTTTGAGAACAAATCAGCCATGATCATTTTGATTGGCAGAGCAGGCTAGAGGGGCCGAGTGGCCTCCTCCTACTCCCATTCTCTTATATTCTGATGTTCTTGTGAAGGCAAGTATCCCATTTGCCTTCTTCACCACCGTATCTGCCTGTGCTGCACTGTGTACTCATAGAACAAAGAACAGTACAGCGCACGAAAAGGCCCTTTGGCCCACGATGTCTGTGCTGAACATGATACCAAACTAAACTAAATCTCTTTTGCCTGCACATAATCCATTATCCCTCCATTCCCTGCATATTCATCAGTCTAACAGCTTCTTAAACGCCACTATCGCATCTGCTTCCACTCTCTGTATAATAAACTTGCCCTGCACATCTCCTTTAAACTTTCCCCCTCCCACTTTAGAACATAGAACAGTACAGCACAGTATGGGCCCTTTGGCGAACAATGTTGTGCCGATCTATATAAACACCTACTCCCTGACAAATCTAACTCTTCCCTCCTGCACAGCCCATAACCTTCCATTTTTCCTACTTCCATGTGCCTACCTAAGAGTCTTTTAAATGTCCCTATTGTATCAGCCTCGACCACCACCCCAAGCAGTGCATTCCAGGCACCCACCTCTCTCTGTGTGAAAAAACTACCTCTGACATCTCCCCTAAACTCTCTTCCTCTGACCTTAAACGGATGTCCTCTAGTATTGGCCATTGCCGCCCTGGGGAAAAGGTGCTGGCTGTCCACTCTGTCTATGTCCCTCATAATCTTATACACCTCTCATCCTGTGTCGCCTCTCCTGTTCCTAAGAATCCTCTCCAATAGCTTGCACACCACTGACATAAGACTCACTGGTCTATAATTCCCAGGATTATGCCTATTTCCTTTCTTGAACAAGGGAACAATATTTGCCATCCTCCAATCCTCTGGCACCACTCCTGTGGCCAGGGAGGATGCAAATATCATCATCAATGCCCCAACAATCTCTTCCCTCGCCTCCCATAGTAACCTGGGGTATATCCCATCCAGTCCTGGGGCCTTATCCATCCTAATGTTTTTCAGAAGATCCAACACTACCTCTTTCTTAACCTCAACATGCTCCAGCACATTAGCCTGTTCTACGCTGACCTTACATTTGTCAAAGTCCCTCTCCCTAGTGAAGCAAAGTATTCATTAAGGACCTCCCCTATCTCCTCTGCCTCCAGGCACATGTTTCCCCTTTTATCTCTGAGCTACAGTCGTCCTCCTGTTCTTCACATACGTGTAGAACGGCGTGGGGTTTTCCTTAATTCTACTCACCAAGTATGTCCCCTTCTAGCTCTCCTCAGTCCCTTCTTAAGCATTTTCCTGGCTACCTTATAATTCTCAAGAGCCCTGCCTGATTTTTGTTTCCTAAACCTTTATGCTTCCTTCTTCCTCTTGACTAAATATTTCACCTCTCTTGTCAACCATGGTTCCTTCACCCTACCATCCTTTCCCTGTCTCACTGGGATAAACCTATCTAGAACTCCATGCAAGTGCTCCCTAAACAGCCTCCACATTTCTTCTGTGCATTTCCCTGAGAACATCTGTTCCCAATTTACGCTCCCAAGTTCCTGCCTAATACCGTCGTAATTAGCCCTCCCCCAATTAAAAAGCATGTCCTCTAGTACATGACATTTTCTAACCTGGGAGAAAGATTTCAACTGTCTACCCTATCTATGCCTCTCATAATTTTATAAACCTCTATCAGGTCTCCCCTCAGCCTCTGCCGCTCCAGAGAAAACAACCCAAGTTTGTCCAACCTCTTCTTATAACTCATACCCTGTAATCCAGGCTGCACCCTGGTAAACCTCTTCTGCACCCTTTCCACAGTCTCCACATCCTTCCTGTAATGGGGCAACCAGAACTGCACACAATTGTCCAAGTGCAGCCTAACCAAATTTTTATACAGCTGCAACATGACTTCCTGACTTTTATACTCAATGGCCTGACCAATGAAGGCAAGCACGCCAGATGCCTTGCGTGACCACTTTCAGTGAGCTATGGACTGGGACCCAAGATCCTGAATTACTTGTCCAAACTACTCTGCCAACACCACCAAAAAACACAACCTCCATCTCCAAGGAGTACAAGGGAACACTGCAATCAACAACTCCTCTCCAAGTCACGTACCAACCTTGTTTTGGAATTATACCATCCGCCTTTCATCATCGGTGCATCTAAATTCTGGAATTCCCTCTCTAACAACACAGTGGAAGCACCTTCACCAGATCATTCCTTAGAGCGTAGGAGAGTGATTGGTGACCTTATAAAATCATGTGGGACATAGATACTGTGAATGCATACAGTCTTTTTCCCAGGGTTGGGGAATCAAGAACCAGGGTTCATTAGGCTAGGGTGAGAGGGGAGAGATTTAATAGGAACCTGAGGGGCAACTTTTTCACCCAGTGGGTGGTACTTATATTGAATGAGCTACCAGAGGAAGTGGTTGAGGCAAGTACAATAACAACATTTAAAAGACACTTGGACAGGTACAGTACATGTATAAGAAAGGTTTAGAGGGATATGGGTCAAATGCATGCAAATGGGACTAGCTTAGATGTGCTTCTTGGTCGGCATGGATGAGTTGGACCGAAGGGCCTGTTTCTGTGCTGTATTATGGAACATGTACATGTGACAATAATAAACCAATTACCAATTACCAGTCTCAAAATAAGTGGTCAACATTTCAGAACTCTATGAGGATTGCAATCGTTCAAAATGCTCACCACCTCCTTCCCAAGGGCAGGGTGGTTTTGTGATCAATGCCCAGTGTAAATTATAATTTTGCTGAGTTCTCTCTGGACAAACGTGCCTCCCAAAACAAAATACCTCATTGTTATCACACTGCTCTTTTTGGTTGCTTGCCATCATTGTCTGTAAACTGGATGATGTGCTTGTCCAAAACCAACACGGAGTCCAGTGAAATTTGACTCCCACATGGGAATTCTTTTTATTTTACTCATTCCATCAGAGAGACAGGATTGTTTTGGTTTCCATTCAAACATCCTGACTTTTTGGGCTAATGGAAAATCCAGGCTCCATGTTGCAAAGCAGACAATATTTGTCACTGGTTAAGCACAGACTTTCGCCTGCTGCTAAGTAGAAGGAAGAGAAAACAGACACAAAGTGGGGAGAACTTACAACTTTGGATGCAGAGCCATCAAACGTTGAAGTTGTTGGGAGTCTGAACTGAAGGCGTAACAAGCAGAAGCAGGTAGAAGCCATTTGTTCCTGCTCTGTCACTCATTAAGATCATAGGTGATCTTTTACCTCAGTGTCTCTTCCCTGCACTAACCCCATCTCCCTTAATTTCCTTAATATCCAAAAATCTACGTCCAATGCCTCCTTGGGTGGAAAATTCCGAAGATTCACTACCTTCTGATGGAATAAATTTCTTCCTATCTCTGTTCTGAAATGTCGACCACTTATTTTGAGATTGGAAATTGGTAATTGGTTTATTATTGTCACATGTACCAAGTTATAGTGAGATCTTTGTTTTGCATGCCATCCATACAGATCATTTCAAAACATAAGTTCATCGAGGTAGTACAAAAAGAAAAACAATAACAGAATGCATTACATTTACAGAGAAAGTTCAGTGCAGGCAGACAATAAAGGTGCAAGGGCCATGATGAGGTAGATTTTGAGATCAAGAGTTCATCTATATCATACAAGAGGTCCGCTCAGGAGTCTTGCAACAGCGGGATAGAAGCTGCCCTTGCCCCTGGTGGTACATGTTCTCAAGCTTTTGTATCTTCTTGCCCATGGGAGGGGGGAGAAGAGAGAATATCCGGGGTGGGAGGGGTCTTTGATTATGTTGGCTGCTTTCCCGAGGCAGTGGGAAGTGCAGACAGAGTCCTTTAAGTCCTGGTTCTGGGCTCCCCATCCAGAGTAAACAGCAACCTCACATCCACCCTGCTAAGCACTGTAAGACTGCCCAAAACAGGAGAATGAACAGGAATGTAGAAACAAGAGGAAGCCATTCAGCCCCTCAAGCCTGTACCACAGTATATGGGATCGTAGGTGATCATCTATTTACTTTCTCCCTGTTTTCTTTGGTGCATTTCTTTAATGAGGTCCATCAAGTTCAGTTTTAAGGAGACAAAGACTGCAGATGCTGGAATCCGGAGCAACGTACGAGCTGCTGGGGGAGCTCAGCAGGTCAGGCAGCATCCGCGGAGGGAAATGGACAGTCGACGTTTCAAGTCGAGACCCTTCACTGGGACTGAAAAAGGCCAAAGGTTAGAAAGGTGAAAAAGGATTCTGAGGTGATTGGTGGACTGAAGAGTGGTAATCCACCAATCACATTGGACTCCTGTCACACCACTCCCCCTCTCCTCTCTCTATGGGCCATCTCCCCTCTCTACTCTCAGTCCTGATGCAGAGTTTTGACCCGAAACATCGACAATTCCTTTCCCCCCACAGATGCTGCTCGACCTGCTGACTTCCTCTAGCAGATCACTTGTTGGGGCAGTTCAGGGGTAGCTAGGAGTCAAATGGTTATACAAAGCCCTGCTTAGACCATGCCGGCAATTCTAGACAACGCACCTTAGGACTGGTACATGGACATTGGAAGAAGTACCCTGTAGGTGGTATCGAAACTCCAAGATTTAACTTGTAAGGAGAGATTACACAAACTGGAGTTGTATTTAGAACATAGAACATAGAACAGTACAGCACAGAACAGGCCCTTCAGCCCACAATGTTGTGCCGACATAGCTAATCCCTCCTACCTGCAGAAATCCCATATCCCTCCATTTTCCTCTCATTCATGTGCCCATCCAAGCCCCTCTTAAAAGCCCCCAATAAATTTGCCTCCACCACCCTATCAGGCAATGCATCCCAGGCATCCACCACTCTCTCAGTAAAAAATGTGCTCCTGACATCTGTTCTGATCCTACCCCCTCTCACCTTAAGTGCATGCCCTCTGGTTTGGATCGCTCAATAATGGGAAAAAGATATTGCTTATCCACCCTATCTATGCCCCATGTAATTATATACACTTCCAACAGATCACCTCTCAGCCTCCGCCGCCCCAGAGAAAAGAGCCCAAGTTTGTCCATTTGTTCTGGGAGGTAATCCAATTGAGCTTTGTTGTTGTCTTGTGGTCACTCATTAACAAGACCATGTCAAAGGGCAACAGATGCCGTTCCATTTAGGACATTAATGGACCAATTGGCTTTTTATAACAATCTGGTTCTTTCATAGAATTGCAGAATTATTACAGCATAGATGGAAGCCACTCGATTCAATGACTCTATGCTGGCTCCTGGTCGAGCAATCTCACCAGTACCTTTCCTCCGCTCTTTCTTCATAGAAAATTAAGGAAATTACTTAAGGAAATTACTGAAAATTACTTTACTCAAGTGTCTATCCAATTCCCTTTGGAAAGCCTGATTGACTGTTTCCACCATTCCTACACACACGAGTTCCAGATCACCACTGCTCTTTGTATAGATTTTTTTTTCCTAATATTGATTTTTTGTATCATTTATTTAAAAGTTTTAATCTGTGTCCCCAGTCCTTGAACCATACCCTGTGTAAACCAATTGTGGTCTTGAATTTCTTTTCCAAATCTCCCTTCAATATTCTTTGTCCTAGAATAAGCCTATCAAGTGGGTAGGCCCCATATCTCAGGAAAGATGTGCTGGCCCTGGGGAGGGTCCACAGGTGATTCACAAGAATGATCACGGGAATGAAAGGCTTAACACTTGAGGAGCGTTTGATTGCTCTGGGCCTGTACTCGATGGAGTTCAGAAGGATGAGGGGGGATCTCATTGAAACCTACCGGATACTGAAAGGCCTGGATAGAGTGGACGTGGAGAGGACGTCTCCATCAGTAGGAGAGTCTCAGATCCGAGGACACAGCCTCAGAATAAAGGGACGTCCTTTTAGAATTGAGATGAGGAGGAATTTCTTCAATCGGTGGTGAATCTCTGGAATTCGTTGCCACAGATGGCTGTGGAGGCCATGTCATTGGGTATTTAAGGCAGAGATTTGATAGGTTCTTGATTGATAAGGGGGTTAAGGGTTCCAGGGAGAATGCAGGAGAATGGCGATGAGAAAAAGAAAATCAGCCATGAGCCAAATGGCCTGATTCTGCTCCTATATCTCATGGTCTTATGACCTATATACCACATGGATTGGGAGCAGGATTTTAATTTAACAGTTAACATGTAACTGCTGAAAATAACTTTAAAAGATATGTGAGCCAAGACTCAGGTTCTGCTAGCTATTGAGACTACCGGAAATGTTTAACTGTACAAGTCATTGGTGAGACCATGTTTGGAGTACTAAGTGCTGTTCTGGTCGCCCAGCTATAGGAACGATGTCATTCCGCTGGAAAAGGTGCAGAAAACATTCACAAGGATGTTGCTGGGATTGGAGGGCTTGAGTTATAAGCAGAGACTAGATAGTCTGGGACTTTTTTTCCCTGAAGGGTAGGATGCTGAATGGTGACCTTATAGAGGTATATAAAATCATGAGGGGCATAGAGAAGGTGAAAGTTCACAGTCTTTTTCCCAGGATAGGAAATCTAAAACTAGAGGGCATAGGTTAAAAGTGAGAGGGGGAAAAAAATTGAAGGGGAACTGAGGGGCAACTTTTTCAAACAGAGGGTGGTGGGTATGTGGAACGAGCTGCAAGAGGAAGCAGTAGAGGTGAGTACAATTGCAATGTTTAAAAGGCATTTGTATAAGAACATGGATAGGAACAGTTTAGATGAACATGGACCGAATGCAGACAAATGGTACTAGCTCAGGTAGGCACCTTGGTCAGCATGGCCCAGTCGGGCTGAAGGGCCTGTTTAGGTGCCGTGTAACACTATGAATTTTGAATGTTTCTGACATTCAGAAGTATCTAAAATCTCTCAAAACTGTCAATAACTTCTCAAAAATTAAACAAAACTTTAAAATCCTAAAGCAATCTGAAATAAGCAACAAAAAATTCCTCAAATTTTTCATGGAGAATTAAGTGCAGGTACCGGAGGAATGGCAATACTTTCCTGCCAGATCTGTACTAATGATCCAACTCATCCAAAAGTCAGGCAATAAATATAAGATTGTCAACAATAAATTCATTGGGGAATTGAGGAGAAATTTCACCCAGAAAACAGAGAACGTGGAGCTCACTCATATTGAGAGTTGTTAAGAGGAACAGTAGAAATCCTAATGAGGGGAAGCTGATAAGCACAAGAGCTTGGAATAAAGGGAACGGAAACAGGGTTTGGTTCTCAAAGAGATGGGAGAAGAATGATGTTGAGGTTTGATTCAGCATGGATTCATAGGGCTGAATGGCCTTTTTCTTACTTGTTGATCTTTCTCTCCATCTGTTATGTAATTAGCACTGACTCCATTCATGGAATCTTCATGGACTATTCTGAAGGGGATGTAGACTTGACAATTAAATGACCAAGAAATTGCCGTCAGGTCTTCCGCTAACCAAACAAAAACTTAACATCTTGTGTGGTTCCCTTGGATAGTTTTGGATGCAGCTTTGTTTTTTGGGGCTGACTGTGTGCAGCAGTGGGGCTTTCCCTGATGAAGATCTACACAAGTGAAAAAAAGATGCAAGTGCTAAGCCATGTTCCCAGCTAAGTCAACTGTCAAGCTATAATTTTGAATGTTTCTGAAGTATTTGGAACTCATAGAAACATACAAAAATAATTAAACATATTAACAACAGATGTTCAAAATAGATAAAAATTAAAACAAAAAAATCATTCGGAAACATTTAAATTAAAATAAAAAACATGCAGATGCTGGAAATCTGTAATAAAAGCAGAAAATGCTGGAAAACCTCAGCTGATCAGGCAGCAACTGTGGAATGACATGTAATCAACATTTCAGGTCTTCATCAGAACATTCAAAGGCATTCAGTCCAGAAAAATAATACAAATTAACACTCACTTACCTTTGTCCCTCACAGCCATTCTTCTCCACTGAAGTGAATGGGAAGTTGACCTTTTGTCAGTCCAACCTGAACCTAGAGGTCTCTGCAGAATTCCCAGTGTATGTGGTGAGGGTTTACCACAACTTCATGCTTCCATGTTTAACCCCAAGAGGAGATGGTATTGGAATGCATTCTGCAGACTCAGAGGCAAACCAAGGCATTAGGACTTTGATGTATGAGTGGAAATTTTAAAGTGGTTCACAGTTTTACGAAGTATTACAGTTCTGTGGGTGATTATTTCCCAGCCATTATGTGTTAATTTATCCAACTCTGCGGAAGAACTGGAACAACAATTTTTCTCTTTGATGCTTGCGTCAATGCCGCTGGTTCTGAAGATTACTAGTTTGAAGTACTGCAGCTTTCTTTTGAATAACCTCTTCCATTTATTATTGAGCCAAGGCCCAAAGGGATCTTCACAGTTAATTACAGGCATGTCTGTCCTTCATAATTGCCCCACAGGAGAGAGTTACCAGCTTTCTTTAGCCTTGATTACGTGATCTTTTCCAACACCACTTTCTGATCTCACATTCCTGAAGGAATATGAATTAATGAATTGTTCAAAAGCTCCTTCTAAACTTTTGTATGAATAGAATTGCAGACAATTTCAAATCACAGCTAGTTGATGTTGTTTTCTTAAAATATTGTCAAATGCACAATCATACAAGGCTGATTTTTTTCCAGAGAACTCTTCATTAAACCTTGAAATGTTTTAGTGTAATAAAGCATTACATCAGTAAAATTAAATTGATAAGTTGGTAAATTAGTAAATTGGTTAATTATTATCACATGTACTGAGGTACAGTGAAAAACTTTGTTTTGCTTGCCGTCCATGCAGATCATTTCATTATGACAGTGCCTCGAGGTAGTACAAGGGAAAACAATAACGGAATGCAGAATAAAGTGTTGCAGTTACAGAGAAAGTGTAGTGCAGGCAGACAATAAGGTTCAAGGCCATAATGAGGTAGATTGTGGGGTCAAGGTTTAGCTGTAACTATAATTCTCCATCCCTTGCATCAATGTGTGGCACAGCGAGTGATGTTTGCCTTCTTAACTATTTGCTACACCCGCCTGTTAATTTTCATGATCATGCACAAGAGTACTTAGATCCCTCTACACTTGGTAAATTCGTAAAAATAAATTGGTACATTGGTTTATTATTGTCACATGTACCAAAGTCCATACAGATCATTTCATTACAACAGTGCATTGAGGTAGTGCAAGAGAAAACAATAATAGAGTGCAGAATAGAGCGTTACATTAAATCACACAGCAATGGAGAAGGCCATTCACCCCATCGTAGGGTCAGATAATCATGAAACTTACAGCAGCATTGGTAGAGAACAAAGTTTTCAACAAATGTGGTTGTGCTGGAGAGAGTGCAGAGGAGATTCACCAAGATGTTGCCTGGAATGGAGGAGTTTACTTATGGAAAGAGACTAGATATTTTGGGCTTGTGTTCCCTGGAGCAAAGGAGGCTGAGGGGTGGCCTGATAGAGTATATAAGATTGTGAGAAGCATAGAAAAGATAAGATATCTTTATCAGTCACATGTACATTGAAACACGCAGTGAAATGCATCTTTTGTGTTCAGTGTTTTGGGGGCAGCCCGCAAGTGTCGCCACGTTTCCGGCGCCAACATAGCACGCCCACAACATCCTAACCCGTACGTCTTTGGAATGTGGGAGGAAGCCGGAGCACCCGGAGGAAACCCACGCAGACACGGGGGGCCTGTCCCGGTCAAATCTCGTAGATGCCACGGCCAAGAAAGCTCACCAGTGCCTCTACTTCCTGAGGAGGCTAAAGAAATTTGGTTTGTCCCCTTTGACACTCACCAACTTTTAATGATGCACCATAGAAAGCATCCTATCCGGATGCATCACAGCTTGGTATGGCAACTGCTCTGCCCAGGATCACAAGAAACTGCAGAGAGTTGTGGACACAGCCCAGCGCATCACGGACACCAGTCTCCCCTCCTTGGACTCTGTCTTTACCTCTCGCTGTCTTGGTGAAGCAGCCAGCATAATCAAAGACCCCACCCACCCAGGTCATTCTCTCTTCTCTCCTCTTCCATCAGGTAGAAGATACAGGACCCTGAGGGCATGTACCACCAGACTTAAGGACAGCTTCTACCCTACTGTGATAAGACTATTGAACGGTTCCCTTATACGATGAGATGGACTCTGACCTCACGATCTACCTCGTTGTGACCTTGCACCTTATTGCACTGCACTTTCTCTGTAGCTGTGACACTTTACTCTGTACTGTTATTGTTTTTACCTGTACTACCTCAATGCACTCTGTACTAATCCAATGTAACTGCACTGTGTAATGAATTGACCTATACGATCTGTATGCAAAACAAGTTTTTCACTGTACCTCGGTACAAGTGACAATAATAAACCAATACCAATACCAATACATACAAACTCCTTACAGACAGTGGCCAGAATTGAACCCCGGTTGCTGGCACTGTAATAGCATTAGTCAAAATCTTTTTCCCATTGTAGGAGTATCAACAACAAACGGGCATAGGTTTAAGGTGGGAGGAAGGAGTTCTGAAAGGGATCTGAGGGGTAAGTTTTTTACATGGAGAATGATTGATATCTGGAACGTGCTGCCAGAGGAGGAGGTGGAATCAGATGTAATTACTAGTTTTAAGAGGAATTTGGATAGATACTTAAACAGACAAGGCATAGAAAGATACCGTCCTAATGTGGACAAGTAGGTAAGTTGTTAAGTTGTTTTTTTATTGTCACATGTACTGAGGTAGTGTCAAAAACTTTGTTTTGCGTGCCATCCATACGGATCATTTCATCACGTTACTCCATCAAGGTAGTACAAGGGAAAAGCAATAACAGAATGTAGAATGTAGTGTTACAGTTAGAGAGAAAGTGCAGTGCAGGCAGACAATAAGGTGCAAGGCCATAACGAGGTAGATTGTGAGATCGAAAGTCCATTCTATCGTACGTGAGGTCCGTTCAGTAGCCTTATAACAGCGGAATAGAAGCTGTCCTTGAGCCTGGTGGTATGTACTTTCAGGCTTTTGTATCTTCTGCCCAATGGGAGGGGGGAGAAGAGAGAATGTCCGGGGTGGGAGGAGTCTTAGATTATGTTGGCTGCTTTACTGAGGCAGTGAGAAGTGTATATGGGCTTGGATATGCTGGGCTGAAGGGCCTGTTTTTGCACTGCATGACCCTACAACTCAAACTCAACATCAGAAATGGGGACTGGTTGTGCCAGAGAACCTGTCAACAAATGAATTAGAGAAACATTGCTGTGCATTATCATTGTGTTGTTTGTAGGAGCTTACAGTGCACAATTATCTGCTGTATGGTAATGGTAACCATGTATTGGTATTGATATTGGTTTATTATTGTCACTTGTACCGAGGTACAGTGAAAAACCTGTCTTGCATACAGTTCGTACAGATCAATTCATTACACAGTACATTGAGGTAGTACGGGGTAAAAACTATGTTTGAAAGCACAAGAGATTCTGCAGATGTTGGAATCTGGAGCAACACACACAAAATGAGATGGACTCTTGACCTCACAATCCACCTAGTTATGACCTTGCACCTTATTGTCTACCTGCAGTGCATTTCCCTGTAGCTGTGACACTATACTCTGTATTCTGTTATTGTTTTTACCCTGTACTACCTCAATGCACTGTGTAATGAATTGATCTGTACGAACGGTATGCAAGACAAGTTTTTCACTGTACCTCGGTACAAGTAACAATAATAAACAAATACCAAATGCTGGAGGAACTCAGCAGGTCAGTCAGCATCTGTGGAGGGATATAAACAGTTGATGTTTTGTGTCAAGACCCTTCATCAGGTCATCTTAGACCACAGACCTGATCGTGACGATTTTTTTTCAACCTCATTCTGCCGCCATCTTGCAATTATCCGAATGAAACTCCATTTGCCATTCCTCGGCCCACTTACTCAGCTGATCAGGATCCCCCTGAAATTTTTGATAACCTTCTTCACTGTCTACGATACCACCTATTTTACTGTCATCTGCAAATGTCATAGAACATAGAACATAGAAAACCTACAGCACAATTCAGGCCCTTCGGCCCACAAATCTGTGCCGATCATGTCCCTACCTTAGAAATTGCTAGGCTTACCCATAACCCTCTATTTTTCTCAGATCCATGTACTTATCCAAAAGTCTCTTAAAGACCCTATCGTATCCGCCTCCACCACCGTTGCCGGTAGACCATTCCACACACTCACCACTCTCTGAGTAAAAAACTTACCCCTGACATCTCCTCTATACCTACTCCCCAGCACCTTAAACCTATGTCCTCTTGTGGCCACCAATTCAGCCCTGGGTAAAAGCCTCTGACTATCTACCCGATCAATGCCTCTCATCATCTTATACACCTCTATCAGGTCCCCCCTCATCCTCTGTCGCTCCAAGGAGAAAAGGCTGAGTTCCCTCAACCTGCTTTCATGAGGCATGCTCCGCAATCCAGGCAGCATCCTTGTAAATCTCCTCTGCACCCTTTCTATGGCTTCCACATCCTTCCTGTAGTGAGGCGACCAGAATTGAGCACAGTATTCCAAGTGGGGTCTGACCAGGGTCCTATATAGCTGCAACAATACCTTTCGGCTTCTAAATTCAATTCCCTTTGATGAAGGACAATACACCATATGCCTTCTTAACCACAGAGTCAACCTGTGCAGCTGCTTTGAGCATCCTATGGACTCGGACCCCAAGGTCCCTCTGATCCTCCACACTGCCAAGAGTCCTACCATTAATACTGTACTCTGCCATCATATTTGACCTACCAAAATGAACCACTTCACACTTATCTGGGTTGAACTGCATCTGCCACTTCTCAGCCCAACTTTGCATCCTATCAATGTCCCGCTGTAACCTCTGACAGCCCTCTATACTATCCACAACACATCCAACCTTTGTGCCATCCGCAAACTTACTAACCCATCCCTCCACTTCCTCATCCAGGTCGTTTATAAAAATCAAAAAGAGTAAGGGTCCCAGTACAGATCCCTGAGGTACACCACTGGTCACCGACCTCCACACAGAATACGACCCTTCAACAGCCACTCTTTGTGTCATCTTTAAGTGTCACCTTTAGTGTCATCTTGTCTTTCCATCTGGAGGGGAAAGAGTGTACTAATGAAACTAAAATAGGTGGGAGGGCCTGATGCAATGAGGATATTGTGAGTCTGCAATTAGAAATGGTCAGGTTGAGTGAATGGGTGAAAACTGGCAAATTGAGTTTAATATGGCAAATGTAAGGCCATGCACTTCAATGTGAGGAATCTGAAGATCATTGCCTAAATGAGAAAGGTTACAGATGAGCAGAGAGGAATTTAAATGTACTTGTGCAAGAACCACAAAAGGTTAGTGGTCAAATGCAGCAAGTGGTTAGGAAGGCAAATTACCCTTTAAGAGGGTTGGAGTTCAGAAATAGGGAAGTATTGTTACAATTATACAGTGTACTGGGGAGGTCACATCTGGAGTAAAGTCGAAAGTCGAGTTTATTGTCAGATGCACAAGTACATGTGTGCACAGGTGCAATGAAAAACTTATTTGCAGCAGCATCACAGGCACATAGCAGCATATAAGCAGCATTCACAAGAAAAACATAAATTAAACAGAAATTATACACAATTTTTGCAAGAGAGGACACAATTAGAAGAAAAAAAGTCCATAGAAGTGCAAAATAATCAAAGTGGTCATAGTGTTGCTATACTGAGGTAGTGATTAGGGTTGTGCCGGTTGGTTCAAGAACTGAATGATTGAAGGGAAGTAGCTAACCTTGAACCTGGTGGTGTGGGATTTCAGGCTTCTGTACCTCCTGCCCGATGGTAGCTGTGAGAAGATGGCACGGCCTGGATGGTGGGGATCTTTGACGATGGATGTTGCTTTCTTGAGGCAGCGCCTCGTGTAGATACTACCAGTGGTCCACAATTCTGGTCTCCTTAGTAAAGGAAGGATATACTGGCATCGAACACAATCTAAAAGAGTTTCACTGGGCTAATTCCTGGGATGAGAGGGTTGTTCTGTCACACCTGGCTAAATAAATTAGATCTGTGTTCTCCATTTTTGGAGTTTAGAAGAATGAAGGGGTGAACTTATTGAAACATGTAAGATCCTGAGGAGGCCATGACAGGGTGTTGAGATGTTCTCACCAGTGGGAGAATCTCAGATAAGCGGACATAGTTACAGGACTGGGGGTTGTGGCAGTGGGGGTGGGGGCAAGCATTTTTTGAAGCTGAGGTGCGTCGGAACTTCTTGGACAGGGTGGTGAATCTCTGGAATTTTCTGTCCTGGAGGGTTATGGACATTAGGTCATTGGGGGTATTTAAAAAGGAGGGAAAATCAGGGAACTGAGGGCTACAGGGAACTGGCACAGAAGAGGAGATGAGGCTCAGGGTATATCAGCCATTATGAAAAATTTCTTCAGCCAGAAGGTGTTGAATCTGTGGGATTTGTTGCCACGGAACACTGTGGAGGCCAAGTCATTGGGTGTATTTAAGGCAGAGGTTGCCTTAAGTACAACCAATTTAAGTGTATTTTAAATTGGGTGTATTTAAGGCAATAAATAAGGTTCTTGATAGATAAGGGGGTTAATGGTTACGGGGGTATGGCAGGAGAATGGGGTTGAAAAGAAATCAGTCATGATTGAATGGCGGAGCAGACTTGATGGGCTGAATGGCCTACTTCTGCTTCTATTCTCTGATGTCCTTCTGTCCAACGCACTTGACACATAACTGCCCTCTAAAATGGCAGAGCAAATCAGGGCAGTTAGGGATGGGCAATAAGTGCTGGCTTTGACAAGAATCCCGAAAATGGAGCAAACTTAAAAATAAAAGTTCTTGTTTCTGCTTGGAATACTTTGGTTTACTCTATTCTGAAGTCTTCCTTCTCCTTTCTCTCTGGGTCACATTTAACTATTTCTGACCCCAAGGGAGCATAATTCATGTTCAGTCCCAGACAGCAAGTGTCAGCCAGCCATCACACCACAAGAACTATCACAGAGAGGCTTCAGTGACAAGAGAATAAGCAAGAAATTCTCCTTTTTTTTACACTACAAGTTATGATCTGAGTGTAGAACTTGAAAGTGAATTGGATATGTACCAGTAAACATCAGTATCTGCCTTGCTCTGGTGTACAAGTCATCCAGCCTTGTTGGGAACTTCAGTTTCTGGGTAGCACCTTTTGCTGGGTTTAAGATGGCTTTCCCTTGTAAGTTGTGGGTCAATAATAATGAGAAAGCCAATTCAAGTTTTGAAATCTTGTTTACTGCTTTGATAATGGTTTACAACTTCATTAAATAGAATTTGACAACATAAGAACAAGCATGAAAAGAGAGATAAAAGAAGCAAAGATTTAAAAAATAAACACGGGATTCAACAAAGCAAATTTTCATAGAGAGATACAGCATGGAAACAGGCCCTTCAGCCCATCAAGTCTGCACCAATAATCAAGCACCCTATCATACTAATCCATTTATCATACTAATTCCATTTCATTCTCCCCTCATTCCCATCAATTTAGCTATTAGGAGAGGTTGGACAAGCTTGGATTGTTTTCTCTGGAGCCTCGGAAGCTGAGGGGAGACCTGATAGAAAAATATAAAATTATGAGAGGTGTGGGCAGGACAGATAGTCTTTTTCCCCAGGTGGAAATGTCAAATACTAGCTTCAAGGTGAGAGGAACACATTCTGGTGTAAGTGGTGGAAGCAGATACTATAGCGATGTTTAAAAGGCACTTAGACAAACTCATGAACAGGCAGGGAATTGAGGGTTATAGATCATGTGCAGACAGATGCACAGTTTAAGTTGGCATCATGGTCGGCACAGACACTGTAGGCCGAAGGGCCTGTTCCTGTGCTGTACTGTTCTATGTTCTATGTTCCCTCAGATTCTATCACTCACTTACACTCAAGGGGCAAGTTACAGTTGCAGTTAAAGATATCTTTATTAGTCACATGTACATTGAAACACACAATGAAATGCATCTTTTGCGTAGAGCGTTCTGGGGGCAGCCCGCAAGTGTCGTCACGCTTCCGGCGCCAACATAACATGCCCACAACTTCCTAACCGGTATGTCTTTGGAACGTGGGAGGAAACCGGAGCACCTGGAGGAAACCCACACAGATACAGGGAGAATGTACAAACTCCTTACAGACAGTGGCCAAAAGTGAACCCGGGTCGCTGGCGCTGTAATAGCGTTACGCTAACCGCTACACTACTGTGCCTGCCCTCCACCTCCCGGCATATCTTTGGGATGTGGGAGGAAATCAGGGCATCAGGAGGAAAGCCATGTTCTCACAGGGTGAACATGCAATCTCCACATAGACAGCACCAGAGGTCAGAAGTGAACCCTGAGACATGAGACTGCAGCTGTAATGGTTGCACCAGTGTCTAATTTTATTAGGCAAACACAAAAAGGTAAACCTCATTCACATATGAGTCACACCCCCACCCCCACCTTTCGATAAGATAAGATCTTTATTAGTCACATGTACATCGAAACACACAGTGAAATGCATCTTTGCATGGAATGCGCTCGGGGCAGCCCGCAAGTGTCGCCACGCTTCCGGGGCCAACATAGCATGCCCACAACTTCCTAACCTGTACGTCTTTGGAATGTGGGAGGAAACTGGAGCACCCGGAGGAAACCCACTCAGATACAGGGAGAATGTACAAACTCCTTACAGACAGTGGCCGGAATTGAACCCGGGTCACTGGCACTGTAATAACGTTATGCTAACCGCTATGCTAATGATGCCTTTCCTCAGCGTCTTTCAAAGCTAAACAGAAAGTAGACTTATACCCCTGCTTTTACAGTACTTAGGAAGTAAAAGGGCAATGGGATTCATTGGAGAGCTCTTTCACAGACCCAACATGGACTCAATGGGCTGTACACCTCAATGATAGGGCAAAGTATTTCCTTCCCTATTGATGCATCTTTGTTCACACAAGCCACACAGCATCTAAAGTGCAATCAAACTTTGATACAGACTCACAGGATGTGCACAAGATGACCACACCCCTTTACTCCCCAGCTCCCAATAGTCCTTGTTCATTATGATTAGGCATGTATGCATATAATATATGTGTGCCCCTGCACAAATGGCCTTTTTAAAATTCCTTTGAGTACACTTGCACAATCAAGCTGTTCCAAATACTGAAAACAGCTGTTAGTTACATCCATGTAACGTTCCATGATAAATCATTCACTTTTCTGACCTTACCAGATGTTGGGCAACTTCCTGCTTCGATCTTTCCTGAAGGCAAAGACTGACTCTCTGACCTCCCCTTCTTGCTTATTTAAGTTGGAGCAACATTCAGAAAGTGTACTGGAGCTCTCTATGTCACTGCATGGACTTCTCAGACAAGTATCTCAGAATCAGAGTCAGAATCAGGTTTATCATCACTGACATACGTCATGAAATTTGTTGTTTTGCAGCAGCAGTACAGTGCAAGACATAAAAATTATTGTAAGTTACAAAAATAAATAAATAGTGCAAAAGAGGAAAAATGAGGTAGTGTTAATGGGTTCATGGACCATTCAGAAATCTGATGGTGGAGAGGAAGAAGCTGTTCCTGAAACATTGAGTGTGGGTCTTCAGGCTCCTGTGCCTCCTCTCTGTTGGTAGTAACAACAAGAGGGCATGTCCCAGATGGTGAGGGTCCTTAATGTTGGAAGCTGCCCTCTTGAGGCACTGCCTCTTGAAGATGTCCTTGATGGCAGGTAGGGTTGTTCCTGTGATGAAGCTGGCTGAGTCTACAACCCTCTGCAGCCTCTTTTGATCCTGCATATTGGAGCCTCCATACCAGGCTGTGATGCAACCAGTCAGGATGCTCTCCACCATGCATCTGTAGAAGTTTGCAAGAGTCTTTTGTGACATACCGAATCTCCTCAAACTCCTAATAAAGTAGAGCCACTGGTGTGCCTTCTTCTTGATTGCATCAGTGTGTTGGGCCCAAGGTAGATCCTCTGAGATGTTGATGCCATCAAAATCTATAATCATGATCAGGGTATGATGATGTGCTCCATTGACTGATTCAGGTCACTGCATCCATAGGCAGAGGAGGACTTGATCCCACCCTTGTCCCGTTTCCTGTGTCTCAGTCACGTCCTGTTTAGAGACACCCATGTCGTTGAAGGTTGGTGATACTCAAAGAGCCTTACTGTTGGGTCTTGAATGAGTTCCTTATTTTCTGACCATACATGATGGATATGTGATAATAAGTTAAGCACAACATTGTGGGCCAAAGGGCCTATTCCTGTGCTGTACTGTCCTATGTTCTATCAAACCATTCATCCTCTTCATTTGTGATTCAAATCATTAAATTGGTTGGACCAGCTTGGATTGTTTTCTCTGAAGCATCGGAGGCTGAAAGGAGACTTTATAAAATTATGAGAGGCACAAGAGGGTAGACAGCCAGAATCATTTTCCCAGGGTAGAAAAATCAAATACTAGAGGACATCGCTGTTACACAGAGCCACAAGAGATCCTGCAGATGCTGCAATCTGGAACAACACACACAAAATGCTAGAGGAACTCAGCAGGTCAGGCAGCATCTATGGAGGGACATAAACAGTTGACGTTTCAGGTCAAGACCCTTCATGGGGACTGCTGAGTTCCACCAGAATTTTGTGGGCATAGGTGTAAGGCAAGAGGGGGAAAGTTTAAAGGAGATGTGCGGGGTAAGTTGTTTTATACAGAGAGTGGTGGGTGCCTGGAACAGGCTGCCGGGGGTAGGGTGGAAGCAGATACGATTGTAGCGTTTAAGAGATGTTTAGACAGGCACATGAACAGGCAGGAAATGGATGGATATGATTATCTGCAGGTAGATAGGTTTAGTCTAATTTAACATCATGGTCGGCACAGACATTGTGGGCCGAAGGGCCTGTTCCTGTGCTGTACTGTTACAAATGCACAATATATCATATAAGAATTAGGAACAGGAGTAGAATATCTGATCACGTTGATAGGATGATCTTATACCTCGCTTCCATTTTTCAGCACTATCCCCTTATCCCTTGATTCCTCCAGTATCCAGAAATCTATTGATCTTTATTTTAAATGCAAATCAATGACTGGGCATCCATAGCTTTCAGAAGTAGAGAATTCCAAGGATTCTCCAACCTCTGAGTGAAGATGTTTCTTCTCATCTGAGTCCTAAATGGTCTATCCTTAATTCTGAGACTGTGACCCTTGGTTCTGGAAGCTCAGCCGGCAGGAAACACCCTCCCCACATCTGTCAAGTCCTCTCAGAACTTTGTCTGCTTCAATGAGTTCATCTTCCTTTTATAAATTCAAGAGAATAATGACCCAGTCTACTCAATCCCTCCTCATACTGTAAACCCACTATCCCAGTAAACAGTCCTGTGAATCTTTACTGTACTGTTTCTATAGCAAGTGTAGCCTTTTGTAGGTAAGGAGTTCAGAACTGTACATCGTAGATACAACTGTACATAGGGGCAGGCACGGTAGTGTAGCGGTTAGCATAACGCTGTTACAGCACCAGTGACCTGGGTTCAATTTCGACTGCTGTCTGTAAGGAGTTTGTATGTTCTCCCTGTGACTGCATGAGTTTCCTCCGGGTGCTCTGGTTTCCTCCCACGTTCCAAAGGTTTGAGGGTTAGGAGCTGTGGGCATGCTATGTTGGCGCCAGAAGCGTGGTGACAATTGCGGGCTGCCCCCAGAACACTCTATGCAAAAGATACATTTCACTGTGTGTTTCAATGTACATGTGACTAATAAAGAAATCTTATCATAGTACTCCAGGCACAGTCTTTTCAAGGCTCTATATAATTGTATTAAGACAAATTACAAATTTCTGCAGATGTGCGGTGGAGACCATTCTGATTGGTTGCATCACTGCCTGGTATGGAGGCTCCAATGCACAAGATCTGTAACTGCAGAGGGTTGTAGACTCAGCCAGCTCCATCACGGGCACAGCCCTCCCTGCTACTGAGGACATCTTCAAGAGGCAGAGCCTCAAGAAGGAGGCATCCATCATTAAGGACCCTCACCACCTGGGACATGCCGTCTTCTCATTACCCCCATCAGGGAGGAAGTACAGGAGCCTGAAGACCCACACACAACGATTCAGAAACAGCTTCCTCCCTTCCGCCATCGGATCTCTGAATGGTCCATGAACCCATGAACACTACCTCGTTATTCCCTTTTTTGCACTATTTTTTTTGTAACTTACAATAATTTTTATATCTTGCACTGTACTTTTATAGTACTAGTAATTTTATGTCTTTGTACTGTACTGCTGCTGCAAAACAACAAATTTAATATCGTTTAAGTCAGTGATAATAAATCTGATTCTGAAGTTTACTCTTATACTTAAAACCTCCTGTAATAAAATCCAACGTATCTTTTACCTTGCTGATTTCATGTATCTGCATGTTAGATTTCACTGACTTGTGGAGAAGGACACCTGGGGCCCTTTAAACTACATCACCAATGTTTTATCTTTTTAAAATATTTAGCATTCTGTTTTTTTTCCAGGTTTTTTCTCACACTCCACCTGCCTTGATTTTACCTCCTCACTCAGTTTGAAGCTTTTGACCCTTCGTTGACATATTCCCCTATTTAATTTCCCATCATCACCAAACTTTGAAATGTTACACGAGAGACTGCAGATGCTGGAGTCTGGAGCAGCAAACAATCTGCTGGAGGAACAGATTGCAGTGCCCTGATGAACGTCGACAATTCCTTTCCTCCCACAGACGCTGCTCGACCCGCTGAGTTCCTCCAGCAGATGGTTTGTGGCTTTGAAATATTACCAATTAGTAAATTGGCTTATTATTGTCACATGTACTGAGATACAGTGAAAAATTTGTCTTACATATCGTTCATTCAGATCAATTCATTACATCAGTGCATTGAGGTAGTACAAGGTTAAACAATAACAGAATGCAGAATAAAGTGTTGCGGTTGCAGAGAAAATGCAGTGCAGGCAGACAATAAGGTGCACCGTCATAACAAGGTAGATTGTGAGTTATTGTACGAGGGAACCATTCAATGGTCTTATAACAGTGGGAGAGAAGCCGTCTCTGAGCCTGGTGGTACGTGCTATCAGGCTTTTGTATCTTCTGCCCGATGTGAGGGGGGCGAAGAGAGAATGTTCGAGGTGGGTGGGGTCTTTGATTATCTGGTTGTTTTACTGTGGCAGTGAGAATGTGTACAAGAGTCCATGGAGGGGAGGCTGGTTTCTGTGGTGTGTGAGCTGTGTTCACAACTCTGCAGTTTTTACTGGTTACATTTGGTTCCCTCAGCCAAATCATTGATACAAGTTCCAAATGACTGGGGCTCAAGCACCCATCCCTGTGGGACCCCACTAGTCACAGCCTGCCACCCTGAGGAAGACCAGATCATTCCTGCTCTTCATTTCCCTTGTTAACCAACTCTCAATCCATGCTGGAATATTACATGTGCTCTAAACTTGTTCACCATCCTTCTCTGTGGGATCTTATCAATAGCCTAATAACACATCCACTGGCTCCCTCTCATCTAGGTAAATGGAGTCATAGACTAATACAGCATGGAAACAGGCCCTTTGGCTCAACCCGTCTGTGCTGACCAAGATGCCCATCTAATCTGTATTTGGCCCATATCCCTCTAAAGCTTTCCTATCCACATACCTGTCCAAGGGTCTTTTAAATGCTGTTATTGTACCTGCCTCAACCACTTTCTCTGGCAGCTCGTTCCATATACACACCCCGCCCCCTCTGCACGAATAAGTTACTCCTCAGGTCCCTTTTAAATCTTTCCCCTCTCATCTTAAACCTGCACCCTCTAGTCTTTGATTCCCGATCCCTGGGAGAAAAGACCGTGGCTCCCAATTCTCCACAGGGATATGCCAAGGGTTACATGAACACACTGTGCAGAAAAACAACTTGACAGCTTAAACTCGGGCTCAACAATCTTCCAAGAAGTCAGTTTTGTCTGACTTCGAATCCTGTCAACATTAGTCGTCACCATTTGCAAGTGAATTCTTTTTGAATGCCGTTGTTACGCTTCTTTTAAATCAATGTTGAAGCACACTGCCCACAGAAGAGATGTATTGTAAGACCATGTACAATTAAATTAGATTAAGGCTGTGCATTCGACCTGCAGGCGATTATTTAGCGGTCGATGTTTATTGTCATGTGACCTTGTCTTGAGCTTTAATTAAACATTTGAGATTTTGCTCTGTTTCACAGGTCCTTTGACAATTACACCTGCGTGATGCTTGCAAGCCGTGAGTTATAAGCCATTGCCTTTTGACAGGCTGCTGGTTTCTATTTTAAGTCCCCCGCTCGCCCACTTGCATGAAGATATTTTTATGCACGTTGCAGATTCTGTACTCCTAAGAGGCTGGCATCAAGTCGTCCATGTGTTCCAACATTTCGCTTCCAAAATAGGCAATGTTAATATACTGATTGGTGCTTAATCAGCTGGAACTGCGCTGGGAACTGGAGGCTGAAGGAACACCGCCACCGAGGTGCAGGGACTGAGCACGCTCTGTGGGACCTCAGCTTAATAACCCTCCTGGAAGATGGATGAGTTTGCAAGGAGACTGGGAATTTGTGCGTCCTCTGGGTCGGTGTTTGTTAGTGAGGTGGTGCTTCATGTCGGTGGGTGCCTGGGAGCACCTGTGCATGCACTTTGTGTGTCTGCGTTTTTGCTGGGTGTCGCAGACTACAAGGACTGTGATCACAAGGGGCCTGATCGTCCTGCTCTGTGACAGGGGGAGGAGGCTACTTGTGCCTTTAACCCCTTCCCATGTTAAAGATGCACGTAGATAGACACTTAGAACATAGAACACTACAGCACAGTACAGGCCCTTCGGCCCACTATGTTGTACCAACATTTTATTGTGCTCTAATATCTATCTAACCCTTCCTTCCCACATAGCCCTCCATTTCTCTATCATTTATGTAGCTATCTAAGGGTCTCTTAAATGTCCCTAATGTTTTGCCCCCACAAGCTTTGCCGGCAGGCATTCCATGCACACACCACTCACTGTGTAACATCTTACCCCTGACATCCCACTTATACCTTCCTCCAATCACCTTAAAATTATGTCTCCTAGCCCTAGCTCGCTCAACCTATCCTCATAAGACATGCTCTCCAATCCAGGCAGCATCCTGGTAAATCTCCTCTGCACCCTCTCTAAAGCTTCCACATCCTTCCTATAATGCGATGACCAGAACTGAACACAATACTCCAAGTGTGGTCTAACCATAGTTTTATAGAGCTGCAACATTACCTCGTGGCTCTTGAACTCAGTACCCTGGCTAATGAAGGCCAACACACCATACGCCTTCTTAGCAACCCTATTGACCTGCGTGGCAACTTATTTATAAAGATTCGATCCATGCCTGTTGATGACTGTCCTCTCTTTTTCCATGATCCAGACCAAAAATAGAAAGAGCAAAATACAAGCTGCTGGAGGAACTCAGCCAGTCAGACAACATCCATGGAGGGAAATGGACAGTCTAGACTACCGGGATCGGACGAAGGATCTCCACTGGAAACGTCGACTGTCCATTTCCCTCCATGGATGCTGCCTGACCTGCTGAGTTCCTCCAACAGCTTGTTTTTTGCTCCAGATTCCAGCATCTGCAGTCTCCAAGATATAGAAGGATATGGTCCTAATGCGAGTAAGTGGGATTAGTGTAGATTGTCAGAAAGGTCGGCATGGATATGGTGGGCTGAAGGGCCTGTTCTGTACATCAATTTTCTGAACAGACGAAAGACACGATGATGCCGGAGGAACTCAGCAGGCCGGGCAGCATCCATGGAGAAAAGCAGGCGGTCAACGTTTCAGGTCAGGACCCTTCTTCAGGACCGAAGATAGGAAAAGGGGAAGCCCAGTATATAGGAGGGACAAGCAGAGCAGTGATAGGTGGACAAAAGAGGGGAGGCGAGGTGGGCGCAGGGTGGTGATAGGTAGATGCAGGTAAGAGATAGTGATGGGCAGGTGCGGGGGAGGAGGGGAGAGCAGATCCACCGGGGGATGGGTCAAAGGTAAGGAGAGAGATGAAAAAAAAGTAGGAAAAAAGAGGCTAGGAAAGAAAAAAGAAGCTAAGAAAGGGAAGAAGAGAAGAAGCATGGTGGGGGGGGGGGGGGGTGGTGGGTGGGGAAGGAGGGTGGGGATTACCTAAAGTGGGAGAATTCAATGTTCATGCCGTTAGGCTGCAAGGTTCCAAGATGGAAAATGAGGTGCGGTTCCTCCAGTTTGTACTTGGAATTCTCCTGGCGGAGGAGGAGGCCGAGGACTGACACATCAGTGATAGTGTGGGAGGGGGAGTTGAAGTGACTGGAACCGGGGAGATGCAGATCGCGGTTATGGACAGAGGGCAGGAGTTCTGCGAAACGGTCACCTAGTCTGCGTTTGGTCTCACTAATATAGAGGAGGCCACACTTGGAGCACCAACTGCAGTAGATGATATTAAGGGAGGTGCAGGTGAACCTCTGTCTCACCTGAAAGGACTGTTTGGGTCCCTGGATGGAGGTGATGGAGGTGGTGTAGGGGCAGGTGTTGCACCTATGGTGGGGGCAGTGGGAAGTTCCTGGGGTGGGAGCGGGATGGGTGGGGGGAGGAGTGAACGAGGGAGTCACGGAGAGAACAGTCCCTGCGAAAGGCAGAAGAGGGTGGGGAAGGGAGGATATGCTTGGTGGTGGGGTCCTGTTGGAGATGGCAGAAGTGGCGGAGAATGATGTATTGGATACGTAGGCTGGTAGGAATAAATGTGAGAACAAGGGGGACCCTATCGCTGTTGGGTCTGGGAGGGGTGGGGGTGAGAGCGGAGGTGCGGGAAATGGCAGAGATACAGGTGCGAGCTCTCTCGACCACAGTCGGCGGGGGGAGCCCCGGTTAGAAAAGAAGTTGGACATCTCGGATGTCCTGGAGCGGAAAGCCTCATCGTCGGAGCAGATGTGGCGGAGGCAGAGAAGTTGAGAAAAAAGGATAGCATCCTTGCAAGAGACGTGGTGCGAGGAGCTGTAATCGAAGTAGCTGTGGGCGTCTGTGGGTTGGTAGAAGATGTCAGTGGATAAGGAATCTCCTAAGATGGAGATGGAAGGATCGAGTAAGGAGAGAGAGGTGTCAGAGATAGTCCAAGTGTATTGGAGGGCAGGGTGAAAATTAGCGGCAAAATTTATGAAACTGTCAAATTCCGCACGGGTACAAGAGGTGGCTTTTGTCGATGTAGCGGAGAATATCTAGCGATATAGTGGAGGTTTTTCATCTAGATTCCAGCATCTGCAGTCCTTTGTTTCTCTAAATTTCTGAACAGTCCATGAACACTACCTCATTGTTCCATTTTTTTTTGCACTATTTATTTATTTTGTAATTTAGAGTTTTTTTATGTCTTTGCACTGTACTGCTGCTGCAAAACAAATTTCACATCATATAAGACAGTGATAATAAACCTGATTCTGATTCTGATTCTACCAACTCCATAACTCTGTGGCAAAAATCAAGCCGCTGGAGGAACTCAGTAGGTCATCCTATGGAGGGAAATGGACAGTCAACGTTTCTGGTCCAGATGAAGGATCTCGACCCAAAATGTCAACTGTCCGTTTTCCTCCTTAGATGCTGCTAAACTGCTGAGTTCCTCCAGCAGTTTGCTTTTTGCTCCAGATTCCAACATCTGCAGTCTCTTGTGTCTCCATAACTTTATATTCCCTTCCAGCCCTGTTTTCTCTGTGCTTCCCCACTCCGCTGTTTTTAGCAACCCCATCCTCCCTTCCTTACAGCCTCACTTAAACATGAACAGTCAAACTCATTTCCCACAAATCTGTAATAAAAACAGAAAATGCTGGAAACACTCCTCAGGCCAGGCAGCATATGTGGAGAGAGAAACAGACAATGATTTGTGTTTGTGACCCTTCACCAGAACACAGAGAGAGAGAAATACAAGTTTTCAGTAGGGGAGAGGTGTATAGAACAAAGGGAATGTCTGTGATAGGACGGGATGAAGTGTCTTAATGGGGGCAGTTACCAGCACATTAAACTTATCCTATCAGATTCCATAATCTTCAGCCCTTTGTTGCCTCCACCTATCACCTCCCAGCCTCTGTCTCTACTTCCACCCTTCCCTCCCCCATCTCCCTGTCATCCTTCCTCACCTGGATCTACCTATTGCCTGCCAGTTCCTGCTCCATCCCTTCCCCTCACCTCTTTATACCGGCTATCTCCCCTCTTTCAGTCCAGACGAAGGGTCTTGACCTGAAACGTCAACTGTCCATTTCCCTCCACAGACGCTGCCTGACCTGCTGAGTTCTTTCAGCAGTTTGTTCTTGCTCCATGCTCCAGCATCTGCATCTCTGACTCAGAAGGGTGAAATCATTGTGGCAGGTGAAAACAGGTTAAGTGACTACGGCTGTCTAATTCGTTGCTAATGTGGTTTCTGGCCAGATTACAGACAGACAATGCAAGAAGTGGCAGCTATAAAGCATGTACATGGGGCTCTAATGGCTTTTAAACAACATAAGCCATATGAAGCTTCCTTAATGTCCCAATTACAAAATTCTTTTTTTGGATCACCTGATCTAACATTAGTGTTAGCGTCAACACACATTTAGCCAACTGAAGATTGGTACAATCCAATTTCCAACCATCAGTGCCTAGCAACAATGTAAGTTCAATGGGCCAATGGACTTTTAGCTTTAGGACATCTAGGACAGCTTCTATCCCTTGGCTATAAGACTATTGAATGGTTCCTTTATACGTTGAGATGGACTCTTGACCTCACAATCTATCTTGTTTGATCTTGCACCTTATTGTCTACCTGCAATGCACTTCCCTGTAGCTGTGACACTTTACTCTGTACTCTGTTATTGTTTTTACCTGTACTATCTCAATGCACCCTGTACTAACTCAATGTATCTGCACTGTGTAATGAATTGACCTGTACGATCGGTATGCAAGACAAGTTTTTCACTGTAACTCGGTACAAGTGACAATAATACACCAATACTAGTACCAACAATGGGTAACAGGCCATTTGTGAAAACACCTCATGGTTTTAGTTTCATTTGGGCAACTTTTAAAAAAATACTCATTTCCTCGTCTGTCCTTAATTGCTGCTGAACAGAGTGCTTTCTGGGCCATTTTGTAGACAACCATCTTTCTGTGGTTTGTAATCACGTACGCGTCAGACTAGGCAAGATTTCTTTCCCTGAAGAACAGGGTAAGGCAGATGGGATTCTAGAACATTCCAATTGTAAGCCATCTTTGCGAAGACTATCAAAACATAAACTGCTGTGGGAACTCAATGTCAGAGTCAAATGGACAATCAACGTTTCGGGTCAAGACCCTTCATCTGAAAGAGTAGAGGGGAGACAGCCAGTATAAAGAGGTGAAGGGAAGGGTGGAGATCCTGCACATTAACTGTCCATTTCCCTCCACAGATGATGCCTGACCCACTGAATTCCTCCAGCGCTTAGTTGTTTGTTCCTGATCCTGACATTGCAGTCTCTTCAGTAACATTCAGCAACTGGTATAAAGTCTTAAGTCCCTGTTCTCCGTGTTTCTTGATTCCATTAGTGTTGCTGGGACTGGAGGGTTTGAGTTATAGAGATTAGATAGACTTGGACTGTTTTTCCCGGAGGTAAGGAGGCTGAGGGGTGATAGAGGTTTTATAAAATCATGATGGTCACGAATAAGGTGGATGGTCACAGTCATTTTCCCAGGGTAGGGGAGTCTAAAACTAGAGGGCAGAGGTTTAAGGTGAGAGGGGAAAGACTTAAATGAGATGTGGGGGGAAGTTCTTCACAAAAAGGTGGTGGGTATATGGAATGAGCTGGCAGAGGAAGTGGTAGAGGCAGGTACAATTATAACGATTAAAATTACAACAGGTACGTGGATAGGAAAGGTTTAGAGGGATATGGGTCAAATGCAGGCAAATGGGACTGGGTCAGGTAGGCATCTTGGTTGGCATGGACCAGTTGGGCCAAAGGGCCTGTTTCTATGATGTGTAACTTGATGATTCTATGATTCTTTCATCTCTATTGCTAAGACTAGATTGTTCACTGAGTTTTAAATCCATGGTGGGACTTGAACTTGAGTTTCTGGATTGTTAGCCCAGGTCTCTGTTACTAACCAGTGACATAACCATTACTCCCACTGCCATACATTTGGTACCAGTTCAAACATTTAGAATGCAATGCCATCAGTTATCTTGCAAAGCATTTTAAGTTTACACAGCTTCGAATGTGAAAAGACAGCCTAGTTATTGACTGTGATATAATGCAGTAGAGGTGGTTCTGGACTATGTATCAGGGCCACACTTGGTCCAAGGGAACATTAGCAAAACCAGAGGCAACTTCAATTACAAACCAGAAGCAGGAGCAGGATCCTCAGCCTCTGGAACCTGCTCCACCATTTAGTAAGATCATGGCTGATTTGCCTGTAACCTCCTCCACATTCCCAACTACCCCCAATCACTCCCTTGACCATCAAGAACCTATCCACTTCAGCCTTAAAAATATTCAAAGCCTCTGCTTCCACTGCCCTTTGAGGAAGAGTTCCAAAAACTTGCAACTTATGAGAGAAAAAAAATTTCCTTGATTGCATTAAATGGGTGTCTCTTTGTATTTACACAGTGACCCCTTGTTCTATATTCTCTAACATCCTCTCTACAAGACCCCACAGAACATTCTATGGTTCAATCACATCCCCTCTCACTTTTATAAATTTCTGTGCGTATAAGCTCCTCATAAGCCTATTCTACATTTTGGCTTCAGAATCAGAGTTAGAATCACGTTTATTATCACTGACTTATATGATGTGAAATTTGTTGTTTTGCGGCAGCAGTACAGTGCAAAGACATAAAACTACTATAAATTGCAAAACAAATAGTGCAAAATAAAGGAATAATGAGGTAGTGTTCATGGGTTCATGGACCATTCAGAAATCTGATGGCAGAGGGGAAGTAGCTGTTCCTGGATCATTGGGTGTGGGTCTTCAGGCTCCTGTACCTCCATGCTGATGGTAGTAACGAGAAGAGGGCATGCCCTGGATGGTGAGGGTCCTTAGTGATGGATAACACCTTCTTGAGGCACCGCCTCTTGGAGACATTCTCAATGGTGGGGAGGGTTGTGCCCGTGATGGAGCTGACTGAGTCTCCAACCCTCTGCAGCCTCTTGCAATCCTGTGCATTGGAGCCTCCATACCAGCCGGTGATGCAACCAGTTAGAATGCTCAGCAGGCTAAGTAAGTCTGCTCCAAATTGTTTCCTTAAATAAGGGGATGAGGTACTATACACACTACTCCAGTTATGGTCACACTCATTCCAACTGAATCATAACTTCTCTACTTCTGTGTTCAGTTCCCTTATAAATGCACAATAACATTCAGCTACCTTCCTTAAGCCACACTGACCTTGTTTTATCACCTTGACTTTTTTGAAGTGTCCCATTATGACGTCTTTAATAGTAAATTCTAATCTTCTCCCAGTGACAGATGTTAGGTTATCAGGCTTGTAGTTTCCTGCTTTCTGTCTCCCTTTTTGAATAAAGTAGTTACATTTGATATTTTCCAATCTAATGGAACCTTCTCTGAATCTGGGGTATTTTGGAAAATTAAAACTACACATTAACCATCTCACTAACCACGTCCTTTGAGAACCTAGGATGAAGTCCATCCTTGTTATTGGTTTATTATTGTCACATGTACTGAGATGCAGTGAAAAGCTTTTGTGTGTTATGCAGACAGGTCATGTCAAACGTGATTACATTGTGGTAGCAAAAAGAAAACAGAATGCAGAGTACTGAAGGAACACAACGGGTTAGGTTGCATCTGTGGAGGGAAATGGACAGTCGTTGTTTCGGGTTGAGACCCTTCATCTGAACTATAATGTTGCAGTTACAGAGATAGTGCAGTACAGGTGGACAGATAAAGTGTAGGGGCCCCAGAAACCCATCAGTTTGTAGCTCCAACAACTTGCTCAGTACCACTTTCCTGATGATTATAATTTTCCTAAGTATCCTCTCTCTTTCAATTCCCAATTTCTGGGATGTTAATTGTGAAGGCTGTAGTAAATGTCCATTTAATTCATCTGCTATTGGTATTGGTATTGGTTTATTATTGTCACTTGTACCGAGGTACAGTGAAAAACTTGACTTGCATATCATTCATACAGATCAATTCATTACACAGTGCATTGAGGTCGTACAGGGTAAAAACAATAACAGAATGCAGAATATAGTGCTACAGTTACAGAGAAAGTGCAGTGCAGGCAGACAATAAGGTGCAAGGTCATAACGAGGAGGATTGTGAGGTCAAAAGTCCATCTCATCGTATAAGGGAACCGTTCAATAGTCTTATCACTGTGTGATAGAAGATGTCCTTGAGCTTGGTGGTACGTGCCTTCAGTTTCCTGTATCTTCTGCCTGATGGGAGAGGGGGGAAGAGAGAATGACCCGGGTGGGTGGGGTCTTTGATTATGCCGGCTGCTTCACCAAGGCAGCGAGAGGTATAGACAGAGTCCATGGAGGGGAGGCTGGTTTCCGTGATACACTGGGCTGTGTCCACAACTTTCTTCAGTTTCTTGTGGTCCCAGGAAGAGCAGTTGCCATACCAAGCTGTGATGTATCCAGATAGGATGCTTTCTTTGGTGCAGTGATAAAAATTGCTTGCTCATGTTTTCCATTATTAATTCTCCAGACTCACATTTTCTACATTCTAATCACACTCAGGGGACGGTTCATCCTGGATTCCCCTATTGTTTGCACTGGGGACTGTCCTTCATTTATTATCCCAGTTTTGGCCTCCATTTCCGATATGACCACCCCATCAAAACTTCGCATAACTCTTTCCAGTTATGTCCCAGCCACCTCCTTTCACCCAAATCTAATCTGGAGAGGGTGCAGAAAAGATTCAAAGAAATGTTGCTGAGCTGGAGGGTTTAGTGGCTGGAGAGATGGATAGACTGGAACTGTTTTCTCTAGAGTGGAGAGGCTGAGCGGTGACCTGATAGATGTTTATGAAACTATGAGGGGCATAGATAGGGTAGATTGTCACAGTTTCCCAAGGTAGGGGAGTCTTAAACTAGAGGGCATAGGTTTAAGGTGAGAGGGGAAAGATTTAAAGGGGATTGGAGGGGCAAATTTTTCACGCAGAGGGTGGTGGGTGTGTGGAACGAGCTGCTAGAGGAGGTGGTAGAGGTGGGCACAGTTACAACATTTGGGCAGGTCCATGGACAGGGAAGGTTTAGAGGGATATGGGCCAAACTCCTCAGCCACATGCTCACCCAGACTCGCTTCCACAGCCACGTGTCTCACATCACTCCCTCTCACTCCCCCCCAACTTACCTACCTTCCCCCCCTCACCTGGACTCACCTACCAGCCTGTTCCCCTCCCCTTCCCTCCACCCTTTTATTCTGGCTTCTGCCCTCTTCCTTTCCAGTCCTGATGAAGGTCCTCGGGTTGAAACGCTGACTGTTCATTTCCCTCCATAGATGCTGCCTGACCTGCTGAGTTCCTCCAGCATCTTGTGTGTGTTGCTCCAGATTCCAACATCTGCAGAATCTCTTGTCTCCCCGTTAGGGTAGAGGGGCAAATTGCCTGAAGGTTGTTTCCATGCTGTATAGCTCTGTGAATCTCTATTCAGTCTTTCTTGACAGGTGTGACCCCTTTTTTTCTTGTATCAACCATGCCAACGTCTTTTGCATCTTCTCTAACATCTGTGTATCCTTTCCATAGTTACGGACCTAATGCAGGTAAGCGGGATGTGCATAGATAGGTACAACAGGCAGTAATGGGCTGAGGGGCCTGTTTCAGTGCTGTACAAATCTATGACTCTATAACATGGACACCAGAATGGTGCAGGATGTAGCATGATCTAATCGAACTCTATACACCTTTGAGCAGCTGGCTATATCCATAAAGATACGTCACAGGGTTACTTCAAAGTGTGGGCATAAGCCTGCAATGTGTGAGTTGCTGATTCTACAATCCACAGCATTGTTAATGTTGTTCATGCCCCATCAACACTGTTGTATTCACTTATGACGTCACAAAGGCCCTCTTTCTTATTTCATGCCACTGGAGTTAGACCCTCTGCTATTTTTGGCCCTGGGAACTGGGAGAGAATCCAAGCAGACAGATGTGCCTGTTTTAAAATTCCTTTGATGGTGCGTGAAAGTGCTCCAAACAGCCTTCACTTCTGAGTTTGAAGGGACAGAGCACAATAAGGCTATTGGTTTTAGTATTGTCACATGTACTGAGATACGTAGAAAAGCTTTTGCTTCCGAGCCATCCAGGCAGCTCGTTCCATACATAAAGCAGTAAAAAGAAAAACAGAACGCAGAATATAACGTTAGAGAGAAAGTGCAGTGCATGTAGACAATAAGGCGCAAGGGCAACAACAGGGTAGATTGGGAGATCAAGAGTTCATCTTTAGCAATGAGAGGTTCCTTCAAGAGTCTGATAGAAGCTGTCCTTCAGTCAGGTGGTGTGTGCTTTCAAGCTTCAGTATCTTTTGCTTGACGGAAGAGGGGAGAAGAGAAAATGACTGGGGTGGGAGGAGTACTTGATTGTGTTGGCTGCTTTCCCCAAGCAGCAGGAAGTGTAGACAGAGTCAGTGGAAGGTTAGCTAACGTGATGGACTAGGCTGCGTTCACAACTCTCTGTGATTTCTTGGGCAGGGCAGTTGCAGTACCAAGCTGTGATGCATCCAGACACGATGTTTTCTGTGGTGCATCTGTAAAAATTGGTGAGGATCATCAGGGACATGTTGTAATTCAGTGAAATACAGGGCATTGAGCATTTACTCATTAGTTGGTACCACAATGAATGGGATGGTTAGTCACACCGCTCATAGTCTGCGACTTGGTGGCTCAGTTCGCAGAGCCGTTGCCTCAGCGCCAGTGGTCTGGATCATTCCTGACCTTGGGTACTATCTGTGTGGAGTTGTCCCCGTGATTATATGAGTTTCCTCTGGGTGCTCCAGTTTCCACCCACATCCCAAAGATACGTAGGCCACACTAAATGGCTGGGCCCTGGGGGGCATTGTATGATGGAGGGACCTACTGGTGACACAGTTAGACAAGGTGGCGAAGAAGCTGTATGGTATGCTTGCCTTCATCAATCGGGGCACTGAGTACAAGAATTGGGACGTCATGTTACAGCTGTACAATACATTGGTGAGCTACTGCACTCAGAATATTCTGGTTGCCCAGCTATAGTAAGGATGTGATTAAGCTAAAGAGGGCGCAGAAAGCATTCACAAGCATGTTGCTGGGACTGGAGGGGTTGAGTTATTAGGAGAAATTGGATAGGCTGGGACTGTTTTCCTTGGAGCGAAGGGGGCTGAGAGGTGAATTATGGAGGTCTATAAAGTCATCAGGGGCATAGATAAAGTGTATAATCACAGTCTTTTTCCCAGGATAACAGAGTCTAAGACCTGAGGGAATAGGTTTATAGTGAATGGGGAAAGACTTAAAGGGGACTTGAGGAGCAAGTTTTTCACTCACAAGGTGGTGGGGATATGGAGTAAGCTGCCAGAGGGAGTTGGAGAGGCAGGTACAATTACAATGTTAGGAAACATTTCAACAAGTGCATTGACAGGAAAGGTTTAGAGAGATATGAGCCGAACATCGGAAAATGGGAGTAGATTAAGTAGACATCTTGGTCGGCATGGACGAGTTGGGCCGAAGGGCCTGTTTCCGTGCTGTATAACTCTATGACTCTATGATAATAGAGAGAGGCTTTGAACATCAGAAAATAGAATCAGGCACTAGCCATCTAGTCCCTTGAACATGGTTAATAAGATTATTGCTAAACTTCTACCTCAGCTCCACCTTCCCTCATCCTATATCTCCTTGATTCCATTGGAGACCAAAATCTGTCAGTCTCGACCTTGAACGCAAACATCATCTGAGCATTCACAGCCTTCCGGGCTGGAGATTTCAGGCGCACTTGAGTTTCTAGATAGTTAATTGGCTAACCTGAATCTCATTCCACAGCTACAGGTTCTCCATGACAGGCTTCCTGTACCCCTTCCAACCTTGCCTTGCTATTTGTATTCATTCATAGAATGTGGACCTAAAGGGCAAAGCCAGCATTTAGTGTCCATCCCTTACTTCCCTTTGGCCTGAATGGCTAGCTGGCCCATTGCAAGTCACCTCAAGGTTACTATCAGGTCTGCCATGGTCTCATTGAATGGTGCAATAGGCTTGAGAGGATGAGTGGCTTATTCCTGCTCCTATGTCCTTGTCGGTATGTTTGCAGACACATTGCTGTGGGACTACATTCCTGTGTAGGCTCAGACTAGTGGAGTGGCACTTTTCCTTTTCATGAGCAAATACGATGGGTTTAAACAACAATTCAATGGCTTCACAGTCACCAACACTGATGTAAGCATTTCCCTAATTCCAGATGGAATTCTTTCTTACTGAATTTAAATTCCCACCTCCTTTGGGATGGTTTTACCTCAGGTTTCCAGACCGAGCTGGTGCAACAGAAATAACAGCATCTGTCTCCGTCACCCATGAAATGTTTGTCCCTGTGCAGTTCTGTACATTTTCAGACTTGCAGGAGACATTCCAAACATATTTATTGCACAGTTCCCAGATGTCTGTCATCACTTGTGGAGTTCCTGACAGCCCAAATTCAATCCTGAACTTTCACTGCAAAAGCTTATTTACTTGCACTGAAATTCAGTGCTGCAGCTCAGTATAATCACAGCTCCTCACCAAAGGCGATGTTGGGTTGTGCTCTGATGTTTGCTGAATTTGTTGACAGGTTCCACCATTTCATAACCACTTCTTCCCCCCCTCCCAATCACCTTTCACCTCAAAATGTCAGTGTCTTATCTTGAAACACTCAGTCTATGTCAGTCATAGAGTCATACTGCATGGAAACAGGCCCTACGGCCCAACTCGTCCGGGATGCCCAAGATGCCCATCTAGGCTAGCCCCATTTGCCTGTGTTTGGCCCACTGTGATAAGACTATTGAACAGTTCCCTTATACGATGGGATGGACTCCGACCTCACGATCTACCTTGTGATCTTGCACCTTATTGTCTACCTGCACTGCACTTTCTCTGTAGCTGTGACACTTTACTCTGTACTGTTATTGTTTTTACCTGTACTACATCAATACACTCTGTACCAACTCAATGTAACTGCACTATGTAATGAATTGACCTGTATGATCGGTATGCAAGACAAGTTTTTCACTGTACCTCAGCACAAGTGACAATAATAAACCAATACCAATACCAATATCAATACCATATCCCTCTAAACCTTTCCTACCCACATACCTGTCCAAATGTCTTTTAAATGTCTTCTACCTGCCTCAGCCACTTCCTCTGACAACACAAGAGACTGCAGATGCTGGAATCCGGAGCAACACACAAAACACCGGAGGAACTCAGCAGATCAGGTAGCATCTATGGAGGGAAATTGACAGTCAACGTTCCTCTGGCAGCTTGTTCCATGTATGCACCACCCTCTGTGTGAAGAAGTTGCCCTTCTGGTCCCTTTTAAATCTTTCCCCTCTCAACTTAAACCTACGCCCTCTAGTTTTTTGGTTTCCTTTCCCTGGGAAAAAGACTGCATGTATTTACACCATCTATGCCCCTCATGATTGTATATACCTCTATAAGTTCTTCCCTGAGTCTCCTATGCTCCAAGGAATAAAGTCCAAGCCTGCCCAACCTCTCCCCGAGCCCTTAAGTCCAAGCAAAATTCTCATAAATCTCCTCTGCACTCTTTCCAGCTTAATAACATTTCCTTTAACAGGGGGACCAAAACTGCACAATTAGTGATAATCTGTAATTTTCTGCCTGTGTGGGTGCTGCATTTGGATAGATGCCTGAGGGAGAATAATTTTCAGGACTACATGGAAAGCCAGGTAAAGGACCTGATAGGATTTTGTTAGTGTCAGCATATACCTGATGGGCTGAATATACTCCTTCTGTGCCACAATGTCCATAAAGCAATGATTTGCTTTAAGGTCAGGGTAGGTATTTCTAGAGGAACTTGCACTGAGTGGCCATAATGGAGATATTGGTATTGGTATTGGTTTATTATTGTCACTTGTACCGAGGTACAGTGAAAAACTTGTCTTGCATACCGTTTGTACAGATCAATTCATTACACAGTGCATTGAGGTAGTACAGGGTAAAAACAACAACAGAATACAGAGTAAAGTGTCACAGCTACAGGGAAGTGCATTGCAGGTAGACAATAAGGTGCAAAGTCATACCATGGTAGATTGTGAGGTCGAGAGTCCTTCTCATCGTCTTAGGGAACCGTTCAATAGTCTTATCACAGAAGCTGTCCTTGAGCCTGGTGGTATGTGCCCTCAGTCTCCTCTATCTTCTGCCTGATGGAGGAGGAGAGAAGAGAGTATGATCCAGGTGGGTGGGGTCTTTGATTATACTGGATGCTTCACCAAGACAGTGAGAGGTATAGACAGAGTCCATGGAGGGGAGGCTGGTTTCCGTGATGTGCTGGGCTGTGTCCACAACTCTCTGCAATTTCCCGCCGTCCCGGGCAGAGCAGTTGCCATACCAAGCCGTGATGCATCCATATAGGATACTTTCTATGATGCATCGATAGAAGTTGGTGAGTGTCAAAGGGGACATGCCAAATTTCTTTAGCCTCCTGAGGAAATAGAGATGCTGGTGAGCTTTCTTGACTGTGGCATCTGTTTGATTCCAGACCAAACTCGGCAATATTTTTCAGGACGTCATTCTGTTCCTTGGAATCTCTGGAATGAGACACGCCTAAATTCTGGAAAATCTACAGAAGGCCTTGCTCCGAACCTCAGTGTTTGTATCTAAGAATCAGATTCGGATAATTGTATGCCTTCCAGAATTGCCTGTGAGATCCAATTGATCCCGTCCTTGGTTTTAGTACAATGGGATCTATTTTAGAGCAGGACCTCACATCTGCACAACCGCCTGTACTACTGAAAGAAGTATTGTTCTTGGGTGCTTTATTGCTTTTACAGTTCCCATGCACCAACAGATGGGAACAGATGTACATACACAGAACCCTCTGCATAATTTCTGTACTATCTGCCTGTTTAAACACTTTGAATTGAATTTTGCTGGAAAAATAGGAATATGTTAACCAGGCACACCCAATCCCAAGGAAATTCCTGGTCAGTGCAACTATTTGTTTTCACAGGCAACTGGCATATAAATAGAGGGACATTCCTGGAGTGCCAATGGTCCAGGAAACATCAGTTTCATTGTGTCAAGGTCTATCTGCTGGTATATGGACATGACCGTGGGTGGGCTGGAATTCCTACCAACCCCCATTCCCTGAAGGTTTGTCTCTCAAACTATCAGAATTTAGCTCCATGTATGCCATTCATGCAGGGGAGTGAATCAAACAGTAAAGCACATCACAAGTACTAAAATACTGTGGATTCTGGATGTCTGAAGTAAAACCAGCCTCCCTTCCATTGACATCGTATACACTTCTTGCTGCCTCGGGAAAGCAGCCAACATAATCAAGGAGCCATCCCACCCTGGTCATCTTCTCTTCTCCCCCCTCCCATCGGGCAGAAGATACAAAAACATTAAAGTATGTACCACCAGACCGAAGGACAGCTTCTATCCCATAGTTATCGGACTCTTGGATGGACGAAAGTCGAATTCTTGATCTCCCAATCTACCTCGTCACGGGCACTATATTTGTCTGCCTGTGCTGTATTCTCTCTGTAGCTGCTACACTATATTCTGCATTCCGTTTCCTTTTTAACTACCTTGATGTACTTATGTATGGCATGATCTGCCTGGTGGCAAGCAAACAAGAATTTTTCACAGTATCTCGGTACATGTGACAATAATAAACCAATACCAGTACTAAATGGAACATATCGGAGATGCTCGTCAAATTAGGCAGCATCTGTTAGTCAGAGCAGTGAGACATAACGGGGCAAAAACCAACTGCTGGAGGAAATCAGCGGGTCAGGCAGCATCTGTGGAGGTAAAGGGATGGTCAACGTTTCAGGTCGAGACCCTGCATCAGGACTGACGGTGGAGAGGGGGGACAAGCAGTCTGAAAGGTGAGAGGGAAGGGTGAGGTGGGGGCTGCCAGGTGATAGGTGGAACCAGGTGAGGAGGGGGTTGATGGGCAGATGAAGCCAGGTGGGAGAGGGGGAGGGGTGAAGTGGGGAAACAGTGGCTGGTGGGTGATAGGTCGACACTGATAAGGAGCGGGGGGAAATAAAGGGGGCTGATCGAGCCAGGTGGAGGTAGAGACAGAAGCTGGAAGATGGGTTCCATGGAAAAATACAATTATCTACATTCTAGTAAGAAGTAATAACTTGAACCCTTCACCGCCTCAGGATGTCCTCCATGGGTTTATTTATTCATTTCCAGAATGTGAGTGGCGCAGGAACGGACAGCATTTATTGCCCAACCCTGATTGTTCCTGAGAAGGTGGTGGTGAGCTGTCTTCTTGAATCACTGCAGTCCTTCTGGTGAAGGTGCTCCCACAGTGCTGTTGAGCAGAGGGAATGGAATGTCACCACCTGCCCGACAGCTTTCAATCCACCGGTACCCAGAGTCACCGTCGCAGACGTCAGATCAGTCTTCCACAGAGTGAACCTGCGGTAAGCATCCGGCCCGGATGGAGTCCCCGGCCATGTCCATAGATCACGTGCAGATCAGCAGGCAGGGGTACTTGCAGATATTTTTAACCTCTCCCTACTTCAATCTGATGTTCCCACCTGCTTTAAGAAGACCACTACAATCCTGGTACCTAAGAAAAGTAAGGTAACGTGCCTTAATGACTACCACCTGGTGGCACTGACATTGAATTGAATTAAATTGGTTTATTACTGTCACTTGTACTGAGGTGAAGTCAAAACTTGTCTTGCATACCATTCATACAGATCGATTCATTACACAGTGCGCTGAGGTAGTACAAAGGAAAGCAATACAGAATACAGAGTAAAGTGTCACAGCTACAGAGAAAGTGCAGTGCAGGTAGATAATAAGGTGCAAGGTCATAACGAGGTAGGTGGTAAGGTCAAGAGTCCATCTTGTCATACTAGGAAACCATTCAATAGTCTTATAACAGCAGGATAGAAGCTGTCCTTGAGCCTGGTCTGATGTGTTTTCAGGCTTTTGGTACCTTCTGCCCGATGGGAGAGGGGAGAAGAGAGAATGTCCAGGGTGGGTGGGGTCTTTGATTATGCTGACAGTTTTCCCGAGGCAGCGAGAAGTGCAGACAGAGTCCATGGAGGGGAAGCTGGTTTCCGTGATGTGTTGAGCTGTGCCCAGAACTCTCTGCAGTTTCTTGCAGTCCCAGGCAAAGCTGTTGCCGTACCAAGCCGTGATGCATCCAGATAGGATGCTTTCTATGGTGCATCAATAAAAGTTGGTGAGTGTCAAAGGGGACATGCCAAATTTCTTTAGCCTCCTGAGGAAATAGAGGTGATGGTGAGCCTTCTTCGTTGTGGCGTCTGCATGGTTGGACCAGGACAGGCTTTTGGTGATGTTCACTCCTAGGAACTTGAAACTCTCAATCCTCTTGACCTCAGCACCTTTGATGTAAACAGGAGCATGTGCACCGCCCCCCTTCTTGAAGTCAATGACCAGTTGTTTTGTTCTGCTGACATCCACCATTGTGAAGTGCTTTGAGATGGTGGTCAGGGCACACATCAACTCCAGCCTCCCAGAAAACCTCAACCCACTGCAATTCACCTTCTGCCGAAACAGGTCGATGGCACATGCCATCTCCCTGGCCCTAACTCATCTCTGGAGCATCTGGACAGTAAAGACACCTACGTTGGACTATTGTTTATTGACTACAGCTCTGCCTTCAATACTATGATTCCAAGCCCCAATCTCCAAATTCCTAGACCTGGGACTCCACTTCCCTTTGCAACCAGATCCTTGACTTCCTGACCAACAGACCGCAATCAGTAAGGATAGGCAGCAACATCTCCGCCAAGATTATCCTCAACACTGGTGCCCCACAAGGCTGCATCCTCAACCCCCTACTCTACTCCCTATACACTCACGACTGGTGTCCAGATTCTGCTCTAACTCCATCTACAAGTTTGTAGATTACACCATTGTAGTAGGCCGTATCTCAAGTAATGATGATTCAGAGTACAGGAAGGAGGTAGAGATCCTAGTGGCACGGTATCACAACAACATTTCCCTCAATGTCAGCAAAACAAAAGAGCTGGTCATTGACTTTAGGAAGTGGGGCGGTGCACACGCTCCTGTTTAAATCAACGGTGCTGAGGTCGAGAGGGTTGAGAGCTTCAAGTTCAGAGAAGTGAACATTACCAATCGTCTGTCCTGGTCCACGTAGATGCCACAGCTAAGAAAGCTCACCAGCGCCTCTACTTTCTCAGGAGGCTAAAGAAATTTGGCATGTCCCTTCTGACCCTCACCAATTTTTATCAATGCACCATAGAAAGCATCCTATCTGGATGCATCACGGCTTGGTATGGCAATTGCTCTGCCTGGAACCACAAGAAACTGCAGAGAGTTGTGGACACAGCTCAGCACATCATAGAAACCAGCTTCCCCTCCATGGACTCTGTCTACATTTCTCACTGCCTCAGTAAAGCAGCCAGCATAATCAAAGACCCCACACTTCCTGAACATTCTCTCTTCTCCCCCCTCCCATCGGGCAGAAGATACAAAAGCCTGAGAGCACGTACCACCAGGCTCAAGGACAGCTTCCATTCCGCTGTAATAAGACTATTGAACAGTAGTACGATAAGATAGACTCTTGACCTCAGAATCTACTCTGTTATGGCCTTGCACCTTATTGTCTACCTGCACTGCAGTTTCTCTTTAACTGTAACACTGTATTCTGCACTCTGTTATTGTTTTCCCTTGTACTACCTCAATGCACTGTTGTAATGAAATGATCTTTATGGATGGCATGCAAAACAAAGTTTTCACTGGACCTCGGTACATGTGACAATAATAAACCAACTTACCAATTTACTAATATTGAGATAGTTCATTGAGGAAGGACAAGAATAAACTCAAAAGGAGCAGGTTGGTAGGGACAAGTGCTGCATGTTCACTTTAGGTGGTGATGTTGTCAGGAGCCACCACTGAATCGACATTGACCTCCGGTGACCCGATGCTGGAGCTCACTCCAAGAAGATGAGAGGTTCTCCAAGAAAGTGGGAGGTGATCTCATTAAAATGTACAAGATTCTGAGGGGGCTTGGCACGGTAACGGCAGAGAGGATGCTTCCTTTTGTGGGAGAACATGAAACAAGAGGGCATAGTTTCGGAATAAGTGAACACTTAATACAGATGTAAGGAAGAATTTCTTCCTCCAGATGATTGTGAACCTCTGGAATTCTCAACCCCTGGAACACTGAAGGTGGAGTTATCTTATAAATTCAAAGCTAAGACAGATTTGCATAATACAGCGGGGCCAAAGATTGTGGGGAACAGGCAGGATGTGAAGCTGAGGGCGAAATCAGGTTAGGCTTCTTACTGAATGGTGCAACAGGTTTGAGGGCTGAATGTCTCCCCCTGCTTCTATTTCTTGTGTCCAAGCTGCAGACAGCCAATGGGCAGGCACAGTAGTGTAGCGGTTAGCGTGATGCTATTACAGCGCCAGTGACCCGGGTTCAATTCCCGCCGCTGTCTGTAAGGTGTTTGTACGTTCTCCCTGTGTCTGCATGGGTTTCCTCCGGGTGCTCTGGTTTCCTCCCACATTCCAAAGATGTACAGGTTAGGAAGTTGTGGGCATGCTATGTTGGCGCCGGAAGCGTGGCGACACTTGCGGGCTGCCCCCAGAACACTCTACGCAAAAGATGCATTTCACTGTGTGTTTCGATGTACATGTGACTAATAAAGATCTGATCTTACCTTACCTTATTTCTCCTGAAGCTGATGGAGAGACAGATGAGGGCTTCTCTGATTCTATCCATCCACCGTCGGTTTCACCAAATGTGAGTCTCTTCTCCATTCTGTAGGTTGCCCATGTTACAGGTCCAAGCTGTGCTTGTCTCTGCTCCTGGCATTACACAGTACAGAAACAGGTCCTTCAACCCAACTGGTCCATGCTGAGCAAGATTCCCATCCAAGCTGGTCCCATTTGTCTGCGTTTGGCACATATCCTTCTGAACCTTTCCTATCCATATACCTGTCCAACTGTCTTTTAAATGTTGTTATTGTACTTGCTTCAACCACTTCCTGAGGGAGTTCATTCGAGATACATACATACCACCTTCTATGTTAAAAAGTTGCCCTTCAAGTTCCAATTAATTCTTTCCCCTCTCACCTCAAACCTATGCCCTCTAATTCTTGATTCCCCAACCCTGGGAAGAAGACTGAGTGCATTCACCCTATCTATGCCCCTCATGATTTTATACACCTCTATAAGATCAACCCTCAGTCTCCTATGCTCCAAAGAAAAAAGTCCCAGCCTGCCTGACCTCTCCCTATAACTCAGGCCCTCGAGTCCCGGCACATTTTCGTAAATCTTCTTTGAACTCCTTGCAGCTTAATGATGTCTTTAACAGGGTGACAAAAATTGTCCACAGTACTTCAAGTGACTGTATATTTGTACCTGGTTTGTTCCATCTAAATGCAGCAAGACTTTGTGCAAGTTGTTGATAGCCAACTTGTCTTGCCTTTGACTCATCCTTGTTTGGAGAACTTAAACAGTTAGTATTACTCTGCTCTGGCACCCTGACACAACGCAAATGCAAATCTCACTTCCTCGATATATTCCTCCATTGAGCACTCACAGCTTGCAACAGGATTAACAGGATTTAAAATAATTTTTTTTCTTACTTCACTGTATGCATATTTATATTGGAGTGTGCAATTGCTGGATAATCTCTGCAAACCACAAAGGAAATCATTCATCAAACCCCAGAATAAACATTTGGAACTTGAAGGGCTTTTCAGCTGGCAACTGAAGCATCAGATGCAACTTGCACGGTTACCCAGGTTCAATTCCAGCCACTGTCTGTAAGGAGTTTGTATGTTCTCTCCATGTCTGCATGGGTTTCCTCCGGGTGCTCCGGTTTCCAAAGACGTATTGGTTAGGAACTTGTGGGCATGCTATGTTGGCACCGGAAGCGTGGCGACACTTGCGGGCTGCCCCCAGAACACTCTACACAAAAAATGCATTTCACTGTGTGTTTCGATGTACATGTGACTAGTAAAGATATCTTGTCTTATTAATTAGGAGCCAACCAATCAGGTAGAAATGCAGTCAGGATTATTAACATTGTGTGAACCAATGAGATGGATGTAGGACAGGGCGTACAACTCAACAGTTAATTATACAGCAAAAAAAGGCAATTTACAGGGCAAGCAGAGTCTACTCTGGACAACAACCCCTCCCAATAACAGCAGGTAAATCCTCCAAAAAAATGCAGTGCTTGAAGGAGAGTATCGCTGACACGTGGTCACCTTCCAGTGCTCCTTTACTGATATTAACAGCACTCACTGGCTGTGGAGAGTTGAACACAGCTAGTGGCTGACAAGTATAGAGACCTGGGGAGGGGAGGGGTTTCCAGCTCAATGAAAGTCTGGCCCAGCTAGTTTTGTGGATTCAGATCTTCCACTAGTTTAAGGTCACCTTGGCCAACCTTCATATAATTTCCAGCTCCCTGCTCTGGGAAGATGCTTGGCCAAAGATGTAGCAGTTGTCCAAGAGGTTGGTGAGGCTGCACTCAGTGTATTGTGTTCAGGTTTGGTCACCCTGCTATAGGAAAGATGCCATCAAGCGAGAAAGAGTGCAGAAGAGATTTATGAGGATGTTGCCAGGATTTGAGGGACTGAGTTATGCAGAGAGGTTGAGCATGTTGGGACTTTTTTCATTGGAGCGTAGGAGAATGTGGGGGGATCTTATAGAGGTGTATAAGATCATGAGGGGTATAGATAAGGTGAATGCACACAGTCTTTTGCCCAGGGTTGGGGAATCAAGAACGGGAGGGCAAAGGTTTAAGATGAGAGATTTAATAGGAATCTGAGGGGCAACTTTTTCACCCAGGGGGTGGTCAGTATATGGAATGAGCTGCCAGAGGAAGTGGTTGAGGCAGGTACATTAACAACATTTAAAAGGTACTTGGACAGGTACATAGATAGGAGAGGTTTAGAGGGATATGGGCCAAATGTGGGTAAATGGGACTAGCTTAGATGGGCATCTTGGTCAGCATGGACCAGTTGGGCTGAAGGGCCTGTTTCCGTGCTGAATGACTCCATGGAGCTCCTGGTTGCCAGCCATTTTAATTCACCTCCCCATTCCCATATGGACCTGTCTGTCCTTGGCCTCCTCCACTGCCAGGGTGCGGCCAAACGCAGACTGAAGGAACAGCAGCTCATATTCCACCTGGGTCGTCCACAACCCGACGGCACGAACATTGAATTCTCCTGCTTCAGGTAAACTGCTCCACCTTTGTCCCTTTTCTCTCTCCTCCTGATCTACCCAGGTCCTCCGACACCTAATCCAACCCCATCGCCCTGTTTCTTTCCCCTCCTCCACTCAGTCCATCTGTCCATCACCCACACACTCCTCCTAATTCGTTCCCCCCCCCCCACTGTTCCCATCTGCCCTCCTCACCTCCTATTCTCCCAACCTTCCTCTCCTATCAGATTCCATCATCTGAAGCCCTTTGTCGCCTCCAACTATCACCTCCCAGCGTCTGCGTTATTTGGAAGGTTGCATTCAAAGCTTCCCCCAAACATTATCCTTTGAAGTGACTATCAGTGGCCCTTGCACCTTGCCATCTAATTGGTCAAACCTAGGGAAGTTTCTGGAAGGCCATAACAGGGGTATAACTAACCCCCAGCAGCAAGCCAGAGGAGTGATAACTCCACCTGGTGTTCAGCAGTGAGGACCCTCAGCAGAAGCCAGCGAGGACCCCAGCCAGTGAAGGTCGACCTTAAGGGCTCCAACCAAGGGAGCGAGGTTGGCGCCGGTGCCACCTGAAGCAGGAGACCGACCATCGTAGAGGATGGAGGACTCTGGTCTCCAGGAGCCCAGCCAAGACACCTGTGACCAAACCCAAACATGACAGATGATGTTGGGACTTGGAATGATAGTTAGTGCCTCGGTATTGCGTGATTAACTGTGTGGGCGTGTGTGTGTGTGTGTGTGTGTGTGTGTGTGTGTGTGTGTGGCCATGTGGGTGTTTGTGTGTGCACATGTATGTGGGTGTGTGTGTGTTTGTGTGTGCGCATGTGTGTGGGTGTGTGTGTGCGCGTGTGTTTGTGTGTTTGTGCATGTTTGTGTGTTTGTGCTTGTTTGTGGGTGTGGGTGTGTGTGTGGGTGTGTGTGAGTGGGTGGATCTGTGGGTGTATGTGTAGGCGTGTGTTTGTGCATGCATGTGTGTGTGTGTGTGTGTGTGTGTGTGTGTGTGTGTGTGTGAATGAAGATGTGTTTGCACCAGGATCCGACTTGTGTCCTTTATTGTGCCTCGAAAATATAAAGCACCATGGTAAAACACACTCTTGAAGGGATGTTGATCGAAGATCTCGGAAAGGGTTGGGTCGACACATCGATCCCATTCCCCATCTTATTTTCTGTCCACCCTGATTACCTCTCATGGGTATGAGGGATACGGGTCAAACACAGGCAAACTGGACTAGCTTGGATGGGCATTTTGGTCGACATGAGTTGAAGACTGCAAATGGTAACTATTCCTCTCTCAACAGATGCTGCCTGACCTGCTGAGTGTTTCCAGCATTTTCTGTTTTAATTATTGCAGCTGGAGAATTTGAAAACAAATAATTAAATAGATCTGGAATTTAAAACGTAGCATTAATAATTGTGATTATGAAACTGCTGAATTGGTATAAAAACCATACAGCTCACTAATGCAACCTAGGAGACGAAATCTGATATTCCTCCTTTGGTTTATCTTTGTCCTGGTCCAGCCACATAGACGTTATGGCCAAGAAAGCACATTAGCGTCTCTACTTCCTCAGAAAGCGAAGGAAACTCGGCATGTCTCTGATGCCTCTCGCCAGGGAGAAGGTACAGGAGCCTGAAGACCCACACTCAATCTAGGGCACATTAGCAACATTTAAGAGCCATCTAGATAAGTACGTAGATAGGAGAGGTTTAGAGGGCTATGGACCAAACATGGGCAGATGGGACTAGCTCGCTGGGCAACACAGTCGGCATGGACAAGGTGGGCCGGAGGGCCTGTTTTCATGCTGTATGACTCTATGAATGGCAGCTTGGGAACTGATGTCCACAAGATACGAATGAACTTATTTTCCTGAGAAGAAGAGATGGCAATGTTACTTATTTATCCTCCATCTGTGCCAGCAGAACTTGTGAAATGTTGGCTTGTTCCGATTGTTGAAGAAAAGTAAAACACAAAAACATATAATGAAACCATAAATTATCACAATAAGCCATTGAAAAACTGGGAATGTATGAGAAATATATCCTCGCAAAGTGAAGTTTCTAATAGTTCAGCTGAAAGAATGAAGTCACCAACCTCCTGAAGGCACACAGCAATTATTTATTAGTAACATACCAAACTAATTAAATCAACACTCTATGCAGTGTTACACCTTTACCTCCCAGTGGGGAACGCTGACAGGACTTTCATTTAACATTTCATCTGAAAGGTGGCACCCCAACAGCATAGCACGGGAATGCCAGCACGGATTTTTGTGCTAAGAATCTCCAGGGTGCCATTTGAAAGTGTGATCTTCCAGCTCTACTTGGGCTGGAGTTCTACCCAGAAGAAGTGCTGACATCTGAGCAAGGAATCAATTTGATCCAACTTTTGAATATTTGTATTTGTTAAGTGTTTGATTCTAAATCTGTGGCTTTTCAGTGCAATTTAGAAGAAAAAATAATGACTCCTGGAGAAGTGATAATGAGCATACCTCATTTCAAATTGCAGACCGTGTACTCTTTCATAAATATTTTAAGGTATAATGCATGAAGAGTGAGGAGGTGCCAGCATGTGCCAAGGAATTCTTTGAATCTTGCATTAATGAGAGACCCCTTATGGTTATACTTGTAGAACAGATGCCATTCCTTGCTCCAGAGGCAGAAACCTGCTGGTGGTAGACATTTAAGGTTCCAAATTCATACATCTTTTCACCTTTAAGGTATTGGCTTTAGTGTATAGGTGTGAAAGTCGACCTGCGCTGTAATAAAGCAAACAACGGCAGAACCAAGGAGAGTACAAAAAGTTCTTTATTGTTTAACATTAGTGGGAGTAGGGGTATGTGGAGAAGCAGTCAGTGCTTTTCCCTGCACGTGGCCCATAGAACCATAGAACAATACAACACAATACAGGCCCTTCGGCCCACCATGTTGCGCCGACCTTTAAACCACACCTAAGACTATCTAACCCCCTTCCTCCCACATATCCCCCTATTTTAAATTCCTCCATATGCTTATCTAACAATCTCTTGAACTTGACCAACATACCTGCCTCCACCACCGCCCCAGGCAGCGCATTCCATGCATCAACCACTCTCTGAGTGAAAAACCTCCCTCTGATACCTCCCTTGAACTTCCCACCCATTACTTTAAGGCCATGCCCTCTTGTATTGAGCAGTGGTGCCTTGGGAAAGAGGCACTGGCTGTTCACTCTATCTATCCCTCTTAAAATTTTGTACACCTCTATCATGTCTGCCCTCATCCTCTTCTCCAAAGAGTAAAGCCCTAGCTCTTAGTCTCTCCTCATAATGCATATTCTACAAACCAGGCATCATCCTGGTAAATCTCCTCTGCACTCTTTCCAATGCTTCCACATCCTTCCTATAATGAGGCGATCAGAACTGGACACAGTGTTCCAAGTGTGGTCTAACCAGAGTTTTGTAGCGCTGCATCATTACCACGCGGCTCTTAAACTCGATCCTACGACTTATGAAAGCTAACATCCCATAAGCTTTCTTAACTACCCTATCCACCTGTGAGGCAACTTTCAGTGATCTGTGGATATGATCCCCCAGACTCAAAGAATACAGGGTGCTAACAAACTTAAATACATTGTTCTCCTATGGGTGTCCACCTACTGCACAGGCATACCCCTATTTGGGTACGCTTGTCCAGCTCACTCTACCATTGGTCAGGCCGAGGCTGCTGCGTGCAGCCAGACAGGTTAACACATCTTTCACAGTTAGTCAAAAACAACCCTGTTTCCTTGTAGCCTTGAAACTCAGCAGCTCCTTACACCAGCAGGTGGATCAAGCTGTTTACCAGCAGAGAGAGAGAGTAACCCTTTGTTCACCAGAGCTCCCTTCCCATTGTCTTCTACACAGGTTACTTCCTCTTCTAAAGAAAAATATCAAGTTACATAAATAACTGACAGATTTCACTGATACTAGGAGGAAGATAACATAAGGTTCATGAGCACACTGCTCAGTTCACAATACGAGGATAACATTTCAGCAACAGGAGGTTTTATTTAAATAAAACTATGGGGTTTGTGTTCCATTAACCCATTTGCCCCAAATAATGCTTTGCTGGTTTTAGTTTCGACTTGAAGATAATTGGTATTGGTTTATTATCCGTATTGGTTTATTATTGTCGTGTGCACCGGGATACAGTGAGGAACTTAGTTTGCGCGCCATCTAGGAAGATCATAAATACAACAAGGCTGTAAAAAGAAAACAGAATGAAGAGTATAGTGTTTCAGTTACAGAGAAAGTACAGTGCAGGTAAACGGGTGAAGTGCAAGGGCCACGACGAGGTGGATTAGGAGATCAAAAATTCATCTTGAGCATACAAGAGGGTGCAGAGGAGGTTTACTAGGATGCTGCCTGGATTAGAGGGCATGTGCTATCAGGAGAGGTTGGACAAACTTGGGCTCTTTTCTCTGGAGCAGCAGAGGCTGAGGGGTGATCTGCTGGAAGTGTATAGAATTATGAGGGGCATAGATAGGGTGGACAAGCAATATCTTTTTCCCATTATTGAGCAATCCAATACCAGGGGACATGCATTTAAGGTGAGAGGGGGTAGGTTCAGAACAGACCTTAGGGGTCCGTTTTTTACTGAGAGAATGGTGGATGCCTGGAATGCGTTGCCTGATAGGGTGTGGAGGCAAACTCACTGGGGGCTTTTGAGAGGGGCTTGGATGGGCACATGAATGAGAGGAAAATGGAGGGATATGTGCATTCTGTAGGTAGGAGGGATTAACTATGTCGGCACAACATTGTGGGCCAAAGAGCCTGTTCTGTGCTGTCCTGTTCTCTGTTCTATGTTCTAAGAGGTCTGTTCAAGGGTCCAATAACAGCAGGATAGAAGATGTAATTGAGCCTGGTGGTACGTGCTTGCAGGCTTTTGTATCTTCTGCCCAAAGGGAGGGGGGAGAAGAGAGAATATCTGGGGTGGGAGGGGTCCTTGATTATGTTGGCTGCTTTCCCGAGGCAGCAGGAAGTGTAGACGGAGTCAATGGAGGGGAGGCTGGTTTGCGAGATAGACTGGGCTGAGTTCACAACTGTCTGAATTTTTTTTTGTGTTCTTGGACAGAACAGTTGCTGTACCAAGCTGTGATACATCTGGATAGGGTGCTTTCAATGGTGCATCTGTAAAAATTGGTCAGAGTCCCTGGGGACTAATTTCCTTAGCTATCTGAGGAAGTCGACGTGTTGGTTTGCTATTTTGTTTAGATCTAGATGCCAGATCTGATGAAAAGCAAGACAAAAAGCAAATGCTGAAAATCTGAAATAAAAACAGAAAATGCTGGAAACGTTCAACAGGTCATGCAGCATCTGTGGAGAGAGACACAGAGTTGCTGATTCAGGTCCAAGACCCTTCATCCGAACCAGGAAAAAGAGAAAATCGATTGGCGTTAAGTTGCAAAGTTAACGTTTCAGGTCGATGGAAGGTTATCAAGCTGAAACACTATCTCTCTTTATTTCTGCACAGATGCCGCCTAACATGCTGAGTATTTCCAGCATTTCTGGTCTGAAGCGCCAGTGACCCGGATTCAATCCTGACTTCTGGAGCTGTCTGTGTGGAGTTTGCATATTCTCCCTGTGACTGCATGGATTTCCTTCGGGTGCTCCGGTTTCCTCCCACATTCAATATACTTCAATGTACGACTATTGAATGGTCCCTGGTACAATAAGATGGACTCTTCACCTCACAATCTACCTCGTCGTGGCCTTACACCTTATTGTCTGCCTGCACTGCACTTTCTCTGTAACTGTAACACTTTATTCTGTATTCTGTTATTGTTTTCCCTTGTACTACCTCAATGTTCTGATGTGATGAAATAATCTGTATGGATGGCATGTAAAACAAAGATTTTCACTGGACCTCGGTACAGAGCAATACAGCACGGATACAGGCCCTTCGGCCCAATTCGTCCATGCTGACCACATTGCCCACCCAGCTTGTTCCCAAATTTGAAAATAGCAATTAAACTCCTTGATTCAAAAATGCAGTTAGAAAATAGGAAACTGCATGCCAGTTTGCTTAATATTTGTCTGAAGCTGTTATTAATACGGTGTTGTTGTCAAGCACTTAGAAAAAAAACGAGATAATCAGGCAATATCAACATGGTTTTGTGAAAGGTAGATCTCCTGAAATATTTAACAACAAATAATCTGCTGGAGGAACTCAACGGTCAAGCAGCATCTGTGGGAGGAGAGGAATTGTCGACACTTTGAGTCAAAATCCTGCAAAGCAGACACAGAATCTGCATTTGTTTTTCCCAATGGAGAGCAGATCACAATGTGAGTATATTGAACTGGTAAACTGCTACAACCAATTGAGAATGTCAAAGGGGAACAGGTTATAGAGGAATGAACTAGAGCATCCCAGACAGCAGAGTCCTTTTGGAATGTTGAAAAGGGAGAGAAAGATGTACCCAGTACTGGCATCAAGTTGGAGGTGTCAGAAATTACACTGGCTTTAAATGGAAGGATCCAATACCCCCACTACTATTCAATGGTTCTCTCAAACTATATCGTGTTTAAACTTGGAAAAAATTAGGAGTGGCACTGTTGATCCTTTGCTTAAATTTGAAGATATTTGGAGTCCATTTATCCAATATTTTCACATGATATAGATCCCCTTTCAATAACTTTCTAATTTAAAGCAACGGAGTTGACGACATAATATTGCTCTGTTTTTACTGAGAAATTTCAGTCCAGTTTTTTTTTGTTCTTTTTTGAAATTTTTCTGTTTAGTTTGGTTTGATATATTGTTTATAATTTTTCTTATTGATTTGGGGATTTTATTTTTTCTTTCTTTTATATATATAATAAATCTTTTTCTTTCTTTTATATTATATTCATTTACTAAGAGATCGTTGGATCTACAGATTTTTTTAATATTTTATTGTTCTTTATGATTATCTATGCCATGATTGTTCTCCTGATCTCTTTGTGTTACATGTACAAACATTGATGTTATATATTAATCTGTATTAATTTGAAAACTAATAAAAAGATTGAAAAAGAAAGAAGGAAGGAAAAGAAGTTACACTGGCTGATCCATGAAATAGGAAGGCTAGTGGGGATGAAAATTAATGATGGCAGGATTTCCGTCCTTGTTCTGTGTGGGAAGGTCAATGTGAGAACAAGTGAGGAAAATGGAATTACTGCGGATGAGAGAGCTGTCAGCTCCGAAGGCAAGGAAACTATGCTGGATATAAAAAGGAAGACAGGCTTAAAGTGTTGGTGTCGAAGATTACTTTCTCAGAAAAAAAGTGACAGAGAAATGGGGCAAATAAAGAAAATGCAGTCAAGGGGGCGGTGGGAGTCATTGGGTTTATATTGGGTACATACATCTTTGCCCATGGTTACTTTGTGCATAGCTAGCACCTCCTATTTTTATTCTTGGTTCTTATCGCTCACAGAATGTGCGAGTCATAGGTGGATTACAAAAATGTATTCTGCAGGTCTCTGATCCCAGTTCGTTACAGCAATGTATAAATGAGCTGTGTAGATTGAAGTACAAAAACTACTGTCAAGAGATGAAGAGCTGGCGTGCTATATTTGGCTTCAGCTTCCTGTAACTGAGGAGGGGGAAGTGGGGGGGGGAGTGGGAGGGACAATGCTCATATGACAATAATAAACCAATTTATCAATTTACATCCCCAAGACATGCGGGATGGTGGGTCAATTTGCTTCTGTAAATTGACCCCAGTGCGGAGGTGAGTGGTAGAATCTCTGGGAGGCAATGGAATCTGGGGAGAATGAGAAGGGATTGGTGTGAATAGGTGTTTGATGGTTGGTACAGCTTTGGTGGGCTGAAGGGTCTGTTCCCGTGCTGTAGGGGCAGGCACGGTAGTGTAGCGGTTAGCATAACGCTTTACAGTGCCAGCGACCCGGGTTCAAATCCGGCCACTGTCTGTCAGGATTTTGTATGTTCTCCCCATGTCTGCGTGGGTCTTCCCCGGGTGTTCCGGTTTCCTCCCACATTCCAAAGATGTACGGGTTAGGAAGTTGTGGGCATGTTATGTTGGCACCGGAAGCGTGGCGACACTTGTGGGCTTCCCCCAGAACACTCTACGCAAAAGATGTATTTCACTGTGTGTTTTGATGTACATGTGACTAATAAAGATATTTTATCTTATATCTCTGACTGTACGTCTGTGCGATGATCAAATTGAAACATGCAAGTTGTTGAGAGGGACTGGGCGGGTGGATGTGAGAGACAGTTCCCTCGGGCCAGAGTGTGGGTATAGTCTCTGGTTGCCCTTCAGGATAGTAATCTGGAGAACTTTCTTTACTCTGATGATTGCAAATCTTTGGAATGTGCTGTGAATGCTTGGTCACTACGTGCATTCAAAGTCTAAATCCATGGACTTTTGGACTCCAAGGAGGTGGGAAGCAGCAGAAAAGTGGACTTTTTTTCAGTGTCTGAACATTTCTGGTAAGGCCAGCATTTATTGCCCATCCCTAATTGCCCTTGAGAAGGTGTTGCTGAGCTACCTTCTTGGGCTGCTGCGGTTCTTCTGGTGAAGGTGCTCCTACAGTGTTGTGAGGGAAATCTTCTCGGACTGAGGAACTTAGTAACTTCTCGGACCCAGTAACAATGAAGGTTCTGCAATTTGTTTCCAAGTTAGGATGATGTGTAGCTTGGAGGGGTGCCTGCAGATGGTGGTGCTCCCATTCGCGAGCTGCCCTTATCCATATTGATGGTAGAGGTTGTGGGTTTGGGAGGTGCTGTCAGAGTAGCCTGGGCGAGTGACTGCAATGCATTCTGTAGATGGTAGATCCCATTCCCATTGCCCTTGCTATAATGTGGGATCAGTATTCATAGAGTCGAGCAGCTCAGAAACAGGCCCTTCGGTCCATCATGTCCATGCCGACCCTTTTGTCCATCTACACTAATCCCATTTGCCAACATTAAAACCATATCCTTCTATATCTTGCCTATTTAAGTATCTGTCTAAATGCCTCTTTAAGTGGTAATTGTATCTGACTCCCCACCTCTGTCAGCATGTTCCAGATATCAACCACACTCTGTTTAAAAAACTTACATCCCCCTTAAAACTCCTTTCTCTCATTTTAAGCCTCTCTCCTCTTGTTAGAGAAAAGATTTTAACTATCTCCCCTATCTATGCCTCTCATGGTCTTAAAAACCCTCTATCAGGTCACCCCTCAGCTTCCTTTGCTCCAGGGAAAACAAGTGCAGACTATCCAGTCTTTCCCGATAAGATAAGATAAGATATTTATTTATTTGTCACATGTACATCGAAACACACAGTGAAATACATCTTTTTGCGTTGCTAAGAATGTTCTGGGGGCAGCCTGCGAGTGTCGCCACTCTTCTGGCGCCAACATAGCATGCCCACAGCTCCTAACCTGTACGTCTTTGGAATGTGGGAGGAAACCGGAGCACCCAGAGGAAACCCACGCGGACACGAGGAGAACATACAAACTCCTTACAGGCAGCGGAGGGAATTGAACCCAGGTCGCTGGTGCTGTAATAGCTTTATGCTAACCGCTATACTATTACTGTTAACCGATAACTAAAGTGCTCCAGCCCTGGTGAATCTTTTCTGTCCCCTCTCTCTCGCAATCACATCCTTTCTATAGTGTGGTGACCAGAACTGCACACAACACCCAAGTGAGGCCAAACTAGTGTTTTGTACAGCTGCAACATGACGTCTCAGTTTTTATATTCTATGCCCCAACCGATGAAGTCAAGCATGCTGGAGAAACAGAGGTCTACAGATGCTGGAATCTAGATGAAAAACACGTTGATGCTGGAAGAACTCAGCAGGCCGGGCAGCATCCGTGGAGAAAAGCAGGTGGTCAACTTTTCGGGTCAGTACCCTTCTTCAGGACTGAAGATAGGAAAAAGGGAAGCCCGATATATAGGAGGGAAAAGCAGAGCAGTGATAGGTGGACAGAAGAGGGGAGGCGGGGTGGACACAAGGTGGGGACATGCCTAACGGCATGAACATTGAATTCTCCCATTTTAGGTAATCCCCACCCTGCTTCCCCACAACCCCTCCCCCAACCATGATTCTTCTCTTTTTCCCTTTCCTAGCCTTTTTTTTACCTTTTTTTTTCCTTTCTCTCCTTACCTTTGACCCATCCTCCAGTGGATCTGCTCTCCCCTCCTCCCCCGCACCTGCCTATCACTATCTCTTACCTGCATCTACCTATCATCACCTTGTGCCCACCCCGCCTCCCCTCTTTTGTCCACCTATCACTGCTCTGCTTTTCTCCACGGAAGCTGCCTGGCCTGCTGAGTTCCTCCAGCATCATCGTGTTTTAAGTCAAGCATGCCATGTGCATTCTTCACCGCCTATCAATCTGTGTTGTCACTTTCAGAGAACTATGGACTTGGACCCACGTCCACCCCCCAGACGATTTCTCTGTTCATGAACATTCCTTGGCAACCTACCATTTCAGAAGGATGAGGGGAGATCTCATTGAAACCTACTGGATACTGAAAGGCCTGGATAGAGTGGATGTGGAGAGGATATTTCCCTTAGTAGGAGAGTCTGGGATCTGAGGGCACAGCCTCAGAATAAAGGGATGTCCCTTTAAAACTGAGATGAGGAGGAATTTCTTCAGCCAGAGGGTGGTGAATCTGTGGAATTTGTTGCCACAGAGAGGTGTGGAGGCCAAATGGTAAGGGGGTGAAGGGTTATGGGGAGAAGCCTGGCGAATGGTGTGGAGAAAAAAATCAGCTATGATTGAATGGCGGAGCAGACTCTATGGGCTGAGTGGCCTACTTCGGCTCTTATATCTCATGGTCTTGTGGTCTCTATATTCTGTTAATGTCCTAATCCGTTTTGAATTCTTTAAGTATGTGCAGGGAGTGCTGGGGGTGGAAGGGAAAGTCACAGATAATTGAGGAGGTGCTGGGAAAAGCTGAGGGCCGGGATGAGGTTCACTGCTCGTATCATTTCTAACCTGACAGAAGAGAGGCAGGAGGTACAGAATCCTGAAGTCCCACACCACCAGCTACTTCCCTTCAACCACTTGGTTCTTGAACCAACCGGCACAACCCTAATCATTGCCTCAGTATAGCAACACTGTGACCACTTTGCACTACAATAGACTTCATTTTTTTTGTTCTTTCTGTATAATTTTGAATAATTTATGTTTAATTTGTTTTCCTTCTGACTGTTGTATCTCTAATGCTACGATGCTGCTGCAGGTAAGTTTTTCATTGCACCTGTGCATATATGTACTTGTGCATCTGACAATAAACTCGATTTTGACTTTGAACATAGCTGGGAATTAATAAGATAGAAGCAGTGCTGAGACCAAAACAAAGGGGAGAGAGACCTAGAGCAATGGCAACTTAAAGACATTTGAGGCAGTTAATGACTAACCATATACTACAATACTATGGGCACTGACTCATATTTTACAATGGGCTCTATGAGCCTTCACTGATGTGAGTCATTCCTTATAATTTCCTTTGAGAAAGGGGACTCCTGCAGTAACACTTAATGCCTTGTGGTTAATGCCCTTAATGAAGAAACTGCCTGATCTCCTCTGTGTTGCATCCAAGTGAAGTAACAGTGAGAAAATATAGAGGAATATCACTGCCTGGGGAGCGGATTGACGTGCCCTTTCACCACTGCCCAGCACGACGCATCTGATGAAGAACAGTATGTTCCTAATTAATCTGCTACAGGTTAATTGCAAGTTCACAGACAAGTCAATAGATTTTCTCTCTCTCTCTCTCTTTTTCTTACTATCTCTCTCTATCTTAAGTAGGTAGGATCATGAGGGGCATAGACAGGGTGAAAGTATGTAATCTTTTTCCCAGGGAGGGGGACTGCTAAAAACAAGAGGGCATAGGTTTAAGATCAGAGGTGAGAGATTTAAAAGGAACATATATATATATAATAGAGAGAGAGAGAGAGATAGAGAGAGAGAGAGTGCTTTGAGGTAGTACAGGTAGAAACAATAACAGAATACAGAGTCGCTCTCTCTATATATAAACATATATATAAGATACCTTTATTAATCATTTGTACATTGAAACACACAGTGAAATACATCTTTTGCGTAGAGTGTTCTGGGGGGAGCCCGCAAGTGTCGCCACGCTTCTGGCGCCAACATAGCATGCCCACAACTTCCTAACCTGTATGTCTTTGGATTGTGGGAGGAAACCGGAGCACCTGGAGGAAACCCACACAGACACGGGGAGAACGTACAAACTCCTTACAGACAGCGGCAGGAATTGAACCCGGGTTACTGGCACTGAAGTATTGTCATGCTAACAGCTACACCACCATGCCTGCCCATATATAAGTAAAACACACACACACACACACACACACACACACACACACACACACACACAAAATATATATATAATTACAAATGATCTCCCTTGTTCTGTTCTCTGTCAGTTTGCAGCCATCCAGAACACTGCTCTCCTTTGTCCTAACCGGGACCATATCCGTTCACCCATCCATCTGTGATTACAGATGAAAGTTGGTTATGCAACCCCTCGATTCTAAGTGAAATGCAAAAAAATGTCTGAAATCCTAAATAAATGCAAACAATGTCATAGATACAGAGCAGCCTCTGTGGAGAGAGAAACAGGTTTCCAAGTCATTGACTTTCCATTAGAAACCAGATTTTACGATCCCCATACTGATTTCCCATTCTCTCTTTGGACTTTCCTCTCCCTATCTGTGTAATCTCTTCTAACCTCCAAAGATTTCTCTCTGCTCTCCTCTAATAGTGGCCTCTTTAGTTATCCCCACATTAAATCATGGCATCAAGTTAGTGCAGTCAGCAGAACCACAGCCTCTGAGCACCAAAGGCCCAGATCATGTGAGTTCCTTCCGGGTGCTCTGGTTTCCTTCCACACTGCAATGATGTGTGGTTTGGTGGGATAATTGGCTAGTGTAAATTCCCCCTGGTGGGAAGGTAAGGTGTAGAATCTAGTGGGAGTTGATGGGAACATGGGAAAAATAAAAAAATGGGATTAATGTAGGATTGTTGTAAATGGGTGGTTGCTGGTTAGCATGAACTCAGTGGGCTGAAGGACCTGTTTCCATGCTGTTTCTCATGACTCTATGACTCTTAGTTACTTCTCCGTGAACTAATGTGCCTTCAACATTAAGATCTGGAATTCTCTCCCCTCACCTCTCCAACATTTTGCCTCTCTTTTCTCCTTTAAGACACTCCTTAAAACACTTCTCCTTGACCAAGTTTGCAGATAATACCACTGCTGTAGGCTGTATCTCAAACAACGATGAGTTGGGGTTCAGGAAGGAGATAGAGAGGTTAGCGTCATGACAACAACCTTTCCCTCAATGTCAACAAAAACAAAAGAGCTGGTCATTGACTTCAGGAAAGAGGGCGGTGTACATGCACCTGTCTATATCAATGGTGCTGAGGTCGAGAGGGTTGAGAGCTTCAAGTTCCTGAGAGTGAACATCACCAACAGCCTGTCCTAGTCAAATCACATAGATGCCACGACCAAGAAAGCTCACCAGCACCTCTTCTTCATCAGGAGGCTAAAGAAATTCGGTACGTCCCCGTTGATACTCACCAACTTTTATTGATGAACCATAGAAAGCATCCTATCTGGATGCATTATGGCTTGGTATGGCAACTACTCTGCCCAGGACCACAAGAAACTGCAGAGAGTTGTGGACACATCCCAGCCCATCACGGAAACCAGCCTCCCCTCCTTGGACTCTGTCTTTACCTCTCGCTGCCTTGGCGAAGCATCCAGTATAATCAAAGACCCCACCCACCCGGGTCATTCTCTCTTCTCTCCTCTTCCATCAGGCAGAAAATACAGGAGCCTGAGGGCACGTACCACCAGACTCAAGGACAGCTTCTATCGCACTGTGATAAGACTATTGAACAGTTCCCTTATACAATGAGATGGACTCTGACCTCACGATCTACCTTGTTGTGACCTTGCACCTGATTACACTGCACTTTCTCTGTAGCTGTGACACTTTACTCTGTACTGTTATTGTTTTTACCTGTGCTACATCAATGGACTCTGTACTAACTCAGTGTAACTGCACCGTGTAATGAATTGACCTGTACGATCGGTATGCACGACAAGTTTTTCACTGTACACAAGTGACAATAATAAACCAATACCAATACCAACCTTTGGATCATCTACCCCTAATATCTTCTGTGTGACTCTTCATCAATACATCATCCACTGTAGCTCCTTTGTAGCAACTTGGGACATTTTGCTATTGGAAGTTGCGGTTGTTATACGAGTTTTGGACCATGCTTAACCAATACCTGGGTCACACAAAAAAAAAGGAAAATCAAAAGGTTAACTGAGCATTTAAATTGTAGGACTTGGAAGATTCATTAGTGGATTTCGAGAAGGATGTTAAATTGTACATCTGGCTCATATGGAGCAATTCATCAACATAATAATAGCCAGAGGACTTGTAGCAACTCTGAGCTGTATTGAGAAGATCAAAGGGGAACGTCCACTTGGAATTGTAAGGCAGTTTGAACCAAGAATTTCTTATCATCTTAATTAGCTGATGGCAGGAGAATAGATTCTACTCTTAACAACTCACAGTATCAAAGAAAGGTACACAGGCCATTTGGCCCATCGAGCTTAGGATATCACCCCACTTCCTCTGTTCTTTTCCTCTATTCCTGTGATCTTTACGTATTTATTAATAATTTTTTTTTGCCCTCAGTAGGAATTCCCTCATGATCGGCACCAGAGAGTGGGGGATTACTGCATCAAAGCGATCAAAACAAAGTAACCCGACTGGAGGAGGAGACCCCCGGTGTTCTGTTACATTATTGGCTAGAGATGAGCATGATCTGGCTAGTTGAATTTATATAGCACCTTTGAACACCCTGTGAGCCTCATAGGAAGCAGCAGGGAATGACAGTCCTGAGAATCTGAGATTGGTGTGGGTTGGTGTGGAGCTAGATCAGTTTGGGCACCTTTTGTCAAAGTTGGGTTAAATCTGCCTGTGGGCAAGAGGCAGGGATTAACAACAGCTTCCCCCTAGACCCTGGGCATCAGCACTCTCATACAATGACCCCACTCAGCAACAGTTCATGAGGAGATCAGCCTGCCCGGAGCCATGAATAGAGACATGGAAGGCCATTCATCCCCTTGCATTTATTCTAGCATTCAGATGGCTCATTGAAGATCTGCATCAAGGCTCCAATTACTCCTCTAAGTTTCCACAACCCTTTGTCAAAGGAAGGTGCTGGTGATGCCCCTCAGCTTTAAGACATTTCCCTGCCTGATAGAGCAAGGCATGGGCTGATGTGGTGTCAGAACTAGTACTTTCCTAGGTGTGATAGACCATCATTGGTATTGGTATTGGTTTATTGTTGTCACTTGTACCGAGGTACAGTGAACAACTTGTCTTGCATACTGATCGTACAGGTCAATTCATTACACAGTGCAGTTACATTGGGCTAGTACACAGTGCATTGAGGTAGTACAGGTTAAAACAATAACAGTACAGAGTAAAGTGTCACAGCTACAGAGAAAGTGCAGTGCAATAAGATACAAGGTCACAACAAGGCAGATTATGAGGGTGTGAAAACTGGAAGTGATCTTAGTTGCATTGAGTTATTATGGGGCTTGAAGATATTTGGATCTTTCTTCGAAGTCTACAACATGGAACAACGCAGAATTGTGTTCAGATTTGGTCACCCAGCTATAGGAAAGATGCCATTAGGCTGGAAAGAGTGCAGAGGAGATTTATGAGGATGTTGCCAGGACTCACAAAACTGAGTCATGGAGAGAGGTTCAACAGGTTGGGACTTTTTTCACTGGAGAGCAGGAAAATGACGGGTATAAAATTACGAGGGCCATAGATAGGACGAATGCACACAGTGTTTTTCCCAGGGGTGGGGAATCAAGAACTAGAGGGCATGGGTCTAAGGCGAGAGGGGAGAGATTTAATAGGGACCTGGGGGGGTGGGGTAACCTTTTCATCCAGAGGATGGTCAGTATATGTAACGAGCTGCCAGAGGAAGTGGTTGAAGCAGGTACATTAACAACATTTAAAAGGTACTTGGACGGCACATGGATAGGAAAGGTTTAGAGGAATATGGGCCAATGGGACTAGCTTAGATGGGAATCTTGGTCAGCATGGACACTTGGGCTGAAAGGCCAATTTCCAGGCAGGAATTTGATGCCTCTAGTTCCACAGCTACAGTATGTTGAGGATTAATTGGGGAGACCGAAGCCTTACCCTCTGGAGTTTGAAAGAATGACAGGTATTCTTATTGATGTGTAAGATTCTAAAGGCATTGAGAAGGTGGGGCAATCTAGGCCTTGGGATCTTAGAACAAGGGGATGCCCCATTTGAGATGGAGATGAGGAAGAATTTCCTCTATTAGATGGTTGTGAACCTTTGGAATTCTCTACCCAAGAGAGAATGGAGGCAAGGCCATTGTGTACAATCAAAGTAGAGACAGATTTTGGATGACAGGGGAGTCAGGGGTTATTGGGATTGGAGCTGAGGCCTAGATCAAATCGGCCTTCATCTTATAAGATAAGATTTCTTTATTAGTCACATGTACATCGAAACACACAGTGAAATGCATCTTTTGCATAGATTGTTCTGGGGCAGCAGCCCGCAAGTGTCGCCACGCTTCCGGCGCCAACATAGCATGCCCACAACTTCCTAACCTGTACGTCTTTGGAATGTGGGAGGAAACCGGAGCACCCGGAGGAAACCCACGCAGACACAGGGAGAACATATAAACTCCTTACAGACAGCGGCTGGAATTGAACCCAGGTCACTGGCGCTGTAATAGCGTTATGCTAACCACTACACTATTGTGCCTGCATGGCAGAGCAGACGCCAGGGACTGTAAGGCCAACTTTCTTATTTTGAGGTAAGAAAAGGGGAAAACTTTGACAATCTGGAAGAAGGAAAAGGTTAGTGTCTGCCAGAAAAGGGCCCAAAGATCAAGAAGGTCAGAGGAAGGAGCCAATTCCTTTCCAAAGCAGTGAGTTTTTCCTGACAGCTGGCACCAAGCTTGTGTTCCTATTTCAGCTTGACCGCTGACAACTGCTCTGAGCTTTGATCCCAACTAATGTTTCCTTGACAGAGTTTGGCATCATTTAGAGAGGGAGGGCAGTAAGTTCTCAAGCACCAGCTCCCTCCAACAGGAGCAGAGGGAAAAGTCTCCACAGTCAGGAGCCTCTTAAGCTTTTCAATCCACGTGGCAACACTTCTGAAGCAAATTTCAACATTTTTCCACTCGGATGAGTTGGAAGGAGCAAACGCAAATTGTCAGGAGCAATCGTATCCTTTGGAGGTCAGAGCTGAAGACTGTCATAATTTTCCCTCACTGGATACAACAATCTGGTCTCCTCCGATACTTCCAAACAGCTGCCCATTTTTGCAGAAATGCTCCCAGTGCCAGGAACTTAATTCTTTATTTTTTGTAGTCAGACAAAGTAGTCTTAAAGGACCAGGATTGTTTCAACTCCAGTGATGTCGAACTTGGATGTGTTATTGATGGCTGGGTAGACGTGGTGTGCTGATTCTGTACTGTATGACAGTATCAACATGATGTTTCCTACATCCAACACTAGAGTCGTACAGAGTCATAAAATCATACAGCACAGAAACAGGCCCTTCAACCCTTCATGTCCCTGCCGACTATTGTGCTCAGTTATATTAGTCCCATTTACCTGCATTTGATCCATAGGAAGACAAATGGTATGTTGTCCTTTATTACATAGAACATAGAACATAGAACAGTACAGGCCCTTTGGCCCACGATGTTGTGCCGACATTTTATCCTGCTCTAAGATCGATCTAACCCTTCCCTCCCACATACCCCTCCATTTTTCTATCATTCATGTAGCTATCTAAGAGTCTCTTAGATGTCCCTAACGTATCTGCCCCCACAACCTCTGCCTGCAGTGCGTTCCATACACCAACCACTCTCTGTGTAAAAAACTTACCCCTGACATCCCCCTTATACCTTCCTCCAATCACCTTAAAATTATGTCCCCTCATGTTAGCCATTGTCGCCCTGGGAAAAAATCTCTGACTGTCCACTCGATCTATGCCTCTTATCATCTTGTACACCTCTATCGAGTCACCTCTCATTTTCCTTCTCTCCAAAGAGAAAAGCCCTAGCTCGCTCAACCTATCCTCATATGACATGCTCTCCAATCCAGACAGTATCCTGGTAAATCTCCCCTGCACCCTCTCTAAAGCTTCCACATCCTTCCTATAGTGAGGTGACCAGAAATGAACAGAATAGAACACAATTGCAAGAGGATTTAAGTTCAAGTGTAGAGATATCTCACTGGAATTATAATGGGCCCAGGGGAAACCACAACTGGATTATTGTGTTCACGTCTGACCCCCTCCCTACCCAAGTAAGGGCATACTTGTGAATGAAGCTTCACCAGATTGATTCCTGCAGTGGGGTTTATCCCATGAGGTGAGATTTAAGCAGACTGGACTTATCCTCTTGTGAGTTCTGAAGTGATTTCACAGAAACATATAGGCTTCTGGGACAGTTTCCCTGTCTGGGGTGCCTGGAGCCAAGGGTCATTGTCACAACATAAGGGGTCAGCCACTCAGGACAGAGACGGAAAGTCACTCAGAGGGCAGCGAAACTCTGGAACTCTCTACCCAAGAGGAATGTGGAGAATCAGTTGCTGAGTCTATTGAAGAATGACGTCGAAAGTTTTGTGGGAAATTAAGGGATTCTAGGAATATGGTGTTATGAAATTGACTCTGAGAACACTGAGAACACTAACGATCGGTTATAACCTCATCGAACAGTGGAGAAAATACAAATGGCCCACAACAGCTTCTGTATCTTAGGCAGCATCCATGGAGAAAAACAGATGGTCAACGTTTTGGGTCAGGACCCTTCTGTTTTTCTCCACGGATGCTGCCTGGCCTGCTGAGTTTCTCCAGCATCTTGTTGTTTTTTTGTCTAGATTCCAGTATCTGCGGTCCTTTATTTCTCTAGCTTCTGCATCTTACATTCTCGTGATCCCAGCCAAATCCCACCTTTCAGCATCAGATCCATCTTCCTGCAGGTCATGGCTCTTCAAATATACATCTGATTAACTATGATGACAGTTCCTGCCTCTACTACCATTTCAGGCCATGAATTTAAGACACCTACTACCCTCTCATTGCTTCCCTAACCCATCTATCCATTATTTTACAGGTTTGCCCTTGGGTTTTTGACCCCTCTGCTGAGAGAAATTGGTCCTTCCAGTTTCCTCCATCGAGGATCCTCATAATTTTGTACACCTCAATTAAGTCTCCCCTCCCCTGCCTCCTCTGTTCCAAAGGCAACAGTCCCAGCTCATCCTAGCTCTCTTCGTCACTAGTTTTCCTGACTCGACACCTTCCTTAGGTGCCTGGAACATGTTGCTAGGGGAAGTGGAGGAAGCAAACATGCTTAATGGGCATTTAGACAGAAACATGGAATAGAAGGATTAAGACCACCCGCAGGCAGATGTGCAGCTTAAATTGGCATCATGGTTGGCACAGACCTCGTGGGCTGAATGGTCCATTCCTGTGCTGTACTGTTCCATGTTCTTTGTAAATCTTCCTGACACCGTCCCCAGTGTAATCAAACTTTTCTTGCTAGAATCTCTGAAATTCTCTCTCTATTTAGCTCTCTCTTTAACACTCCTTCCTGGCATCTGGTCCGGTGACACCTTGAATTTAAGGCTTTGGATTCATGGAGTCATAGAGACTGCACGGAAACAGGCCTTTGGCCCAACTCATCCATGCTGACCCTGATGTCCACCTATGCTGGTCCCATTTGCCAGCATTTGGCCCATATTCCTCTAAGCCCTTCCTATCCGTGTACTCATCCAAATGTCTTTAGAATGTTATTCTTGTACATTAAGATGGACTCTTGATCTCACAATCTACCTCATTATGAACTTGCACCTCAATGTCTGCCTGCACTGCACTTTCTCTGTAACTGTAACATTTTACTCTGCATTCCGTATCGTTTTACCTTGTTCTACCTCAATGCACTGTGTAAAGAATCGGTATGCAAGACAAGTTTTTCACTGTACCTGTGACAAAAATAAACCAATTTACCAATTTACCTGCCTCAACCATTTCCTCTGGCAGCTTATTCCACATACACACCACCCTTGAATGAAGAAGTTCCCTCTCAGCTCCCTTTTAAATCTTTCACCTCTCACCTTAAATGCACTCCATGCCTCTGCACACTTATTCCGCTATTCCCTCCCCTTCCCCTTTCCTGCTCCTACACCCTCACCCCCCTCCCTCTTGCAGGTGTCCAATATCCTTCAACTCCGACGTGTGGCTGTCTTCAGTGGCCGGGGTCCTTGAGGAATCTCTCTAATGCATTTTCCTTTCTTAAGACCAACCTCTATGTCTGTGCTATTGATTGACCACCTTACTGCTCCCTTAAGTGGTTCAGTATCAAACCTGACAATCTCTTTGGATCATTTTACTATTTAGGCCACTTCATAACCATAAGTTACTGTTGCATAAAACCGGGTAAGTTGAAGATTTCAACATTAGTTTTGGCTGAATTTGTCTTCGAAGGAATAAAACAAAATCTTTGCCAGAAGATTAATCTTAAATGTATCCTTCTCTTCAGTTCATCTATAATTTGAATTCACTCATGCATTTATTTTCTTTTTACTTTGGCACTGGGGAACAATATATCTTGTTGAATACATCTTATTATTCTTTGGGGAAATAATTCCCTGGGTTCATTGCACTCCTGACACTTTGCACTCACTGTGTGCACTGGTACAGTTTATGACTGAGTTTCATCTGGGTGACTGATTGCTGATGGAAATCAAAAAAATTGCTGATAGAGTCATAGAGCAATACAGCACGGATACAGGCCCTTCGGCCCAACCAACCCATATTGACCACGGTGCCCACCCAGCTAGTCCCAACTTCCTGCAGTCGACCCATATCCCTCTAAGCCCCGCCCCTCCATATACCTATCCAAGTGCTTCTTAAATGATACTATTGTACCTGCCTCACCCACTTCCTCTGGCAGCTCGTTCTATATATTCACCACCCTCTGCGTGACAAAGTTGCCCCTCAGGTCCCTTTTAAATCTTTCCTCCCTCATCCTAAACTTATGCTCCCTCATTCTGGACACCCCTACACCGCGGAAAAGTCTGTTAACGTCCCCTTATCTATACCTCTTGTAACGTTAAGCACTTGTAAAAGGTTGCCCCCTCATTCTCCTCTGTTCCAAGCCTGGTCAACCTCTCCCTATAACTCAGGCGCTCGAGTCCTGGAACATCCTTGTAAATCTTCTCTGCAGTCTTTCCAGTTTAACCACGCCTTTTCTATAATTGAGTGGCCAAAACTGTATACGGTGCTCCAAGTGCAGCCTCACCAACGACGTATACAATTGCAAACACTGGGAATCTGAAATAAAAGCAGAAAACACTTGAACTACTCAGCAAGTGTGCCTGAACTGCTGAGTGTGTCCAACACTTATTGTCTTTCCATGCATGAAGACTTTAGCTGTATTGCTAATGACTCAAGTCTTTTGACCTCTACCAGATATCTGCTGTTTTATCTTTTCCCTGTTCTTCTGTCATAAGTTGACCCAACAGCACTTTATAAATCACCCATCTTCATGTAGTGTGGAGAACCTTTAGAGGGAAGAATGAGACAAGACAATATAATCTAACTGTTGTCTTTTTAAATGAAGGGTATAAGGGCCAGGAGCTCTGACAAAATATTATAGATCATACAGCACAGAAACAGGCCCTTCGGCCCATCCTGTCCATGCTTATCACCATTACTCACCTACACCAATCCCATTTACCAGGACTTGGTTCCTAGCCTACTACCCCTTTTTTTCTGCCTCTCTTTTTTCTACCTTTTTTTTCCTCTTTACTTTTGACCCATCCCCCGGTGGACCTGCTCTCCCCTCCTCCCCCGCACCTGCCTATTGCTACCTCTTACCTGCATCTACCTATCACCACCCTGTGCCCACCCCGCCTCCCCTCTTTTGACCACCTGTCACTGCTCTGCTTTTCCCTCCTATATATCAGGCTTCCCCTTTTCCTATCTTCAGTCCTGAAGAAGGGTCCTGACTCGAAACGTTGACCGCCTGCTTTTCTCCATGGATGCTACCCGGCCTGCTGAGTTCCTCCAGCATCATCGTGTTTTTCATCTAGATTCCAACATCTGCAGTCCTTTGTTTCTCTATGCCTTGAAATTTCAAGTGGTTGTCCAGATAATTCTCAGATGTTGTGAGGATGCCTTGCTTTTAACACCCTTTCAGGCAATGTGTTCCAGATTCTAACTGCATTCTAGGTAAAAAATTCTTCCTCAAATCCCTTCTAAACCTCTTACCCTAAACTCTCCTGTTTTAGACATCTCTAGTATGTGGAAAAGTTTCCTTCTGCCTACCCTATCTATGCCTCTCATAATTTTGGAGACCAATTTCAGCTCCCCTCTCAACCTCCGCTGCTCAAGTTTATCCGCATCTCTGAAATGCTCCATTCCAGGCTACATCCTGATGAATCTCCTCTGTACTCTCCCCCAGTGCAATCACATGCTTTCTGTAGTGTGGCAACCAGAACTGCAGGCAGTACCTCAGCTGTGGCACAACAAATTTGTACCATTATGTCCCTACTCTTATGTTCTATACCCAAACTGATTAAGGTAAGTATCCTGTGTGCCTTCTTCACCACCTTATCTACCTGTGCTGCCAAATTCAGGGGTCCTTGGACATGTACAAAAAAAAAACCTCTCTGTTCCTCACTACTTCCTGGGACAATCCCATTCATTTTACATGTCCTACCCTTAGTAATCCTCCCTAATCACTGCAGTTTAGCAACACCATGACCACTTTGATCACTTTGCACTAAAATTGATTTTTTTTGTTCTAATTGTGTTCTTTCTTGTAAAATTGTGTATAATTTATGTTTAATTTATGTTTTTCTTGTAAACGCTGCTTATATGTTGCTATGCGCCTGTGATGCGGTTGCAAGTAAGTTTTTCATTGTACCTGTGCACACATGGACTTGTGCAGATGACAATAAACTCAACTTTGACTTCATGCATTAAATTCTATCTGCCGTTGCTCAGCTCATCTAACCATCTTATCAATGTCATCCTATAATATAAAACTACCCTCCTCAACACAACACCACCCGATTTTGTATCATCTGCAAATTTACTAATTAGTCCTGCTGGTGAGAAAGCTCACCAGCGCCTCTACTTCTTCAGGAGGCTAAAGAAATTTGTCATGTCCCCTTTGACATTCACCATTTTTTATCGATGCACTATAGAAAGCATCCTATCTGGATGCATCACGGCTTAGTACGGCAACTGCTCTGCCCAGGACCGCAAGAAACTGCAGAGAGTTGTGGACACAGCCCAGCGCATCACGGAAACCAGCCTCCCCTCCATGGACTCTGTCTATACCTCTCACTGCCTTGGTGAAGCAGCCAGCATAATCAGAGACCCAACCCATCCGGGTCATTCTCTCTTCTCTCCTCTCCCATCAGGCAGAAGATACAGGAGCCTGAGATCACGTACCACCAGGCTCAAGGACCACTTCTATCCCACTGTGATAAGACTATTGAACGGTTCCCTTATAGGATGAGATGGACTCTTGACCTCACAATCTAACTTGTTATGACCTTGCACCTTATTGTCTACCTGCATTGCACTTCCCTGTAGCGGTGACATTTTACTCTATATTCTGTTATTGTTTTTACCCTGTACTACCTCAATGCACTGTGTAATGAATTGACTTGTATGAACGGTATGCAAGATAAGTTTTTCACTGTAACTCGGTACAAGTGACAATAATAAACCAATACCAATTCACATCCATATCACAAACAGCAAAGGTCCCAGCACCGATCCCTGTGATGCACCACCAGTCACAGACTTCCATTCAGAAGAACAGCCTTCTGCCACTACCGTCTGCCTCCTATCACCAAGTCAAAGTGAGCCAAACGCAGGCAAATGGCACTAGCTCAGTTAGGCACCTTGGGTGTGGACAGGTTGGGCCAAAAGGCCTGTTTCCATGCTGCATGACTCTTTCATACTGTGACTCTATTAAGAGCAGGAATAGGCCACTCAGCCCCTCAAGGCTGATCTACCGTTCAGTAGCGGCATGGCTGATCTGATTGTAACCTGACCGCCACATTGTCTCCACATCCAACCTCTCTGGACCACTCCAGATCTTCTCCATTTCAATCTCGTCCCCTCTCACTCTCCCAATCTCCAGCAGATACATGCCTGCCCTGTTCAACCTTTCTTCCTTAGACAACCCAACCATTCCAGTATCAGCCCAGCAAACTCTCTCTGCCAAATACTTGCAGGGCAATGGGACTAATCGGTTCAACCTTTCAAAGGGTTAGTATGGTCAGGAAGGGCTGAATAGTTTAATTTTTTTAATGCTTAATGCACTGTTTAATTTTACATTTGCCTTTCTTTGCAATTTCAACTTGTACATTAAAGAAGATAAATTTCCTTGTAAATGACCAGATAAAATTTGGCCATATTAAAGCGATATTCTGTGCAGATTTATTATTTTAATTTAGCATGTCTAATGTCATGTTACAGGGATGATGATTACTTGGACGAGTGACTTTAAGAATGGTATGCAGTAAAATAGCAGTTATGATATTGGATAACTCATCCAGAGTTCAGGACTGGTGATCATGGGACATGAATTCAAATCCCATCGCTGGGAATGGGGAGTTTAAATTTGGCTTAGGGGAGATTGAATAACTCCCTAGAATTACTAAAAATTGATGGCGTGTTGTAAAGGCCCATTTTGTTCATTGGTGTATTTCAGGAAAGGGAGTCTGCTCTCCTTATCTGCTTTAGACTATCCGTGATTCCAGATTCACTAACAGCAACGTGGCTGAGTCTTAACGACTCTCTAAAATGGCCACTCAGTTAAAAGGAAGACACAAGAGACTGCAGATGCTGGAATCTGGAGCAACACACGAGATGCTGGAGGAACTCAGGGGGTCAGGCAGCAATTAAAAGGAAGTTAGAAATGGGCAATAAATCCAAGGCTTGCCAACCTTGCCCACATCTTGCAAGAGCACTTTTATGCCTCATGCTTGGTAGTATCTACATGAAGTTCTGTCTCAAGAAGACAACATCTGTCGTCAAAGATCCCCACCATCCGGGCAGCTACCATCAGGCAGGAGGTACAGAAGTCTGAAGTCCCACACCACCAGGTTCAAGAACAGCTACTTCCCTTCAACCATTCAGTTCTTAAACCAACCTGCACAACCTTAATCACTGCAGTACAGCAACACTATAACCACTTTGATCACTTTGCACTAAAATGGACTTTTTTTTGTTCTAATTGTGTTCTTTCTTGTAAAAATTGTGTAATTTATGTTTAATTTATGTTTTTTCTTGTGAATTCTGCTTATCTGATGCTATGTGCCTGTGATGCTGCTGCAAGTAAGTTTTTCATTGCACCTGTGCACACATGTACTTGTACATATGACGATAAACTCGACTTTGACTTTGGACCAAGCAATGACCACATCCAACACGATTTCTTTCCTCTTCTTCACACATTCAGTGGCCTTACCATTGCCAAGTACTGCACCATCAACAGCCAATGACCTGAGTCTCCACTGGACTAGCCACATAAATGCAGTGGCTACAAAAGCATCTCAAGGGATGGGTATCCTCTGGCAAGTGACTCCCCTCTTGAAGCCTTTCCACCATCTACAAGGCACAAGCCAAGAGCATACGGTTTACTCTCCACTTGCCTGGACGATGCAGCTCCGACAACACTCGAGATCCATGGCTCCTCTACTGCCACGTTGAGGCCAGATGCAGGTTGGAGGAACAACACCTCATATTCCACCTTGGGAGTCTCCAACCTGATGGCCTCAACATCGATTTCTCTAACTTCCGGTAACCCCACCCCTTCTTTTTCTCCCCCTCACCCCACTCCTTTGTCTTCCCTTATTCCTGTGGCTCCCTTACCCCAGCTTGATGACCTGCCCATCTCCTCTCCTCCCCTCCCCCATCCTTTATTCCATGGTCCACGGCCCTCTCCTACTGGATTCCTTCTTCTTCAGCCCTTTGCCTCTTCTACCTATCACCCCTCAGCTTATTGCATCTTCTCCCCCTCCCCCACCCACCTACCATCCTCCTCTCACCTGGACTTTTCATTGGCTCCCTGACTTTACTTTTTTTAATATTTATTAATGACTTAGATGAAGAGGTGGAAGGATGGGTTAGCAAGTTTGTAGATGACACAAAATTCGGTGGTGTTGTGGATAGTGTGGAGGGCTGTTGAAGCTTACAGAAGGATATTGATAGGATGCAGAGCTGGGCTGACAAGTGGCAGATGGAGTTCAGTCCGGAGAAGTGTGAAGTGATACACTTTAGAAGGACAAACTCTAAGGCGGAATACAAGGTAAATGGCAGGATTCTGGGCAGTGTAGAGGAGCAGAGGGATCTGGGGGTTCATATCCACAGATCACTGAAAGTTGCCTCACAGGTGGACAAAGTAGTTAAGAAAGCTTATGGGATGTTAGCTTTCATAAGTCGTGGGATCGAGTTTAAGAGCCACGAAGTAATGATGCAGCTTTACAAAACTCTGGTTAGGCCACACTTAGAGTACTGTATCCAGTTATGGTTACCTCATTATAGGAAGGATGTGGAGGTGTTGGAGAGAGTGCAGAGGAAATTTACCAGGATACTGCCTGGATTAGAGAGTATGGATTATGAGGAGAGACTAAAGGAGCTAGGGCTTTACTCATTGGAGAGAAGGAGGATGAGAGGAGACATGATAGAGGTGTACAAAATATTAAGAGGAATAAATAGAGTGGACAGCCAGCACCTCTTTCCCAGGGCACCAATGGTCAATACAAGAGGGCATGGCTTTAAGGTAATGGGTGGGAAGTTCAAGGGAGACGTCAGAGGGAGGTTTTTTCCCCCAGAGAGTGGTTGGGGCATGGAATGCGCTGCCTGGGGTGGTGGTGGAGGCTGATACATTGGTCAAGTTCAAGAGATTGTTAGATAAGCATATGGAGGAATTTAGGATAGAGGGATATGTGGGAGGAAGGGGTTACATAGTCTTAGGTGTGGTTTGAAGGGCAGCACAACATGGTGGGCCGAAGGGCCTATATTGTGCTGTATTGTTCTATGGTTCTATGGTTCTATGGACTTGCCTATCACCTGAACTCACCTCTCCCCTGCCTGCGTGTGCTCCTCCCCCTCCCCCCACCTTCTTATTCTGGCTTCTGCCCTCTTCCTTGCCAGTCCTGATGAAGGGTCTCGACCCGAAACGTCAACTGTTTATTTCCGTCTGTAGACGCTGCCTGACCTGCTGAGTTCCTCCAGCACTTTTTGCGCATTGCTCCAGATTCCAGCATCTGCAGAATTTCTTGTGTTTCAAGAAGTCCAGCTGGAAGGTGATAGTGATGTGAGGCAGTTTGGCCTTATCCGCTCTCGTCTATCTGTGACTCCAGATCCACCAACAGCAATGTGGCTGACTTCTAACGACTTTCTGAATCGACCACTCAATTAAAAAGAAGTTAGAAATGGGCAATAAATCCAATTTACTATTATTATTATTAAAACCCCAATGTGAGTGCTTGGTAGAAGCAAAATAATAACTCATTAAATCTGCACAATTACTTTTCAAAATACGGGAGGAGGTACAGGAGCCTGAAGACCCACATTCAATGAGTTGTTAACAGCTTCTTCCCTCCACCATCAGGTTTCTGAACGGTCCATGAACCCTTGAACACTACCTCGTTATTGCTTTTTGTTTGCACTATTTATTTATTTTTATAATTCATAGATTTTTGTCTTTGCACTGTACTGCTGCCTCAAAACAACAAATTTAGTGTCCTATGTCAGTAATAATAAATCTGATTCTATTCTATTCACAGTTTGTTGAACAAACTTGTTTTACATTTGTTAATCATAAAATGGAAGCATGAAGACTCAACAGACATATCGATAAGGACAAATCTTAATTGCTTCATGGGGCAAGATAATGCAAGGTAAGATAAGATATCTTTATTAGTCACATGTACATCGAAACACACAGTGAAATGCATCACTTGTGTCACCACACTTCCAGCACCAACGTAGCATGCCCACAACTTCCTAACCCGTACGCCTTTGGAACGTGGGAGGAACCCGGAGTACCCAGAGGAAACCCACGCATACAAGGGGAGAACGTACAAACTCCTTACAGGCAGCAGCCAGAATTGAACCGGGGTCGCTGGCGCTGTAATAGCGTTACGCTACTGTGCCTGCCAGCAGGGTTGGCATCAGATCACTTTGGATCAGTTTTTCTTTCTTCTATTTGTATTAGAACATAGAACAGTACAACACAGGAACAGGTCCTTCGGCCAACGATGTTATGCCAAACTAATTTAGCTAATGACACCTAATAAAACTAATCCCTTCCGCCTGCATATGATTTATGTCCCTCCATTCTCTGCATATTCATGTGCATATATAAGAGCCTCGTAAACACCTTGATTATACCTACCTCCATCACCACCCCCGGCAGCGCAATCCAGGCACCCACCACTCTCTGTGCAAAAAACTTGCCCCGCACATCTCCCTTAAACTTTCCCCCTCTCATCTCGCATCCCCTCTGGTATTAGATATTTCAAATCTAGGATAAGGGTACTGGTTGCCTCCTCTATATATGCCTCTCATAATTTTATAAACTTCTATCAGGTCTCCCCTCAGGCTCCACCGCTCCAGAGGAAACAACCCTAGTTTGTCCAAACTCTCCTTACAGTACATGCCCTCTAATCCAGGCAGGGTCCTGGTGAACCTCTTCTGCACCCTTTCCAAGGCCTCTACATCCTTCCTCTAATGGGGTGATCAGAATTGAATGCAACACTCTAGATGTGGCCTAAACCAGAACTTTATAGACCTTCATCATAACTTCCTGACTCTTGAACTCAGTGCCTCAGTGTCCCAGCAGACCATATGCCTTCTTTACCACCTTATGAACATGTGTGGCCACTTTCAGGGAGCTATGGATTTGGACCCCAAGATCCTTCTGTACATCAACACTGTTAAGTGTCCTGCCATTAACAGTGTACTGTCCCTTTACATTTGATCTTCCAAAGTGCAACACCTCACACTTGGCTGTATTGTATGACCTGCTGGGCATTACATGGAAAAAGAAGCCTAATCTGCTACTTAACTGCCCCATTAAGTCATTTAGACACAATCTATCAGAGATGTCCTTTTTTCTCTACCCATCCCTTCCTAATGAAAACTAACCTTTTTTCTCCCTCTTTCTCAGTTCTGATGGAAGGTCTCAGATTTGAAATGTTAACAGTTTCTCCCTCCACGGATGCTGCCTGACCTGCTGAGTATTTCCGGCATTTTCTGTTTTTCATTCATTTCAGATTTCCGATTTCCAGCATCTGCAGTTATTTGTTATTTTCATTTATCGAGCGGACAGTCAGAGACTTTTTCCCAGGGCGACAATGGCTAACACGAGGGGATGTAATCTTAAGGTGATTGGAGGGGGATGTCAGAGGTAAGTTTTTTACACAGAGAGTGGTGGGTGCATGGAATGTGCTGCTGGCAGAGGTTGTGGGGGCAGATACATTGGGGACATTTAAGAGACTTTTAGATAGACAGATGAATGATAGAAAAGTGGAGGGCTATGTGGGAGGGAAGGGTTAGATAGATCTTAGAGCAGGATAAAATGTCTGCACAACATAGTGGGCTGAAGGGCCTGTACTGTGCTCTAATGTTCTACGTTCTATGTTTATGTTCATCAGTGAACCATTTGGATATTAATCCCATTGCTGCAGTTTCATGATAACTTTTGGGCAACTTTTCAACGTTAGTGTTTTAATTTTCATTTAATTTTCTTTTAAATTAAAGACTTACTTTTTTTATTTGAATTTAAATTCTTATCTTATCTTAAATTCCCAGCAACCTCTGGAGGGATTTGAACTCTCAAGTCTGAATCAGTAGTCCAGACATTAGGTTGCTGGTAATTGGCAATTGGTCTATTATTGTCACATGTACCGAGAAATAGTCAAAAGCCTTTGTGTGCCATCCAGACAGATCATTCCATACATAAATACATTGAGGTAGCACAAAAGGAAAACAGAATGCAGAATATAGTGTTACAATTACAGAGAAAGTGCAGGCAAATAAAGTGCAAGGTCCACAACGGGGTAAACTGTGAGGTCAAGAGTTCATCTTTATCGTGTAAGAGGTCGGTTCAAGAATCTGGTAACAGCGGGATAAAAGCTGCCCTTGAGCCTGGTGGTATTGGTATTGGTTTATTATTGTCATTTGTACCGAGGTACAGTGAAAGACTTGTCTTGCATACCGATCAATTCATTACACAGTGCAGTTACATTGAGTTAGTACAGGGTGCATTGATGTAGTACAGGTAAAAACAGTAACAGTACAGAGTAAAGTGTCACAGCTACAGAGGAAGTGCAGTGCAATAAGGTGCAAGGTCACAACAAGGTAGACAATGAGGTCAGAATCCATCTCATCGTATAAGGGAGCTGTTCAATAGTCTTATCACAGTGGGGTAGAAGCTGTCCTTAAGTCTGGTGGTATGTGCCCTCAGGGTCCTGTATCTCCTAACTGATGGCAGAGGAGAGGAGAGAGAATGACTTGGGTGGGTGGGGTCTTTGATTATGCTGGCTGCTTCACCAAGGCAGTGAGAGGTAAAGACAGAGTCCAAGGAGAGGAGGTTGGTTTCTGTGACGTTCTGGGCTGGGACGTACGTGTTCTCAAGCTTTTGTATCTTCTGCCCAATGGGAGGAGGGAGAAGAGAGAATCACTGGGGTGGGAGGCGTCCTTGATTATGTTGGCTGCTTTCCCGAGGCAGCAGGGAGTGTAGACAGAGTCAATGGAGGGGAGGCTGGTTTTCATGATAGACTGGGCTGCGACCACAACTCTCTGCAATATCTTGCGGTTTTGGGCAGAGCAGTTACCATGATGCTTGATCGTGGTCCAGTAACCATGATGCTAGCCACACATTTCAATGTGTACAAATACTAGACCATAAATAATGGGAACCCGAGCCACATCAACTACCTATGAATAAATAAAGAGGCTACAATCCTTCCTGGAAGATGGAACAGTGTGGGCATTGAATATTTGAAGACTGAGTCAAGATGGGAGAAAAGTTATGTGACTTCTGAAAGATAAAAGAATTCCTGCTGCATTGGCATTGCCACCAACTGTCCCCAGTCCGAATGCATGAGAGGATTTCCAGACTTCAGTACTTCAAAATATTGCTCAGAACTCTGTGTGGAGCAGCGTGAATAATTCAGACATTTATCCCCCGTTGGATATCATGAATATTTTCTGACAGCCTTTTAATATGAGTGTCCATTGTGGTGCAGTGGAGATGAAAGCCGAGAATTCAACACAACAAAGCTCGGGCGGAAGATGAATTGCACAGCAAATCGACTGATGCCTGCATTTCTGAATGAAGAGGGGAATGCTGGAACATCACAATAATTCCATGTCATGCTGCTAATGGCACACAACTGGCATGTGTGGACACCAAGTGTAAAATAATCAGCTGGCCCTGTATCAGGCAGCATTATATTTGCTGGAATTAAGGGACAATCTGATTCCAGTTATTCATTGGGACTGATGGGGCAAACAGGAATAACTTTTTTTTCCTCAGAAGTATACTTTATTCTTAAAATTTGTAAATATAGAACAGAGCACATTTATATATCACTCTTCAGAATATAAGACAACTCATTCAAGAAGATCAGGCAACATAAACTAGATGGGCTGAAGGGCTTGTTTCTGTGCTGTAATACTCTAAGACTTTCTGACTCCAATTGATGTATCAGATTTACTTGTCACTTCCTTCCTTCCATCCAGTCCATCTTCATGGTGCGTTGCTTCAGGAAGGCTGACGGTATCGTCAAGAATGCCTGCCACCCTGGGCCGTTCCCTTTCCTCTCTTCTACCTTCTGGGAGAAGATACAGGAGCTTGAAAGCCTGGATGTCCAGACTCAAGAACAGCTTCTTCCCCAATGCCGTCAGACTTCTGAACCAATCAACTCTTTCACATCCCCTTCTCCGTGGTGCTGTCACGTTCTCGGACTCTTATCTCTACCTTTCTCGCTTATTCCATTATTGTCTCTTTAACATTTCTTTCTGCACTACCTCAGTTTGCACTACAATTATTGTACCGTTCTGTTGTTTTGTGCTTGTTGTTGTATTTATTTTTACCATGTATACTATTTACTCTATAAGGAATTTCATTGCACCTTGGTGTATGTGACAATAAACTAATCTGAATCATTTGCATGATACCAACTTTTCTTCCATATAAATTTCATGAGCAATGTGTTGGAAGGTTTTCTTTTGCGGTGGCTCCAGCCCCTCCGTTTGCAAAGGTTTTAGGGTCATAAATTGCGGCCTTTCTCCGTGGAACCTTTGCAACTACTGCATCTTCAGAACATAGTCCTGCACTTTGGAATGTGCCAGTCAGCAGTATTTGGTTGCGGGCAGTTCTTTGCGGTGTTCTTCACCGAGTCGGTGATCTTCCAGCAACGGTCGGTGTTTGTTTGTTGGGGAACAGCTGCAGGGTCTTGTGAACCTTGTCAAAGTCCATTGCACCTGCTTTCAGAGCCTCTTGGCGAATGCAAACTGCAGATGGTGATAGACACTCTCAGCCTCACTACAAATCACCTCGAGGGCCATGTATGGTGGCACTGAGAGTGGGCCTGTGTGTGAAGAATTGGGCAGGGAGTGCCCTTCTGATCAACCTAGGTGCTTGTTTGAAAGTTCTGGTGATTCTCAATGGCTGTGGCAGTGGTTTGAGGAAACCATACACCTCTCTCCTTTCCCCGCAGGGACTTGGGAACACTCAGCAGCTTCTGTGGAGAGAGAAACAGAGTTAACATTTCATATTGAAGACCTTTCATCAGACTCTTCTGTCTTTGACTTGCTTCTCTCTCCACAGGTGCTGCCTGACCTGCTGAGTGTTCCCAGCATTTTAAGATATCTTTATTAGTCACATGTACATCGAAACACACAGTGAAATGCATCTTTTGCGTAGAGTGTTCTGGGGGCAGCCCGCAAGTGTTGCCACGCTTCCGGCGCCAACATAACATGCCCACAACTTCCTAACCCGTATGTCTTTGGAATGTGGGAGGAAACCAGAGCACCCGGAGGAAACCCACGCAGACACGGGGAGAACATACAAACTCCTTACAGACAGCGGCCGGAATTGAACCCGGGTTTCTGGCGCTGTAATAACGTTACGCTAACCATTTTATCTCAGTTAGGAGCAGTTTTTTTTGATTGGAGTTCTAATAAATATTTTCTGCTCCCTCTGGAACCTTCACGTCCTTCCTAAAGTGAAGCAACCAGCATTGGGCAGAAAGAACCCCATTGAACCTTCACCCTTTATCTCCCTTCCTTAGTCTACAATTGAAATGTCATTTCTTCCACAGTGAATCTGGGAAAGAACTTAAAGCTCAAAGTATAAATGCCAAGCATTTATTTAAATTGTTCACTCGTCATCATATCTCATTTGGTAGCTGTGTTTAGTGTAGCAATTTAGTCACTCTTTTTTTAAAACCATACTTGCATGCAGATTGGTGAGAAGGAGCTCGAGTTGCTCATTCATATAGAGCCATAGAGTAATACAACATGGAAACAGGACACTCGGGCCAACTTGTCCATGCTGACCAGATGCCAATCAAAGCCAGTTCCAATTGCTCGGCTTTGACACATATCCCTCTAAACCTCTTCTATCCATGTTCCAGTCCAAGTGTCTTTTAAATGTTGTTAATGTACCTGCCTCAACCACTTCCTCTGACAGCTTGTTCCACATATGCACCACCCTCTGGGCAAAAAAGTTGCCCCTCAGGTCCCTTTTCAGCCTTTCCCCTCTCACCTTAAATCTATACCCTCTAGTTTGTCTCTGGGAAAAAGACTATGTGCATTCACCCTATCCGTGCCCCTCATGATTTCATACACCTTTATAAGGTCACCCCTCAGTCTCCCACGCTCCAAGGGATAAAGTCCTAGCCTGCCCAGCCTCTCCCTATGACTCAGGTCTGCAAGTTCTGGCAACATTTTTGTAGATCTTCTTTGAACTCTTTCGAGCTTAATGATGTCTTTCCTGTAACAGGGTGACCAAAACTGAACACAATACTTCAGGTGTGGCTTCACCAACATCTTGTACAACTGTGTTTCCTCCGGGTGCTCTGGTTTCCTCCCACATTCCAAAGACGTAGGGGTTAGGAAGTTGTGGGCATGTTATGTTGGCGACACTTGCGAACTGCCTCCAGAACATTCTATGCAAAGATGCATTTCACTGTGTGTTTCGATGTACATGTGACAAATAAAGAAACCTTATCTTAAACTGCAACAGAACATCCCAACTCCTATACTCAATGCCCTGACTGATAAAGGCCAGTGTGCCAAATGCCTTCTTCACTATCCTGTCCACCTTTGACGCAAGAGAAGACCTATTTTGTCATCACTTATCTGTGATTGGACGCCAGCTATCTGCTGCATGGAGCTGTGTATGGACCCTGGGCCAGCATACACCAATTGTCACTACCAGTCCCCATCCTTGTGAAGGATGGATCTGCCCACATCACCACGGAGTGTTATATTCAGCTGGATAATGCCTTTTCAACCTTCCCTCACAGCTAGGTTTCTGCAGAAGAACATCTTTGACCATAGGTCAATCAGGAACTGGTCGCTCACAGCCCACCAGTGCCCCCCCCCCTCATCACCCACCTCCATGCAGGGCACAGGTTTAAGCTGAGAGGGGAAAGATTTAAAAGGGACCTGAGGGGCAGATTTAAAATTTCTTCACTCAGAGGGTGGTGCGTATATGGAACGAGCTGCCAGAGGAAATGGTAGAGGCAGGTACAACAACAATACTTAAAAGGCACTTGGACAGGTACATGGATAGGAAGGATTTAGAGGGACAGGGGCCAAGCACAGAATCGACTGGCTTAGACGGGCAGCTTGTTCGGCAAGGATCAGATGGGCCAGAGAGCCTATTACATAGTTGTATAATGAGGTGACTCTTCTATATCATGCATACTGTGAAATTTTTAATGTTCAAATACAACAAAAATCACCCATGAGGTGTTAGCAGGAAAGTTACTACAGCTCTCTAGGAGAGAGAATTCCCTCCCTGAATTTCTCTAATCTGTCTTCCCTTCAGACATTCCTAAAAACCAAGCTCTTTTGCCAAGATATTGGTCTTCTGTCTGAATATTTCCTTGCATTGCGAGATGAATATGCTTAAGGCAATGCTCTTGTGTAGTGCCTTGTGGTGTTTTGCTCTGTTTGCAGTGCAGTAGATGTGGCAGTGGTTTAATACAAGTGTGTGTGGTGATGGATACCCACTTTACAGTGCAGAAATCACAAAGAGACTGCAACATCGCAAATACCCTACTCACAACCCCCACACCCACCCCCACCACCCCCGACCCCTGTCAAAAACCACCTTTCTCTGCTAGTTAGGCCATATCTGGAATATTGCATTCAAATCTGGCCCCCTCATTACAGGAAGGATGTTGAGGCTTTAGAGAGGATACAGAAGAGGTTCACCAGGATGCTGCCTGGATTAGAGGGCAAGTGCTATGAGGAGAGGTTGGACAAACTTGGATTGATTTCTCTGGAGTGGCAGAGGCTGAGGGGAGACCTGATAGAAGTTTACAAGATTATGAGAGGCAGAGATAGAGTAGGCAGCTGGTATCCTTACCCCAGGGTGGAAATGTCCGATACTATAGGGCATGCAGTTAAGGTGAGAGGGCAGGTTCAATGGAGGTGTGTGGGGAAAGGTTTTATTTCTATATACACAGAAAATGGTGGGTGCCTGGAACACGCTGCCAGGGATGGTGGTGGAGGCAAATACGATAGTGATGTTTAAGAGGCTCTTAGATAGGCACATGAATATGCAGAGAATGGAGGGATTTGGACTTGTGGAGGCCTGTAAGGAGTTTGTACGTTCTCCCTGTGTCTGCGTGGCTTTCCTCTGGGTGCTCCGGTTTCCTCCCATACGTACGGGTTAGGAGCTGTGGGCATGCTATGTTGGCACTGGAAGAGTGGCAACACTTGCGGGCTGCCCCCAGCAGTTTCTTAGCAATGCAAAAAGACGTACTTCACTGTGTGTTTCTATGTACATGTGACTAATAAATAAATATCTTCGCTTATCTTATCAGAAGGGACTAGTTCATTTAGACTTTTAATTATTAGTTTAATTAGCTCAGCACAAAATTGTGGGCCGAAGGTCCTGTTCCTGTACTGTTCTGTTCTATGTCCTATGTTCCTGTGATCCTGCATGGAACTTGTCAGCCAATGGATTGGAAACAAGTCATCCTGGACCTCAGTTTGATTACAAACTGATTCTGTTTAAAACTGGTAAAAAGCAATGTAGCACCACCTTCCAGTTCATAGGAGCTGGTTGTACACAACTGGAGCCTCGAAGCTGGGGGTGTTAGCCTGGGGAGAACGCTGATGTCAGTCAGCATATCCTGCTTGCTGATTTGGAGGACTTTTGCAGAGACAGCAATGGTGGCATCTATCCAAGGCTTTGGTGAACCTTCTGCAGGTTGTTTCCATCCCCAACACATACTGGATCACAGCTGCCATATGGAACAGAGATGAGGAGAAATTTCTTCACCCAGAAGGTGGTGAATGTTTGGAATTCTCTACCCAAGAGAGAGAAGCTTCGGCCACTGAGTATGTTCATAGATTCATGGAGATATATAGAATGGAACCACATCCTTCGATCCAACATATTCATGCCAATCAAGGTGGCAATCTACACTAAGATATCTTTATTAGTCACATGTACATCGAAACACACAGTATCTTTTGTGTAGAGTGTTCTGGGGGCAGCCTGCAAGTGTCGCCGTGCTTCCGGCGCCAACATAGCATGCCCACAACTTCCTAACCCGTACGTCTTTGGAATGTGGGAGGAAACCGGAGCACCCAGAGGAGACCCACACAGATATGGGGAGAACATACAAACTCCTTACAGACAGCGGCTGGAATTGAACCCGGGTTGCTGGCGCTGTAAAGCGTTACGCTAACCACTACACTGATCCCATTTGTCTGAATTTGGCCCATACCTCTCTAAACCTATCCTATCCATATACCAATCCAAGTGTCTTTTAAATGTTATTAATTGTATCTGCTTCTCCCAGAGAGAGATCAATGGATTTTTAGGTTACCAAGCGATATTGGGTTAAAGCAGTAATGTGGCATTGAGGTAAAAGTCATGATTATAGTGAAAGATGGAGCAGAAACAAGGGGCTAAACCTGACTCTATTCAGGTTCTGCCAAGTAGACCATCAGTGTGGTGCCAGTGGCATCACTGAATGGTTAACTAATGGTGAACACAAGAAAGGAATTGGCCACCAGGTCCCTCAAGCCTGTCCCGTCATTCAATATGATGATGGCTGACTTATACTGGCCTCAACTCCCCTTCTGCACACCACTGCTCTCCTGCTCCCTGTCCCTAGGCCAACTGGATATCTCATGGTTGTTTCCCCATCGATCCCACTGGCACTAACAGCACCACCTGTCCAACACAAGCCACACCTAGAATTGGCATTAGATAAGATAAGATATCTTTATTAGTCACACGTACGTCGAAACACACAGTGAAATGCATCTTTTGCGCAGAGTGTCCTGGGGGCAGCCCGCAAGTGTCGCCACACTTCTGGCACCAACATAGCATGCCCACAACTTCCTAACCCTTACGGCTTTGGAATGTGGGAGGAAACCAGAGCACTCGGAGGAAACCCACACAGACACAGGGAGAACGTACAAACTCCTTACAGACAGTGGCGGGAATTGAACCCGGGTCGCCGGCACTGTAGTAATGTTATGCTAACCGTTACATGACCATGCCGCCATGCTATATTAAACCCACCCCTGCAGTCATGGGGGTAACTTTATCCACTGCAGCTGTGATCTGAACCAATATGCAATTCATTGTGGAATTTGGTAATTTGCCAAACCTTTCTCTGTTAGCTTGAAATTCTGGTGTTTTGTTCACACTAAGAATCAGCAATACCATTAGAAAAATAACAGTCCTTTACAATGTGGCTCACTCACCTCTGATTGTGCAATGATTTCCCTCAGTAGGTATGTTACTGTCCTCATAGTTTGAATTGCCAGTTTCCTAATATCTTAAGATCATGAAATGTAACCTATATAAGTTTCTTTCTCTTCCTCTCTCCCCTTTGGTTCATGCTGTCTTTCACCTTCCACCTCTCTCCTTCCTTTTCTCTCTCTTCCCTTCTCTCCAGCTTTCTTTCCACCTCACTCACTCCCTTACCTTTCCCTCTCTCCCTCACCTCCTCTTTCCCTCTCTCCCTCACTTTCTCTTTCCCTCTCTCCACTTCCTCTTTCCCTCTCTCCTTTACTTCCTCTTTCCCTCTCTCTACTTCCTCTTTGCCTCTCTCCACTTCCTCTTTCCCTCTCTCCCTCACTTCCTCTTTCCCTCTCTCCCTTCACTTCCTCTTTCCCTCTCTCCTTCAATCTCTCTTTCCCTCTCTCCACTCTTTTCCTCCTTCCTTTCCCTTTCTTTTTCCCTCTCTCCCCTTCTTCTCTTTCCCTTTCCTTCCTTTCTCTCTTCTCCTGTTTGTTCTCCCTCTCTCCTTCCCCTTTCCCTTCTTCCTTCTCCCTCCCTTTCTGATTCTCCTTCCCACCTTCCCTCACTCCTTCCCTTTTCCCTCTCCAACATTCTTCTCTCTCTCTTTCCCCCATTTCTCTTTCCCTGCTCTGCTTAGTCTCCCTCGTTCTCTCAGTATCGGTCCATCCTTTCCTCCATCTGTCGATCTCCATCCCTCCCCCTCCCTCCCTTCCTTTTTCCCTCCCTCTAACTGTCTTGCCCATCCCTCCTTCCCCCCTTTTCCCCTCCCTGTCCTTCCCCTCTTCCTTTCCATCCCTTTTTATCGTACTTGCTTTCATTGTTTTCCACTGGCTGTGGCCAGTTGTCAGACGAGGAACACACTGCTGTGCTGAACTCAACAAGCCTCTTTTATGGTGTTCACATCAGATTTACCTCAAGAAGGTACTTCTGAAAGGAGTGGCCCAAACTTTTTCCACCATTGGATACCACACCTAATTTGGAAGTGATAGTGTGCATCCGTCAGAGTACACAGTATTGGGATTTAACAATAACTAGTGCACCCATGATCTCGACAGCCATCTGGCTCCAAGCCATCATAGTCTTATCCACCTCCATAAAACCTCCTCTCAACCTCCTCTGCTCTAAGGAGAAGCCATCATTGGTTCCCCCTTTTCTATTCTACAAGTCTATATTCAAAGAACTCCAATAGATGATTTCCCTTTTGTAAATCCATGCTGACTCTACTCAATCCTTGAGGTGTTTAAGTCCTTTACTTCCAGTCTCACCATTTCCTCCAGAACTATTTTGTTTTTAATTAACTTGTTAAATGATAACAACTCCAGTTTAAACTTCTTGCAGAAATCTCTCATCCTTTGGACGATTCTAATGAAAACACTCAGCAGGTCAGTCAGCACCTGTGGAGAGAGAAACAAAGTTAATATTTCATGTTGAAGACCTTTCATCAGACACTTCTGTCTTCGACCTGCTTCTCTCTCCACATTTGCTGCCTGACCTGCTGAGTGTTTCCAGCATTTTCAGTTTACCAGCAGTTTTATTTATTGGAGTTTTAATAAATATTTCCTGCTACTTCTGAGATCTTCACATCCTTTCTAAAGTGAGGTGACCAGAATTGGACAGAATGAACCCAATTGACCATTCACTCTTGGAGACACAAGAGGTTGCAGATGCTGGCATCTGGAGCAATAGACAATCTGCTGGAGGATCTCAGTGGGTCGAGCAGCATCTGCGGGGGTGGAAAAGAATTGTCGACATTTTGGGTCGAGACCCTGCATCAGGAGTGAGAGTGGAGAGGGGAGATGGCGAGAAAGGATTCTGAGGCGATTGTAGTTCTGAGGAGGGGGTGTAAGATGACAGGCAGGTAGTGCGGGGCTGGAGTTGGGAGAGAGCGGCTGGTGAATGATAGATGGAGGCAGACAGGGGGAGGGGAATAAAGTGAAAAGAACAGATGGAGCGAGGTAGGGGGACAAGTTGGAACAAGATGGGGGGTGGACTGCAGGAACAATGCTTTATATTCTGCATAGGTAGTCCACAACCCAATGAGCATGAACATTGAGTTTTCCAATCTTAGGTGACCCTTTTCCCCCCCCCCCTCCCCCCCGACCCTCCTCCAGTCCTCCCATTTTTGTCCCCTTTCCCAAACACCCTGCAGCCCCCCTCCCCCTCCTGGTTGCATCCACCCGTTTCACACACAGGTTCCCCCCACCCTCCCCCTAACCCCCCCACCTGGTCCCAACAGCCGTGCGCCAAACCCCTAATGGTCCCCATTCTCACCTCCTTAACTTACAGAGTCCAGTACTGGGAACCCATTCCTGCTTATCTCCCTCCAACAGCCGTCTCCAACCTTCACCCTCCCCTCTCCCCACATCGCTCCACCTGTTCTCTTCCCTTTATTCCTCCCTCTCTCTGTCTGCCTCTGTCTATCATTCACCTGCCACTCTCTCCCAACTCCACCCCCCGCTCCCCTCCCTTACCTTCCTGTCATCTTACACCCCTCCTCAGTCCACCAATCACCTTGGACTTCCATCTCACCACTCCCCTTCTCCCCCTCCCCCCATCTCCCCTCTCCACTCAGTCCTGATGCAGGGTTTCGACCCAAAACATCGACAGTTCCTTTCCTCCCACAGATGATGCTCGACCCGCTGAGTTCCTCTAGCAGACTGTTTGTTGCTCCTTTGACTTTTCCTTAGTCTACAATCAAAATGTCATTTCTTCAGTGAGTCTGGGAAAGAACTTAGAGCTTAAAGTATAAATGCCAAGCATTTATTTAAGTTGCTCGCTCACCATCGTATCTCATTTGGTTGCTGTGTTTACTGCAACAATTTAGTCACTTTTTTAAACCATATTAGCATGCAGATTGGTGTGAAGGAGCTCAAGTTGCTTATTTATATGATTCTTCAGGGATGAGAGAGATGGAGAAAGTAATTTAATTTTTTTTCTGGAGTTTGGGCATTACTGACATCAAAGTAATCTTTAAGCGAGATGGTGTGATGTGATTGGGCTACTCTGGCTTCACAGGTCACTGAAGCAAACTCCCCCTTGAAGCCGAGGGAATTAAGTTGAAGAGATGGTCTCAACCCACAGATTTCAATTCAACACATAAAAGAAATGCACATAAAAAGGGAGCTGATCAAATGTCTTTGAAAGTGCTATCCTGCTCCAAGCTCGAGGTGACAGAGCTTAGAAGAGTGCCAAAGCAGCGTTTTTGAAGATTAATTGAAAATCCACGCTGGGGACTGGTGGGAGGGAGTTTGAATTCTCCAGGAATTTCAGTCAGGTTTCCATGACCAAAGCAAAGGCCACACCATCCCTGCCATTCTTCAGCAGAACACCATTCGATATCTTACAGTGGCAAAGACATAGAACACAGAATATTACAGCACAGGGACAAACCCTTCAACCTACGATGTTGTGCTGAACTAACTAATTTAGTAATTGAGTGTCTAACTAAACAAATCCCTACACAAATGTCCATATCCCTCCATTCTCTGCACATTCATGTGCCAAAGTAAGAGCCTCTTAAATGCCTCTTTTGTATCTGCCTCCACCGCCACTCCTGGCAGTGCATTTCAGGCATCTACTACTCTGCAAAAAACTTGCCTTGCATATCTCCTTTGAAATTTCCCCTCTCACCTTGCATGTATTAGACATTTGAACCCAAGGAAAAATATACTGGCTCCGTAATCTTATCAATTCCTCTCATAACCTTATGAATTAGGTCTCTCCTCAGCCTCTGGTGCTCCAGAGAAAGCAAACCAAGCTTGTCCAACCTCTCCTAAAATGCCCTCTAATCCAGGCAGCATTCCAGTGGACCTCTCTTGCACCCTCTCCAAAGACATACCTTCTGGTATTTTGTTGGTGGGGTCCACCATAAATTTAATCAAGAGACTAGATTAATGATCTGAAGACAGGTTTTCTAATCCGATTATCAAAAATTTAGTTCATTAAATTATTGGAGTACAAATCTAGCAATCTGAAATCAGTAGTGGGGATCATGAAATCACCTGATTGTTGGTAACAAAACCCATCTGGTTTATTAGTGGTTCTCAGGGAAGGTAATCTGCTTTGCTCTCTCAATCTACCTTGGCATGGCCCTTGCATTGTATTTGTCTACCTGAACTGCACTTTCTCTGGAACTGTAACACTATATTCTTCATTCTGTTTTGTTTTCCTTTTGTACAACCTCGATCAACTTATGTGTGGAATGGGTGGCACACAAACAAAAGCTTTTCACCGTATCTCCTTACATGTGACAATAATAAACCAATTACCAATTTCCAAATATTGTTGTATTTAGTATTACTGTGTACACTGCTTATACCCTGAGCTTCACGTGAGCAAGGAATTTCATTGCACCCTGGTGTATATGACAATGAACTAATCTGAAGTCAATATTGGTCCTAGAAAGTTCTGCTTTGACAAGCCGCTGGAATGGGATTTGAACCTCCATCTTCCTGGCTCACAGCTGAATGTGTTACACACTGAGCCACTGCTAACACCAGGGCTAGTCAGCACTATTGGAAGTAAAACACCACAGAGTGGACCACAGTTGAGGCAGGAATGAGCAAAAAAAAGCATATAAATTTGGAAGGAGATCATTTGTGTAGCAGAGCTGTGATTTGCTAGAACTTGGCAGGACTGTTGAATGTAGCAGCTTTGTGCCTCTGTGCTATTAATTCACTGGTCAGTGCTGCGGAATTAACTGTGCTTAATGATATAGCGAGCTCTCAAGAGCTGCTACAGCTTTTGTTCCTCATACCATGGAATCTAATAGCTGTCAGTTCTATCCCTCCTGTGAGTCTCACAGCAAGTGCGTGATGTTGGCCCGAGTTCAGAGAAATGACTGAGGTGTAACTTTTAAACCAACGGTGAACTTAGACAATTTTTGCGAAGGTTATATGTGTGCCGGCCAGTAACACATAAGAATACAGGCGACTCACTGGGGACATTTCAGCCTGAGTTCTTGAGGAGATCCAGCATCTCCTGTTGGGTGGTTGTGAGGTGAACTTCTCCTTTTCCTTCTCCATCCATCCTCCTAGGTCCTGGTCCGTTCCGCTGTTGGGCCCAATCCAAAGCTCAAAGAGAGTGCTGACCTTTAATCTCCCCCAACATTTCTTTTATAGAGACATAGAGCAATACAGCACGGAAACATGCCCTTCGACCAAATGTCCATGCTGACCAAGATGCCTACCTAAGCTAGTCCCTTTTGCCCGAGATTGGCCCATATCGCTCTAAACCTTTCCGATCCATGTACATCCAAATGTCGTTTAAATCTTGTTATTGTACCTGCCTCAACCACTTTCTCTGGCTGCTCGCTCCATTTACGCACCACCCTTTGTATGAAGAAGTTGCCCTTCAGGTCCCTTTTAAATCTTTCCCCTCTTACCTTAAACCTATGCCCTCTAGTTTTCAGTTCACTCTCCCTAGGAAAAGGACTGTGTTTGTTCACCCTATCTATGCCCCTCATATCCACATGTATAAGGTAACCCCTCAGTCTCCTACGTTTCAAGGAATAAAGTCCTAGCCTGCCCAACCTCTCCCTATAACTGAGGCCCTTGAGTTCTGGCAATGTTCTTGTAAATCTTCTTTGTACTTTTTCCAGTTTAATGATGTTGTTCCTATATCAGGGTGACCAAAACCGTACACGATACTCCAAAGGTGGCCTCACCAATATCTTGTACAACTGCAACATAATGTCCCAATTCCAATACACAATGCCCTGATTGACGAAGTCCAGCTTGGTCTTCAGGCTGATATCTCTTCGTTCACACACTTTACTTCTCAGTCTTCCAAAACCAGAGCTGGCTTTTGCTCTCCTATTGCTGGCTTGGTCATCAATGTTGACTGAACTTGAGACAGTCCTGCCAAGGGATGTGAACTTGTCCACGACTGAAAGCCTCTGACCACTCACAAGAATGTTGGGTTCTGTGTGTGGGGAGTTTGGTGCAGGTTGGCATATAATTTCTGTTTTCTTTATGCTAATTGTGAGACCAAAGTTGCCACAGGCACTGGCAAATTTGTCCAAGCCTTTCTGCATATCAGCTTCTGAGCCTGCATTGAGTGCACAGCCATCAGTGAAGAGGATGTCCCTTCAGGTGGTTCCTTGTACTTCAGTTTTGACTGAGAGTCTCCGTAGATTAAAAAGAGCACCTTCAGCTTTGCATCTAAGGTTGATTCCATCTTCTTTAATGGTATTAGGCATCAGGGAACATCAGAGTGGTGCAGACACAACACTTTGTTTCACACCACTGGTGACTGAGAATGGGTCTGAAGACCCTCTGTTATCCATCACTCTGGCCACCTTGCATTTATATAGCACCCTTAAAGCAATAAAACATTCAAGGCCCTTCAAGCCACTGTGATAAAACTATTGAACAGTTCCTTTATACAATGAGATGGACTATGACCTCACAATCTACCTGTTGTGACCTTGCACCTTATTGCACTGCACTTTCTCTGTAGCTGTGACACTTTACTCTGTACTGTTATTGTTTTTACCTGTACTACATCAATGCAGTCTGTACTAACTCAATGTGACTGCACTGTGTAATGAATTGACCTGTACGAACGGTTTGTAAGACAAGCTTTTCACTGTACCTCGGTACAAGTGACAATAATAAACCTTTACCAATACCAATTCCAACAAAATTTGATACCAAATTTAATACAAATTGGGATTAAGGCTGGTGACAAAAAAGTTCGATTATGGGGGCAGGTTTTAAGAGGTAAGAGCTGCAGTGGGTTATACCTCCCCTTAAGTCTTCAGCAAGACCACATATGATCCTTAATCCCAACTATTTACCCATTCAAATCCCTTATGCCTTGATTATCAACGAACATCTACAGATGTACTGTTGAAATTATCCTGACTGGTATGGTACGGCAATTTGAATGTGCATGAACATAAAAAGCTGCAGAGAGTAGTGGACTCTGCCCAATACATCACAGGCACATCCCTCCCCACCATTGGTAGCATCTACAGGAGGTGCTGCCTCAAGAAGGCAAAATCTACTACTAAAGATCCCCACCATCTGGGCCATGCCATCTTCTTGCGGCTACCATTGGGCAGGAGGTACAGAGACCTGAAGTCCCACACCACCAGGTTCAAGGACAGCTACTTCTCTTCAACCATTTGGTTCTTGAACCAACCTGCACAACCCTAATCACTACCTCAGTACAGTAACACTATGACCACTTTATACTGCATTGAACTATAATTTTATTTTGGTTCTAATTGTGTTCTTTCATGTACAGTTCTTACATAATTTATGCATAAATTATGTTTTTCTTCTGAATGTTCTGCCTCTAATGCGATGTGCCTGTGATGCTGCTGCAAGTAAGTTTTTCATTGCACCTGTGCACACACGTACTTATGCATATGATAATAAACTTAACTTGACCATTGATTTCTACCTTGGATGTACTCAAGTTAAGGACAGTGGGAGAAGTGGGGAGGTTGGGGGAAGGAATTCTGGAGCTCTGGACTATGGTAGTTGAGTCTGCAGCCACTATTGGAGGGTTGGTGGACATAGGGAATGTCCAGGAGCATAGAATTGGAGGAACTTAGAGGTCTCGGAGGGTGCAAGTAACCTCCCTACAGAAACAAGGAGGGGCAATGCCATGGATGGATTTGATCATGAGAATTGTGTGTTTGACATTGAGAGTCGGTGTAGGTCATATGGGTCAAAGGGAGGAAGAGGGAGGGGACGAGAGGGGGAAATTAGAGGTTATTAGGTGCTATAAGGAGAGGTTGGACAAACCGGGGTCGCTTTCTCTGGAGTGGTGCTGTCTGAGGGGAGACCTGATAGAAATTTTTAAGATTATGAGAGGCATAGAGTAGGCAGCAGGTATCCTTTCACCAGGATCAAAATGTCTTACACTAGAGGGCATGAATTTAAGGTGAGAGAAGGAAGGTTCAGAGGAGATGTGCAGGGCAATTTTTTTTACACAGAGAATGGTGGGTGCCTGGAATGCGCTGCCAGGGGTGGTGGTGGAGGCAGATACAATGGAGGTGTTTACGAGGCTCTTAGGCACATGGATATGCAGAGAATGGAGGGATATGGACCATGTGCAGGCAGAAGGGTTCAGGTGTCATTAGCTTAATTAGTTCGGCACTACATCGTGGGCTGAAGGGCCTGTTCCTGTGCTGTACTGTTCTATGTTCTATATTCTGAAATCTGAACGGGGAAAGAAAAGGACGGAGACATTTAAAAAATGCATTTTCCTCAACCTTCAATGTAAGGGAACTTTCAAATAAGTGAGATATCTTGCAATCATTCTTAGAAACTCATAGTCACAGAGTCATGTAGCACAGGAAAAGGCTCTTCTGTCCATCACATCCACACTGACCTTTTTGCCCTTCTACACCAATCCCATCTGCCCACATTAGGACTGTATCCTCTTATTCATGTGAATACAGAACTTCTCCAATATAAGCAACATTCTGTGACCCAACATACATTATTAATGTTCAGCACATTTCTAACAATTTATTAATTCCCCATTGGGATCAATAGGATGCAGAACAATCTAAGCTCATCTCTGGGTAAATATGAAACTATTGTGATATTTTGCCTGTTTCAAAATCGCCTTTTTCTGCTTGTGTACCAAATGTTCTTCTCCTTCCTAAGTAGCCCTTTGGGACTGAGGAAAATCTGCTCTCGTTCCAGCTTTATGAGTTCTGAGGTGGCTGATGTGGGGCCCACAAAGTCTTCCAAAGATGGAGAAGGGGGTGCTTGATATGGCCTTTGAAAGCACCTACAGGTGGTGCTGCCTTAGGAAGGCAGCATCTACATTCGAGGATCCCCACCATCTGGGTCATGCCATCTTCTCGCTGCTACCATCGGGCAGGAAGTACAGAAGCCTGAAGTCCCACACCACCAGGTTCAAGAACAGCTACTTTCCTGCAACCATCAGGTCTTGAACCGACCTGCACAACCCTAACCCTACCTCAGCAACAGAGCACTATGAACGACCTCTTGCACTACCATGCACTTGTCTCTGATTGTTTTTTCTTTGCACTAATGTCTTGTTTTGCACAGTCTTTTTTTCTTCACTGCCTTGTATAATCTATGTATAATTTATGTATAACATGTTCTCTGGGTTGTTATCTGAACCAATGCGCCTGTGATGCTGCTGCAAGCACATTTTTCACTGTACTTGTGCACATGACAGTGATATACCCGACTTGACTTGACTTGGCAAATGGTGCAGAGGATGTTTGGGAGGTGTTGCACTGTTTCCACCATTTACACTGGGCTTCTGTCTGATTTGAGGCCTAGACTTGAACTCCTCAGTGCCACTTTGAAAGTCCTTTCTCCATTTTGCGCAGTCATGGGTCAGGGTTCCAATGAATTAGACTCATAGCGTAATACAGCACAGAAACAGGCCCTTCAGCCCAACGTCCATGCCGATCAAGATGCCCATCCAAGCTTGTCCCATTTGCCCACATTTGGCCCATATCTCTTCAAACCACTTCATCTGGCAGCTCATTCCATATACAGACCACCTACTGTGTGAAAAAGTTGCCCCTCAGGTTCCTATTAATTCTTTCCCCTTTCACCTTAAACCTATGCCCTCTAAGTTCTTGATTCCCCAACGCTGGGAAACTGAGTGCATTCACCCTCATGATGTTATACACCTCTATAAGATCATGCCTCAGACTCCTACACTCCAAGGAATAAACTCCCAGCCTGCCCAACCTCCCCCTATAACCCAGTCCCTTGGGTCCTGGCAACATCCTTGTAAATCTTTTCTGCACTCTTTCCAGTATGAAGGATTCTTTCCTGTAGCAGGGTGACCAAAACTGAACACACTTGTGCAAGTGTGGCCTCACCAATGTCTTGTACAACTGCAACGTAACATCCCAACTTCGTACTCAGTGCCCTGACTGACAAAGGCCAGCGTGCCAAAAGCCTTCTTCACTGCCCTGCCTACCTGCGATGCTACTTTCAGGGAACTATGTACTTGTACTCCTAGGTCCCTCTGTTCTACAGCACTCTCCAGGACCCTACATGTACCTGTATCACCGTATTTGTGCACATGACAATAAACTTGGCTTGACTTGAATACATCTTTTAACATTTTCCTCTGTACCCTCGATAACCTCTTCCAGGACAGAGCTCAGACCAGAGTGTCTGTTTTATGGAGTCATACAGTACAGAAACAGACCCTTTGGCCCAACTCGTCCATGCCGACCAAGATGTCTATCCAAGCTTCTCTCATTTGCCTACATCTGGCCCATATCGCTTTTGGACTTTTCTATTTATGTAGCTGTCCAAATGTCTTTTAAACATTTTGGGAGTCTTGCGTGAGGTAGACACTTGCAGGCTGCCTCCAGAACACTCTACGCAAACATTTATTTCACTATGTGTTTCGATGTATATATGACTAATAAAGATATCTTAAATTTTAGCGTCATATTTAAGGAAAGCACTTGCTATTATGTGGCAAAGTCAGCTCTGCACTCAAGAGTCAGCCCAGATTTTTGGGCTCAATTTCCTGCAGTGGGTTTTGAACCGAGTTTAATTGTTGGTCTTAGTTTTATCAAGAAAAATTACCACTTTTGAAATGTTTTTCCAACAAGGACCCAACAAGTAGTTCTCCAGCTTAAGAAAGCAGCTACTTCAGTTGGAAACATTTTTATATTGCATCATTAGCGGTGCACCTTGGAAAAGGTTGAACTTGTTACACTCTAAATTCCATTTTCTGCTCTCTGTGAAGACCACACCAATGTAAGTATTCAGTGGCAGACTGGGAGGAACTCATAATCCTCAAGCATCAAACTGGAGGAACTCGGCTGGTCGAGCAGCATCTGTGGGGGGAAAGGACTTGTTGACATTTCAACAGTTCCTACCCCCACCACAAATGCTGCTCGATGTGCTGAATTCTTCTGGCAGATTATTTGTTGCTCCAGATTCCACCACCTGTAGTCTCCTGTGTCTCCATAATTCCCAAGACCCTTCTCTCAGACCAGCTCTCTGAGGCTGTCCTTTTTTTATACTCAGAGAAAGCAGTTGCAATTCAAAAAATAAATCTTTCAGAATAAGATACCTCATCAAATCACAAGAAGCAAAATGCCTAAGGTATGTGCAATGCCCTGGGAGAAATTGCAATATAAAGGCATCAATTTCTCAGTCCTGTCTCCTTAAGAATCAATATATATTCTCAAAGGCAACAATTACTCTTTGACCTCAAACTCATTCTGACTTTCCAGTCTGAAGGAGCAATTTACTGTACATTCAAGCAATTTATCCACTGGCTCAAGCTTTTATCTCTTTAATGTTACAGGTTGAGGATATTTCCTGTTAAGAATCACTTTGGATTGTGTCCATTCTACCTGAGCTGCCATTAGATTTTCGACTGGCTCTTGTCTGCAAAAGTTATTTAAATGGCAGCCTCCAGGAATTTCCAGTATAGTTTTACCTACAGTGGAAATATGAGCTGAATTTACCCTCTCCCTGATTCAATGATTATTGTTTCTCTCTGGGTTCAAGATCCTCTGTGGCATGCAAAGCAGCAGACAAATTGTGCCCATTAAAAATCAGTGTGATAATACCCAGAAAGTCTGCCTTTTGGTGATGCTGAATGAAGGATAACTAGTGGGTGGAAATTTGGAGATAACTTGTTATTCTTTGCAACAGCTCAATGAGAATTAAAGCCCAGAGAAGGAGTTTTCTCTGTCCTCATCTTTCTGGACTTGTAGCAGGCATGGTAATATAACGGTTAGCATAACACTATTACAGCACCAGCGATCCAAGTTCAGTTCCGGACATTCTCTGTAAGGAGTTTGTACATTCTCCCCGTGTCCACGTGGGTTCCCTCCGGGTGCTCCAGTTTCCTCCCATATTCCAAAGACATATGGGTTAGGAAGTTGTGGGCATGCTATGTTGGCGCCAGAAGCATGGCGACACTTGTGGGCTGCCCCCAGAACACTCTATGCAAAAGATGCATTTCACTGTGTGTTTCAATGTACATGTGACTAATAAAGAAATCTTATCTTAATTGATACCTCCCCACCACCAACCCTTCTACATACTCAGATACACATACACACACGAAAACACACACACACACACGCACATACACACACATATACACACACAGATGCAATCACACACAGATGCAAACACACACAGACACAGATGCACACACAGATACAAACACACACACACACACACACACACACACACACACACACACACACACACACACACACACACACACACACACACACACACACACCTAAGAGGAAGGAGTGTGTTAGTGTAACAGAATCACACCCTTGGCACAACCAGAGACCACTCTGAGCAAATAGTTGGCTGTCATTTATCATCCACAGTGTTGCCCAGATGGCGGCCATTTTGTCCGAGGAACCAGACGACTCCTGGTTCCCAGGGAAATGCCCACACTCATAGGGTGGCAGGAAGGAAACTCTTAATAAAACAATATGACATTCCAGCAAGCAAATGGAATCTTGTTCAACAGCATTATTAGTGACCCACGTACCAGGAAGAGCTGACGAGGATGTGCAGTATATATGGTTCTTCTTGTGGACTATAAGATAAACTAGCTCGGACTTGGAGCATCACATGTCTATATTGTGGAATTCAACTCTCTAAGCTGAATCAAAGCATGTTACAGAATGGTAAATGAACCACCACCACATATCTTCTTCAGAAGTGACCTCACAAACCTTAAAGTAATGGTTACGCACAACAGTGAACAGGAAAGGTAGTCCAATCAAGATGTACAAGAGAAGCTGAAGATAGTATTGCATCAAAAGTTTATTACACAAAAGAGAAGGAAGAATGAGGATCAGGAAAACTTCAGAATTCAGCAAAGGAGGACCATGATATTGATAAGGAAAAGGAAGGTTTTTTATGGGAATAAGCTAGTGAGACTGGCAAAGCTTCCACAGACATATCAAAGAAAAGATTAGCAAAAGTTAATGTTCCTTTCAGACTCACACAGGAGAAATTATATTGGGGAATAAGGAAATGCTCAAGAAGTTAAACAAATATTTTGTGTCTGTTTCCACAGAAGAAGGCACAAAAGCATGCTGGAAAAAGAGAACAATGGGTCTAAAGTGAATGAAAACCCTAAGTCCATAAGATATAGGAACATAGTTAGGCCATTTGGCCATTCGAATGTGCTCCCCCATTTAATCATGGCTGATTTTATTTTTTCTAACACATTCTCCCACCTTCTCCCCATAACCCTTCACCACCTTACCAATCACCTTGATCTCTACCTTAAATACACCCAATGATATGGCCTTCACAGCCCTCTGTGGCAACGAATTCCACAGATTCACCACCCCCTGGCTGAAGAAGTTCCTTCTCATCTCAGTTTAAAGTGACGTTCCTTTATTCTGATGCTGCACCCTCGGATCCTAGACTCTCCTACTAATGGAAACATTCTCTCCACATCTACTCTATCCAGGCCTTTCAGTATTCAGTAGGGTTCAATGAGATCCCCTCTCATCCTTCTGAACTCTATTGAGTACAGGCCCAGAGACATCAAATGCTCCTCATATGTTAACATAGAACATTAGAGCACAGTACAGACCCTTTGGCCCACAATGTTGTGCCAACATTTTATCCTTCCCTAAGATCTATCTAACCCTTCCCTCCCACGTAGCCCCCCATTTCTCTCTCATTCATGTGGCTATCTAAGAGTCTCTTAAATGTCCCTAAAATATCTGCACCGCACAACCTTCGCTGGCAGTGCGTTCCACGCACCCACCACTCTCTGTGTAAAGAACTTACCCCTGACATTCCCCTTATATCTTCCTCTAATCACCTTAAAATTATGCCCCCTCGTGTTAGCCATTTTCGCCCTGGGAAAAAGTCTCTGACTGTCCTCTCGATCTATACCTCTTATCATCTTGTACACCTCTATCAAGTCACCTCTCATTTTCCTTCTCTCCAAAGAGAAAAGCCCTAACTCACTCAGCCTATCCTCATAAGACATATATGAAACACTTCATTCTTGTGAACCTCCTCTGGACCCTCTGAAAGAAATTAGTTTTAATTAAAATAAATCAGAGTTAGAGAAATTAATGTGACTGAAAGCTGATAGATCCCCAGGACCCGATGACCAGCATCCCAAGGTTTGGAAAGAGGTGGTTTCAGAGGTAGTGGGTGCACTGGTTGATATCTTCAAAAATTCCATGGATACTAAAATGATTCAGAGAGATTGGAAGGTTACAGATGTAACACCACTAGTTAAGAAAGGAGGGGGAGAGAAAACAAGCAACTGCAGAACAGTTAATCTAAAATCAGTGGTAGGAAAATACTGGAACCTATTGTTAAGGAAGTGGTAACAGGGCACAGAAAATAATTATAGAATTGGTCAGAATCAACGAATCATGAAAGGAAAATCAAGTCGTAGAGTCATAGAGTACTACAGCGCAGAAACAGGCCCTTCAGCCCATCTAGTCTATGTCAATCTGATCTTCTGCCTCGTTCCTTCCAAACCCCTCCCATCCATGTACCTATCCAAACTTCTCTTAAATGTTACAATTGAGCCTACATCCGCCACTTCTGCTGGCAGCTCGTTCCACACTCACACCGCCCTCTGAGTGAAGAAGTTTCCCCTCATACTCCCCTTAAATATTTCACCGTTCACCCTGAACCTATGTCCTCTAGTTCTAGTCTCACCCAACCTTAGAGGGAAAAGCCTGCATGCATTCACCCTATCTATATCCCTCATAATTTTGTATACCTCTATAAGATCTCCCCTGCACTCCAGGGAATAAAGTCCTAACCTATTCAACCTTTCCCTATAACTCAGGTCCTCAAGTCCCGGCAACATTCTTGTAAATTTTTTGACAGATCTGCTGGGGTTTTTTGAGGCAGTGCCAAACTGAGTAGGTAAGAGGAACCCAAATGATGTAGTTACCTTTAGAAAGCCATTGATAAGGTGCCAGACTAGAGGTGATGAAACAAAATGAAAGCTCATGGTGTTTGGTAATACACTGATATAGCAGTAGAACAAATGGATCATTTTCAAATTTGGAAGGTGACAGGTGGAATTCTATGACTCCCAGCTGTTAACATTTGAATGAGGGGACCAAGTACAATATATTCAAGTTTGCTGATGATACAAAATTTGGGTGGAAGCGTGGGTTGTGAAGAGGATCCAGAGAAGCCTCAGGGTTAATAAATAGCTGAGGACATGGCAGATGGAATATAATGAGGGAAAATGCGGGGTTATCCACTTTTGTGGTAAGAAATAGAAATTTTTAACGATGAAAATTGAAAGATGTTGGTGTTCATGGGGACCAGAGTATCCTTGCATGTGAATTACTGAAAGTTTGCATGTAGATGCAGCAAAGATTTTGGAAGGCAAATGGTAAGGGCAGGCACGGTAGTGTAGTGGTTAGCATAACGCTTTACAGCTCCAGCGACCCGGGTTCAATTCCAGCCACTGTCTGTAAGGAGTTTGTACGTTCTCCCCGTGACTGAGTGGGTTTCCTCCGGGTGCTCTGGTTTCCTCCCACATTCCAAAGACGTACAGGTTAGGAAGTTGTGGACATGCTATGTTGGCGCCAGAAGTGTGGCGACACTTGCGGGCTGCCCCCAGAACACTCTACACAAAAGATGCATTTCACTGTGTGTTTCTATGTACATGTGACTAATAAAGATATCTTATCTTATCTTATCTTATTACAAAACAATTTGAGTACAGGAGTGGGGATGTCTTCACCCAATTATATCAGGCTCTGATGAGACTGCATTTGGAACATTGTGCACAGGTCTGGACTGACCACCTAACGAGGAATATACTTGCAATGGAGCAAGAGAAATAAAGATTTATCAGATTGGTTCCTGGGATGGCTGTTATCTCATGATGAGATTCAGCAAATTCAGTCCATGCACTAGAAAAATGAGAGGCAATTTCTTTAAGACATCCAATCTTCTCACAGGATTTGACAGGGCTGGTGCATCAATACGTTCACCTTGGCTGGGCTGTCTAGAACCAGCCATCATAGTCTCAGAATAAGAGCTTTGCCACTCAGAACTGAGATGAAAATCTCCCCCCACCCCCGGAGAGTAATAAGTCTTTGAAATTCTCTGCCCAGTTGTGATGCAGAGACTTAATGGCTGAGCATCTTCAAGAGAAAGATTGATAGGTGTTTAAGCCAGCCTCCCCTCCATGGACTCTGTCTATACTTCTCATTCTTTGGGAAAGCAGCAAAAATAACCAAAAACCCCTCCCACCCCAGACATTCTCTCTTCCCCCCCCTCCCATCAGGTAGAAGATACCAAAGTTTGAGAACACGTACCACAAGGCTCAAGGACAGCTTCTACCCTGTTGTTATGACTCTTGAACGGACCTCTTGAACTCTTGATCTCACAACCTACCCCGTCATGGCCTTGCACCATATTGTCTGCTTGCTCTATACTCTCTCTGTAACTGTAACACGATATTCTGCTTCTTGTTATTGCTTTTCCCTTTATACCTACCTCGATGTATTTATGTATGGAATGATCTACATGGACAGCATACAAAACAAAGTGTTGCACTGTATCTCGATACATGTCTCTCTTCTCTCCTCTTCCATCAGGTAGAAGGTACAGGAGCCTGAGGGCATGTACCACCGGGCTTAAGGACAGCTTCTACCCCACTGTGATAAGACTATTGAACGGTTTGCTTATATGATGAGATGGACTTGGACCTCACGATCTACCTTGTTGTGACCTTGCACCTGATTGCACTGTACCTTCTCTGTAGCTGTGACACTTTACTCTGTACTGTTATTGTTTTTACCTGTACTACCTCAATGCACTTTGTACTAACTCAATGTAACTGCACTGTGTAATGAATTGACCTGTACGATCAGTATGCAAGACAAGTTTTTCACTGTAGCTCGGTACAAGTGACAATGATAAACCAATATCAATAACCAATTACAATTCACATCTCACCACCACTCCTTATTTAAAATTGAAGTCAATGGAGAATGAACATCAAAGTCCTCCAGTATATTGAATGAAAAACTCATGAGTTACCATTAAAGTGCAGCAGATCATAAGGGTCAGTCTATATCATGTGGCTGAACGTTAGATCTACATCGACTTTGGGTGGCTCAGTGAAGAGTGCCTGATCACAGGCAACTTGCGACTGGAGCAAGAGTCACCAGCTGTAATATTTGCCATAACTGCAATTTATTTGGGAATAGGGCTGTGCTGTTATCTTTCTCCACTGAATGCATGGTTGAACTTAAATCAAGTGCTATATAAAAACGAAAGAGACTGGGATTAAATTGCTCCTTATTCTCTATCTTGGAACCATCTCAACAGCATTGACACACAATTAATTGCTTTCAAGAACAGCCTCTGTTGAAATGTAGGTGCCAAGCAATAACATAGAGAAGAACAGATAGCACAGAAGGAGACTGATCAACCTTGTCCATGCTGCCCCACACAAAACTTTCTTCAACTCACCACATCGATGCTTTAATTAATTAGCAGCAAGGGCTCAGCGGATTGAGCAGCAGTTGTGGGGGGTGGTGGGTGGGGGGGGGGGGGGGCCGAGGAACTGTCGATGTTTCAGGTCGAGACCCCCGCATCAGGACTGAGAGTGGAGAGGGGAGGTGGCCGGTATGAAGAGGAGGGGGGGGGGGTAGGGGTGAGGCGGGGTTTCAGTAGGTGGATGGTGGAATGAGGAGGGATGAAGGATGGTGAGCAGGTGGATCCAGGTGAGGGGGCCGGTGGGGGCGGGGGAGGGAATGTGAATGTGGAGACAAGGGCTACCAGTGCTGGAATCTGATAAGTGAAGAAAGTCTTAATAGGAACCAGTTAAGGGAGAGATAAAGGGCATTTCTCTGTAACTGTGTCAAGACCCTTCATCTGGCCTGAAACAGGAGAGGGGAGGTATCCAGTATAACTAGGTGAAGGGAAGGGGTGGCAAGAAGGGGTGGCAGGTGATGGGTGGGTCCAAGCCCCAGCCCTACATCACCCTGTTTCTTTCCCTCTCACCCAACTGGGTTCCTTCTCCACCCCACCCCACCCCATCCCATCCCATCCCATCCCACCCCATCCCATCCCATCCCACCCCATCTCATCCCATCCCACCCCACCCCATCCCATCCCACCCCATCTCATCCCACCCCACCCCATCCCATCCCATCCCACCCCAACTCATCCCACCCCACCCCATCCCATCCCATCCCATCCCATCCCATCCCATCCCATCCCACCCCATCTCATCCCATCCCACCCCATCCCATCCCATCCCACCCCACCCCATCCCATCCCACCCCATCTCATCCCATCCCACCTCATCCCATCCCATCCCACCCCATCCCACCCCATCCCATCCCATCTCATCCCATCCCACCCCATCCCACCCCACCTCATCCCATCCCATCCCACCCCATCTCATCCCATCCCACCCCACCCCATCCCATCCCATCCCACCCCATCCCATCCCATCCCATCCCATCCCATCCCACCCCATCCCACCCCACCTCATCCCATCCCATCCCACTCCATCTCATCCCATCCCATCCCACCCCACCCCATCCCATCCCATCCCATCCCACCCCACCTCATCCCATCCCATCCCACCTCATCCCATCCCATCCCATCCCACCCCACCTCATCCCATCCCACCCCACCTCATCCCATCTCATCCCATCCCACCCCATCCCATCCCACCCCACCTCATCCCACCCCACCTCATCCCACCCCATCCCATCCCACCCCATCTCATCCCATCCCATCCCATCCCACCTCATCCCATCCCATCCCACACCATCCCATCCCACCCCACCCCATCCCATCCCATCCCACCCCATCCCATCCCATCCCATCCCACCGCTACCCCCCCTTCCCCTCCCCTCCCCTCCCCCACTGTTCCCATCTTCCCTCCCCACCTCCCTTAGTTGGTTCCATGCTGCACCTTCCTCTCCAATCAGGTTTCACCAGCTGCAGCCCTCTGCCACCTCCACCTCTCACCTCCCGGCCTCTGCCACTACCTCCGCCCTTCCCTCCCCTACCGGACTTCATTTGTCAATCATGCCCTCCTCATCCATCTACCGCTTGCCAGCTCCTGCCTCACCCCTCCCCCTCACCTCTTTCTACTGGAGATTTGGGATAAATGGGTCATTTTTTGGAGTGGCAATCAGTAACCAGTGGAGTGCTCCAGGGTTTGGTGCTGGGACCTCACAATCTAGATTGATGACTTGGATGAAGGGACTGTAGATAAGTTTATTGATGATACAAAGATCAGCATGTTTTGAGGAGATCATAAAAAGCCCGCAAGTGGGCAAATAAAGTTTAATGTGGAAAGTTGTTAGATTACTTTGGAAGGAAGAATTGAAAAGCAAATTACTATTTAAATAGAGTGAGAGTGCAAAATGTTGTAGTATAAAGGGACCCAGAATCCTCATGCAAGAAACACAAAAGGTTGACTTGCAGGTACAGCAAGTAGGAAAGCTATTGGAATGTCGGTCTTAATTACCGGTGTACGTATGTTTTGATACAACTTTACAGGTGTTTGGAGAGAGAGAGAGAGAAAGAGAGAGAGAGAGAGAGAGAGAGAAAGAGAGAGAGAGAGAGAAACCAAAAAAGACACAGGAAAACAAATAAAGCAAAGAAGATCAGATGTGTATACACTTCTTTGCTCTCTCTCTCTCTCACCCACCTACTCTGCTTGACTGAACAACCTCGAGGTGCTCTGCCACCAGTGCGGTTCTGTGGAGAGAAACGTTCAGTGCTGCTATCCTGGGTTTACTGGCTGTGAGTTCTGCCCTGTGGTGAAGTGAATTTGGAACCTCTGCACTGAGCTTCAAGTAGTTGCTGTTCTGTGAAGTATTCAGTCTGCAAATCTGCTTTCCTAAATGCTTCGATCCCCATACAATAGTTTATGTCTGCTAGGGCTAAACTGGAGGTCATGGTGTCAGGAGACCTATCTGGAAACTGCATGGGACTGTTGATTATTGGAAATTTCATTCCTAAGGAATAGCTTCTGGGTGGCATGATTAGTTTCCTTTAACAAGTCCATAACTCATGCTTGTTCTATCTTTTTTTATGCATTCAATCAAGGCAATATAGCAGGTTGAGCCAGCATTTAACTGCCCTTTCTCTGGAGTGGCAGAGGCTGAATGAAGACCTGACAGAAGCTAATTATGAGAGGCATAGGTAGAGTCAGCTGGTATCTTTTACCCAGGGTAGAAATGTCAAGCACTCCAGGATATGCATTTAAGGTGAGAGGGGGAAAGTTCAAAGGAGATGTGTGGGGCAGGTATTTTTACACAGAGAGTGGTGGGTGCCTGGAACAGCTGCCAGGGTTAGTGGTGGAAACAGAGGCCGTTAGAAACACGAATATAACTCTCCCCATCATCGAGGTCTCGGTGCCTCAATAAGGCGACATCCATCACTAAGGACCCTCACCATCCGGGACATGCCCTCGTCTCATTACTACCATCAGGGAGGAGGTACAGGAGCCTGAAGACCCACACTCAGCGATTCAGGAACAGCTTCTTCCCCTCCGCCATCAGATTTCTGAACGGTCCATGAACCCATGAAAACTACCTCGTTATTCTTTCTTTTTGCACTATTTATTTATTTTTGTAATTTACAGTAATTTTATGTTGTTGGACTGTACTGTTGCTGCAAAACAAATTTCATGAAATATGTCAGTGATAATAAACCTGATTCTGATGCAGGGAATGAAGTGATACAGATCATGTACTGGCAGAAGAGATTTAGTTTAATTCAGCATAGACATCCTGGGCTGAAAAGCCCTCTCATTTGCTGTACTGTTCTATGTTCTATGTTTGTTCTATCCATTCTATCTAAAAGAAGCAGGACAAATCAAACACAGCCACATACCATTTCATAAGTCAATTCTCAATCAACTGTGCTCCCAAGTGGCAGTCACCAGTAACCTGTTCACTGATCCTCAGTTTGAACCACCTCACTCAGGCCTGATTCCAGTCTCAGACAACAGAACTAAATTCCAGAGGTGAGGCGTAGATTAGTGGCTTTGGGAGGAGTTGACAGTGTGTGACATCGAGGATGCCTGGTGTAAGAATCAGAATCAGAATCAGGTTCATTATCACTGATATGTGTTGTGAAATTTGTTGTTTTGCAGCAGCAGTACAGTGCAGGACATAAAAATTACTATAAGTTACAAAAATAAATAAACGGTGCAAAAGAGAAATAATGAGGTAGTGTTCATGGGTTCATAGACCGTTCAGAAATCTGATGGCAGAGGGGAAGAAGCTGTTCCTGAAAAATTGAGTGTGGGTCATCAGGCTCCTGTACCTCCTCCCCAGTGGTAGTAACATGAAGAGGGCATGTCCTGGGTGGTGAGGGCCTTAATGATAGATGTTGCATTCTTGAGGCACCGTCTCTTGAAGCTGTCTTCAATAGAGGGGAGGGTTGTGCCTGTGATGGAGCTGGCTGAGTCTACAACCCTCTGCAGCCTCTTTTGATCCTGCACATTGGAACCTCCAGACCAGGTGGTGATGCAACCAGTCAGAATGCTCTCCACCATACATCTGTAGGAGTTTGCGAGAGTCTTTGGTGATGGGCCAAATCTCCTCAAATTCCTAATGAAGTAGAACCGCTGGCATACCTTCTTCGTGATTTCCATCAATGTGTTAGGCCCATGATAGAGGACATTGGAAACCTTGGACAAACACTCCACTGGCTGCGGTCGTAGTTCAGGGAAACATTGGTAAAGCCATTCATCACAGTTCCAGAAGGCTTCGTTATCAATGCTGTGATCTCTGAACCAAATAGAAAGTTTATGCTCCATTCTGAGTTCAGTGCAGGGCTGAGAGAAAACCGCACTTTAAGGATGTCAGATTTTGGCTGTGATGTTGAACTGAGCGCCCACCTACTCTCTCGCGTAACTGTAAATGGTTCTAGGGTTGCTGTGGCAACAGATGGGCATTAGATTTCAGGAGAATTCTACAGGCATTTGACATTTGAGGGAGGACAGTGTGGTGCAGCTAGTCACTTTACACCTCCAGTGTCCTGGGTTTGATCCTGACCTCTGGTGCTGTCTGTGTGGAGTTTGCATTTTTCTCCATGTGACTTTGCAGTTTCCTTCCGAGTACTCTGAGATCCCAAGGCGTGAAGGTTGGTAGGTTAACTGGCTGCTGAAAGTTGTCCCTGGTGTGTAAGTGAATGGTAGAATCTGGGGGAAGTTGATGGGAAGGTGGGCAGAATATACATCAGTCAGGGCAATGAGTATAGGAGTTGGGACATCATGTTAATATTGTATAAGTCATTGGTGAGGCCGCACTTGGAGTACTGTGTACAGTTTGGTCACTCTGTTACAGGAAAGATGTAGTTAACCTGGAATGAGTGCAGAAAAGATTTATGAGAATGTTGCCAGGACTCGAGGGCCTGAGTTACAGGGAGAGGCTGGCCAGGGTAGGTCTTTATTCCTAGGAGAATGAGAGGTGGACTTATGGAAGTGTTTAAAATTATGATAAGGTGGACGGTAACAGTCCTTTCCCCAGGGTAAGGGAGTCCAAAACTAGGGGGCATAGATTTAGGGTGAGAGGGGAGATTTAAAAGAGACCTGAGGGGCAACTTTTTCACGCAGAGGGTGGTGAGTATATGGAACGAGCTGCCAGAGGAAGTGGGTGAGGCAGGTACAATAGTATCATTTAAGAAACATTTGGACAGGTACATGGAGGAGTGGGGCTTAGAGGGATATAGGCTGAATGCAAGAAATTGGGACTAGCTGGGTGGGCACTGCAGTCGGCATGGACTGGTTGGACCGAAGGTCCTGTATCTATGCTGTTTCACTCTATAACTCTATGAATTGGAATTGGTTTATTATTGTAACTTGTACTGAGGTGCAGTGAAAAGTTTGTCCTGCATACCGTTCGTACAGATCAATTCATTATACAGTGCATTGAGGTAGTGACTCCATGCAGACAGTATCAGAAGTCAGGATTGAATCCAGGTCACTGGAGCTGTGAGACAGTGGCTCTACTAGCTGCACCACTGTGCTGTTAGGTTCTAGAATTCCCTACCAAATCCCTCCATCCCTCCATCTCCTTCAGGTCAACCCAATCCGGATATCTCCTGATGCAGCTCGGAACAAGTTGCGCTTGATACACACAACTTGTGACAGCTGGGAGGGTTTGCCAGATTAAAGGCTTCAAAGTAGTCCGAGTTGTTGTTGGAGAGCTGAAATTACTTTGAACTAAAGGGAGAACATCTGGATCAGTGGGGAACGGACAACTCGGCAGGTGTCCAGAAATTAAATTGCACAGTTTGAGTAAACTGCACGGAATTGATTTACCTTTACGCACTCACTCTTACCTTGTCTCTCAGACTCTGGCAGGCAGCAGATTGGCTCAGTCTCCAAGGACAGCAGCACATCATTCCAAATCCAATCAAATTCAGAAGGAATATTCAAGACCAAGGGCTGAAGTATCTCCAAGAATTAATAATTCTTAACATTAGGAAGTCATATAAATCAATTTCTGTCTGTAAAACATGTTCACTTTGTCCTCAGTACAACCAGCACTGAAGTATTTTTTTAAAACATGTTTTGTCAAAATTATCACAGCAGGTGATGTGAGTCTAATCCTTTGCTGCAATACTGAGAGGCTGGTTAATGAATAGATTAAACATGGAGTGCAGGGTGATTATTCAATGCGAGGGAAAGCTAGATCAGAGACCATTGAGTTATGTTGTATGAATTCATCCTCTCCCAGTCTGCAGAAGTCTACTGTAAAATAACCATTCACTTCTTTGACCTAAACACTGAGTCCAAACATTCTGACAGTGCTGTGCCTTACAGCTCCAGTGTCCCGACTTCATTCCTGACCCCCAGTGTCGACTGTGTGGAGTTTGCACGTTCCCCCTGTGATTGCATGAGTTCCCTCCAGATGTCCTGGATTTCTCCCACACCCCAAAGATAAGACCATAAGATAGAGGAGCAGAATTAGGCCATTTGGCCCATCGAGTATGCTCCGCCATTCAAACGTGACTGATTTTTTTTCTCAACCCCATTTTCCTGCCTTCTCCTCATAACCCCTAACCCCCATTATCAATCAAGATGAACTGGTAGCTTAATTATTTACAGTAATTTCCCCCAGTGTAGGTGGCTGGGTGGGAAAATCTGGGGGGAAGTTGATGGGAATGTGTAGATTTAGGTTACAGGGAAAATTGTTTGGGGGTGGGGGTGGTGTTAGAATTGCTCTGTGAGCCAGCATTGAGCTGATGGGCCAAATTGCCTCCATCTATGTCATAAGGAACTATGACCAGAAGACCATAAGACATAGGAGAAGAATTAGGTAATTTGGCCGATATAGTCTGCTCCGCCATTCGATCATGGCCGATTTATTTTTCCCTCTCAACCCCATTCTCCTGCTTTCTCCCTGTAACCTTTGATGCCCTTACTAATCAAGAACCTATCAATCTCTGCTTTAAGTATACCCAATGACTTGGCCTCCACGGCCATCTGTGGCAATGAATTCTACAGATTCACCACCGTTTGGCTAAACAAATTCTTTCTCATCTCAGTTCTAATCTAATCTGCTTAAATCTGAGGTTCCCACCTGTTTTAAGAAGACCACTATTATCCTGGTACCTAAGAGAAACAAGATAACGTGTCTTAATGACTACCGTCTGGTGGCTCTAACATCCACTGTCATGAAGTGCTTCGAGAGGCTGGTCATGGCACGCATCAACTCTAGCCTCCTAGACAACCTTGACCCACTGCAATTTGCCTATCGCTGAAACAGGTCTGCAGTGGATGCCGTCTTCCTGACCCTACACTCATCTCTGGAGCATCTGGACAGTAAAGTCAGCTATGTTAGACTATTGTTTATTGACTATACCTCCACCTTCAATACTATAATTCCAAGCAAACTCATCACCATGCTCCGAGACCTGGGACTCAACACCTCCCTCTGCAACTGGATCCTTGACTTCCTGACCAACAGACCGCAATCAGTGAGGATAGGCAGCATCACCTCAAGCATGATCATTCTCAACACTGGTGTCCCACAAGGCTGCATCCTCAGCCCTCTACTCTACTCCCTATACACTCATGGCTGCGTGGACAGATTCTGCTCTAACTCCATCTGCAAGTTTGAAGAATGATACCTCCATAGTGGGCCACGTCTCAAACAGTGATGAATCGGAGTACAGGAAAGAGATAGAGAGCTTAGTGGAATGGTGTCATGACAACGACCTTTCCCTCAATGTCAGCAAAACAAAAGAGCTGGTCATTGACTTCAGGAAAGGGGATGGTGTACATGCACCTGTCTACATCAATGGTGCTGAGGTCGAGAGGTTTCAGAACTTCAAGTTCTGAGGAAAGAACATCACCAATAGCCTGTCCTGGTCCAGCATGTCCCCTTTGACACTTACCAACTTTTATAGATGCACCATAGACAGCGTCCTATCTGGATGCATCACGGCTTGGTATGGCAACTGCTCTGCCCAGGACCGCAAGAAACTGCAGAGAGTTGTGGACACAGCCCAGCGCATCACGGAAACCAGCCTCCCCTCCATGGACCATCTATACCTCTCGCTGCCTTGGTGAAGCAGCCAGCATAATCAGAGACCCCACCCACCCGGGTCATTCTCTCTTCTCTCCTCTCCCATCAGGCAGAAGATACAGGAACCTGAGGGCACGTACCACCAGGCTCAAGGACAGCTTCTATCCCACTGTGATAAGATTATTTAACGGTCCCCTTACACGATGAGATGGACTCTTGACCTCACAATCTACCTTGTTATGACCTTGCACCTTATTGTTTACCTGCACTGCATTTCCTCTGTAGCTGTGACACTTTACTCTGTATTCTGTTATTGTTTTTCCCCTCTACTACCTCAATGCACGGTGTAATGAATTGACCTATATGCAAGACAAGTTTTTCACTGTACCTTGGTACAAGTGACAATAATAAACCAATACCAATAACAATAAAGGGATGTCCTTTTATTCTGAGGCTGTGCCCTCTGGTCCTAGACTCTCCCACTACTGGAAACATCCTCTCCATGTCCACTCTATCCAGTCCTTTCAATATTCGGTAGATTTCAATGAGGTCCCCCCTCATCCTTCTAAACTTCAGTGAGTACAGGCCCAGAGCCATCAAATATTCCTCATTTGTTAACCCTTTCACCCCCCAGAGTCATTTTTGTAAACCTCTTCTGGACCTTCTCCCATGCTAGCACATCCTTCCTTAGATATGGGGCCCAACTACGGACAAGCTGTCTTATCTCTCACTGTCGTTGTGTCAAATTGAGCTGGATCTGGCCCAGTACTTGTATCTACTGCTCATGATCTCCACCCTCCAACACACATCTGGACCAGATGTGGAAAGTTGAATGAGTTAAGCTTCTGCACCTGGAGCTGCCTGCTTGTGCAGTGTGGCCTCAGCTGGTGTAACCCTGAAATCCCTGGACACCTTTGACACAAGGCAAGGCTGAGGGAGGGGGGTGGTAACTGAGAATTGGTTTATTGTTGTCACATGTACCGAGATACAGTGAAAAGCTTTTGTTTGTGTGCCATCCAGACAGATCATTCCATACATAAGTTCATCGCGGTAGAACAAAAGGCAAAAACAACAGAGTTGCAGGGTATAGTGTTAGAGTTACAGAGAAAGTGCAGTGCAGGTAGGCAATAAGGTGCAAGGGCCATGAGACTGAGAGATCATCCTTAATGTACAAGAGGTCCATTCAAGAGTCAGAGCAGCAGGATAAAAGCTGTCCTTGAGGCTGATGGTACGTGTTTTCAAGCTTTTGTATCTTCTGCCTGATGGGACTGGGGAGAAGAGAGAATGTCTGGGGTGGGTGGCGTCTTTGATTACGTTGGCTGCTTTACTGAGGCAGCGGGAAGCATAGACGGAGTCAATGGATGGGAGGCAGAACTTCAATACTATAAAAACCTCCAAGGGGAAAGTAGATGTTAAGCCTACAAGCAGAGACAGAAATCGACTGGTTGATGAACATGGTGGGACTAATGTTCTGAGATGCGTCTATTTCAATGCGAGGAGTATTGTAGGTAAGGCAGGCAAACTTAGAGCATGGATCGACACGTGGAATTATGATGTTGTAGCCATTAGTGAGACTTGGTTGCAGGAGGGGCAGGACTGGCAGCTCAATGTTCCAGGGTTCCGATGTTTTAGATGTGACAGAGAGGGAGGTATTAAAGGGGGAGGGGTGGCAGTACACATCAGGGAAAATGTCACAGCAGTGCTCAGAGAGGACATATTGGAGGGCGCATCTACTGAGGCAATATGGGTGGAACTGAGGAATAAGAAAGGAATGACCACATTAATGGGACTATATTACAGACCTCCCAATAGTCAGCAGGACTTAGAGGAACAAATTTGTAGAGAGCTAGCAGACAGTTGCAAGAAAAATAAGGTTGTGATAGCAGGTGAATTTAACTTTCCGCATGTTGACTGGGACTCCCATTCTGTAAAGGGATTGGATGGGATAGAGTTTGTCAACTATGTTCAGGAAAGTTTCCTCAATTAATATGTCGAGGTCCCAACTAGAGAGAGCGTGATACTGGATCTCCTCTTAGGGAACGAGACAGGGCAGGTGACAGAAGTGTGTGTAGGGGAACAGTTTGGATCTAGTGATTGGAGGAAGATATAAGGGGGATGTTAGGCGTAAGTTTTTTACACAGAGAGTGGTGGGTATGTGGAACGCGCTGCCGGCAGAGGTTGTGGTGGCGGATACATTAGGGACGTTAAAGAGACTCTTAGACTCATGCATGACAGAGAAATGGGGGGGCTATGTGGGAGGGAAGGCTTAGATAGATCTTAGAGCAGGATAAAATGTCGGCACAACATTGTGGGCCGAAGGTCCTGTACTGTGCTGTAATGTTCTATGTTCTATAATTCCATTAGTTCCAAGATAATAATTATGGAGAAGGATAGGACTAGTCCTTGGGTTGAGATTCTAAATTGGAGTAAGGCCAATTTTGATGGCATCAGAAGGGATCTGGGAAAGGCATGGATTAGGATGGGCTGTTTTCCTGCAAAGAAATGCTTAGTCAGTGGGAGGCTTTACAAAGTGAAATATTGAGAATACAGAATCAGCATATTCCTGCTGGCAGGTTTAGAGAACCTTGGTTAACAAGGGATTGGTAAAGAAAAAGAGGGAGGCGCATATTAGGTATAGGAAGTTAGGATCAAATGAGGCATTTGAGGAATATAAAAAATGCAAGAGAACACAAGATAGAAATCAGGAGTGCAAAAAGAGGACATGAGGTTGCTCTGGCAGACAGGGTGAAATAGAATCCCAAGGGCTTCTATAGCTATATTAAGAGCAAAAGGGTGGCAAGGGGCAAAATTGATTCTGTTGAAGATCAGCACGGTCATCTATGCATGGAGCCGAAAGAAATGGGGGAGATCTTAAATAAATTTTTTGGATCCGTATTTATTCTGGAGACGGACACAGAGACTATAGAACTGAGGCAAAGAGTAGTGATGTCATGGACTGTATCCGGATTATGGAAGAGGAGGTGCTGGTTGTCTTGAGGCGAATGAAACCCCAGGGCCTGACAAGGTGTCCCCTTGCACCTTGTGGGAGGCTAGTGCAGAAATTGTAGAAGCCCTGGCAGAGATGTTTAAAACTTCCTTAGCCACGGGTGAGGTGCCGGAGGACTGGAGGATAGCTAATGTTGTTCCATTGCTCAAGAAAGGCTCTAAGAATAAGCCAGGACATTTTTCGGCCGGTAAGCCTGACATCAGTTGTGGGTAAATTATTGGAAGGTATTCTAAGGGACAGGATATATACCGTAAGTACTTAGATAGACAGGGACTGATTAGGGATAGTCAACATGGTTTTGTGTGTGGTAGGTCACGTCTAACCAATCTTATTGGCTTAACAGGAGAAGCCAGAGAGTGGTAGTAGATAGCTGTCTCTCTGACTGGAAGCCTGTGACTAGTGGTATGCCGCAGGGATCGTTTCTGTGTCCGTTGTTGTTTATCATCTATATTAATAATTTAGGTGATAATGTTGTAAACTGGATCAGCAAATTTGCAGATGACACCAAGATCGGGGGTGTAGTGGACAGCGAGGAAGGCTACCAAAGCTTGCAGCGTGATCTTGGGCAGCTAGGAAAATGGGCTGAAAAATGGCAGATGGAATTTAATGCAGACGTGTGAGGTGTTGCACTTTGGAATGACAAACCAGGATAGGCCTTACACAGTGAATGGTAGGGCTCTGAGGTGTGCAGTAGAACAAAGGGACCTGGGAATACAAATCCATAGTTCCTTGAAAGGGTCGTAAAGAGAGCTTTTGGCACTTTGGGCTTCATAAATCAAGGCATTGAGTACAGGAGTACAAGTTGTACAAGATGTTGGTGAGGCTGAATTTAGAGTATTGTGTGCAGTTCTGGTCACCTACCTGCAAGAAAGATATCAATAAGCTTGAAAGAGTGCAGAGAAAGTTTACGAGAACGTTGCCTGGACTTGAGGACCTGAGTTATAGGGAAAGGTTGAATAGGTTAGGACTTTATTCCCTGAAGCGCAGGAGAATGAGGGAAGATCTTATAGATATACACAAAATTATGAGGGGTATAGATAGGGTGAATGCATGCAGGCTTTTTTCCCCTCAGGTTGGATGAGACTAGAACTAGAGGGCATAGGTTCAGAGTGAAAGGTAAAATGTATAAGAGGAATCTGAGGGGGAACTTCTTCACTCAGAGGGTGTGGCGAGTGTGGAACGAGCTGCCAGTGGAAATGGTAGATACGGGTTCAATTGCAACACTTAAAAGAGGTTTGGATAGGTACATGGATGGGAGGGGTTTGGATGGACATGGTCCAGGTGCAGGTAGATGGGACTAGGCAGAACATCAGGTCAGCATGGACTGGATGGGCCGGAGGGCTTGTTTTTGTGCAGTGACATTCTATGATTCTATGATTCTATGACTCTAAGGCCACACATCCTCTCCCAGGGTGATATGGGTCGATGATGGCTTCACTAACTTCTCACTGCCCAACCCAGAGTCTATTTGTTGTAGCCATCCCATGGGAGAGAGAGGACCATAAAAGGGGACTCGGCCTCAGCTGGCATATCCTGAGCTCCCTGCCCCAGGACACCCTGATGACCTTTTAGCAGGGACAAGGCTGAGGCCTCTCTCACCTCCTGCCTAAGCTGTTGTTTCAAGGCATTGAAAGACCATGAAGATAGCTTTAAGTAAACAAAAATATTAATTATTATTAAAAAAGCAACAATCCCCATGGCCACACTAATTTTTCATGGCCCTCCAGCTTCAATAGTCTTCAAGGCCTTGTTGCTATGGCAATCCTGCCAGCACTAACTAGGCCTCAGGGCTTGTCCTCACTGCTATGATGGCCTTTTAATAGCTTGTGTTGCCAACAACTTCATAAATTATTTCTAAAAGTTCTGATAATTAGAGACATTTACAAACTGTTGCAATAGATTAAATAAGCAAAAACATTAGTTTTGGGTAAAGAAAAAATTAATACATTACAATAATACAGGTGGCGGTGTGGGTGGGAGTGGTGGGTGGAGGTGGAGGTTGGGGTGGAGTTGTGGGAGGGAGGGGTGGGTGGTGGGAGGTGACAGGTGGAGGTGTGGGTGGGAGGTGGTGGTGTGGGAGGGAGGGGTGGGTGGTGGGAGGTGAGAGATCTTGGAGGGGTGGGAGGTGGGAGGTGGTGGTGGAAGTTGGAGTGGAGGTATGGGAGGGAAGGGTGGGTGTTGGAGGTGGGAGGTTAGGGAGGGTGGCGTGTGGGGGGGCTAATTGGGTCAGGTCTGTGGGGGTTGAGGAATGGTGATTGGAGGATGGGGGGGTGAGGTGTGTAGGGGTGTGGGGAATGAGAGGTGGGGCTGTGGAGAGGAAGGGGTGGGGAGAGAGATGTAGGGTTGGAGGGTGTATGGGGAATGCGGAGGGAGGATTGAACAGTGTGAGGACTGGGTGGGGGCTGGGTGGGGTTGGAGGGTGATTGTGTTGGACTGTGTGTGGGATGGGGGGGAGTGGGAGGGGTGGGATTGGGGTTGTGGGGGTGGTTGCAGACCCTGTTTTCACTTCTCACTACCAGCTTTTTGGTCCAGCAATGCACAGGTTCTGAAATCAGGAATGGTCAGACCCTCTGAAGACGCCCTCACTGATGGTTCTCTACCTAACCACCCATAAAAGGAACAAAAAAAAGATAATGAAAAGAACTTAAATAAGTAAAAGATAAATATCTGGAGTTATATTTCACTTAGTTTCCAGGGCAGGGTCCTCAAAGGCAGTCTGAGGTCATCAAATGTTCACTAGCAAATGAACATCAAAGAAAGAAATCTGAAATAAAACCAGAAGATGCTGGAAACATTTAGCTGGTTACACAGCATCTGTGGAGAGAGACAAAGAGAGTTAATATTTCAGGTCAAGGACCTTTCCACAGAACTGTGAAAGGGAAGTGAAAAAGGTTGTTTTAAATTGCAGAGAAGGTGACAATTGGGATGGAAAGACAAAGGTTGAGATGGTCAAATGGGTTAATGAGGGAGGGAGAAAGTAATTTCTCTCTCTGTGTAATGTGCTGGACAGTGGGACAACATCAGCTATACAAAGGGAGAATATTTAATGTTAACTATGGCTTTGATAATTTTAAAGTCTCAATGGCACTTTGGGGGAAAGAATCCAGCTTCCCACTATCCAAGGTGTGAAGTACATCCTGACTTCATCTCTGAACCCTTGTCACAGAGCCATAGAGCACGGAAATGGCCCAACTGGTCCATGGCGCCAAAGATCCCAACCTGACCCTTTTGGCCCATATTCCTCCTATGTCATCTGACTGCTCCAAATCCATCTGATAATTGTGCTTCCAAGAAATGGTTCATGGGCTGAAGCACATCCTTTATGATCTGCACACTTTGCATTCCTTTGTGGTGCACTGTGCACCCTGATACTCTTTGTATCCCTCCTGAGTATAACCCAGGGTAGGATCATGCTGGATCACATCCACTTAGAGTCATAGATCCACAGTCATACAGCACAGAAACAGGCCCTTCGGCCCAACTCATTCATGCCGACCAAAATGCCCATCTGAGCTTGTCCCATTTGCCTGCATTTGGCCCATAACCCTCGTAACCTTTCCTATCCATGTACACGTCCAACTGTCTTTCAAATGTTATTATCGTACCTGCCTGAACCACTTCCTCTGGCAGCTTGTTCCACATACCCAGTACTCTCTGCGTGAAAAAGTTGCCCCTCAGATCCCCTTTAGATCATTCTCCTCTCACCTTAAACCTGCGGCCTCCAGTGTTAGACTCCCGTACCCTGGGAAAAAGAATGTGATCATCCACCTTATCTCTGCCCCTCATGATCTTATAACCCTCTATAACGTCACCCCTCAGCTTCCTATGCTCCAGGGAAAATAGCCCCAACCTATCCAGTCTCGCCTTGAACTTTAAGGTAACTCTCCTCTTCAATGGATTCCATCCAACAAAGCACATGTTTACAATCTAACGTATCAACCCATTTAATTATCTTAATCAGCTTAAACATTGACTATCTTCACCATCATGACTGCACTTTGTAATATCTGCTAAATGCACTGACGTGACTCACAGCAATCCTGACAGCAAACTCCTAAACCTGCAACCTCTACCGCCAAGGACAATGCCAGAAGTCGCATGAAAGCACCATGTCCTGTGGGTTCCCCTTAAAGTCATGCACCATTCTGACTTGGAAGTACAGTCTTGGTCATAGAACATAGAACAGAGAACATAGAACAGTACAGCACAGAAGAGGCCCTTCGGCCCACAATGTTGTGCCAACATAACTAATCCTTCCTACCTACAGAATGCCCATATCCCTCTATTTTCCTCTCATTCATGTACCCATCCAAGCCCCTCTTAAAAGCCCCCAGCGAGTTTGCCTCCACCACCCTATCAGGCAACGCATTTCAGGCATCCACCACTCTCTCAGTAAAAAACGTATCCCTCAGGTCTGTTCTGAACCTACCCCCCTCACCTTAAATGTATGCCCTCTGGTATTGGATCGCTCAATAATGGGAAAAAGATATTGCTTGTCCACCCTATCTATGCCCCTCATAATTTTATACACTTCCAACAGATTATCTCTCAGCTCCTGCCGAAAAAAGATAAGATAAGATAAGATATCTTTTATTAGTCACATGTACATCGAAACACACAGTGAAATACATCCTTTGCGTAGGGTGTTCTGGGGGTAGCCCGCAAGTGTCGCCACGCTTCTGGCGCCAACATAGCATGCCCACAACTTCCTAACCTGTATGTCTTTGGAATGTGGGAGGAAACTGGAGCACCCAGAGGAAACCCAAGTAGACACAGGGAGAACGTACAAACTCCTTGCAGACAACAGCCGGAATTGAACCTGGGTCGCTGGTGCTGTAAAGCGTTACGTTAACCGCTACACTACCATGCCAGCCTGAGGCCAGGTTTGTCCAGCCTCTCCTGATAGCACAAGCCCTCTAATCCAGGCAGCATGCTAGTAAACCTCCTCTGCACCCTCTCTAAAGCCTTGATATCCTTCCTATAGTGAGGTGACCGGAATTGCACGCAATACTCTAAATGCGGCCTAACCAGGGTTCTGTAGGGATGCATTATAACTTCTTGACTCCTGTACTCAATACCCCGATTAACAAATGCAAGCATTCCATAAGCCTCCTTAACCACTCTGTCTACCTGCGTAGCCACTTTCAATGAGTCATGGACTTGCACCCCAAGAGTCCTTCAAAGTCATTGGGTCTTCACCCTGGAAGGACTGCAGCTATTTAAGAAGGTGGCTCACCACCACCTTCTCAAGGGCAATTAGGGATGGCCAATAAATGCAGGGCTTGTCTGCAAAGCTGACGACCCGTGAATGATAATTGAAGCTGCCTGACACATTGGCTCTGCATGTTATAAATGATGACACACAAATAATAGATCAGCTTAGAATCTCATTTTTTCTTATTGGGTACCAAATTCAAATGAGTGTTCACAGTCATTTCATTAATAAAGCCATTCGCAGCTTTGGTTAAAATGCATTAAGAATGGATTACACTTTAATGACATTAAAAATATATTTCTGGTCAAGAGAAATTATATTCTAATTTGCTCTTTTCCATCATTGCTACTACTTTCAGGCATGAGGTTAGGATACATCGTTCTTCAGCTACATTTCCAGCCAGTCTAATTTTAATAGAGTTCAGAGTTAATCCCTTTTATTCTGAAGCAAGATGCGATCTAATTCAGAAACATGACTACATTGTAACAGCTCTCAAGCTGAAGCTATGACAGTGTCTATTTCAAAGATTCCAGTAAATCCAATATACGCAGCAAATGACGGGAAATTGGGAAAGGGGGAAACCATTCTGCCTCTTGAGCTAGTTCTGCTATTCGATAACAGCACAGTTGGATGATTCCCTAATTGCTTCCATCTCCTGCCCTTCTATAACTCTGACTACTCTTTATCCAGCAAAAACCTTCAAATGTCCTTATGTCTTTGAAGAAGACCATTTCGTCCCATTGTGTCCATACTAGCTCTGAGAACATTTCCATTCCCCAACAATTTTCCCTGTAACTTATTCCAATCAACTCTCCCCACATCCTCCCCCTCACCTGCTCTGGGGGCAACTTTCAGTGGTCAATTATCCTTCTAACCCACATGTCTTTTGGGATGTGGGGAGGAAACCGGAGCACCCAGAGGAAACCCATGAGGTCACAGGGAGAAAACACACAGTCTTTTTCCTAGGGAAAGGGAATCAAAAATGAGAGGGCATCGGTTTAAGGTGAGAGGGGAAAGATTTAGAGTGGACCTGAGGAGACGTGTATATGGGACAAGCTGCCAGAGGAAATGGTTGAGGCAGGTACAATAACAACGTTTAAAAGACATTTGGACAGGTACATGGATAGGAAAAGTTCAGAGGGATATGGGCCAAATGCAGGCAAATAGGACTAGCTTAGATGGGTATCTTAGTCAGCATGGACGAGTTGGGCTGAAGGGCCTGTTTCTGTGCTGTATTACCCTATGGTTCTAAGTGGATGTGATCCAGCATGATCCCACCCTAAGTTATACTTAGGAGGGATATGGAGAGTATCAGAATGCACAATGCATCACAAGGAAGGCAAAGGACACATCATAAAAGAAGTGTGTCAGTCTATGAACCATTTCTCAGAAGTAAAATTCTCAGCTGGATTGGGGCAGTCAGCTGACTGGGGAGATTGTTTGCACCCACGCTCAATTTGCAATCGCTTTTTTCAGCTCTACTCTGATTGTCAAAGTTACCTGTACCTGGGCAATCAATGAAGCTGCCTTGTACTGCGTAATGTGTGCAGAGGGTTACCTCTCACTTATCTTTCAGAGGATACCGGAGAGAGGATTTCTGTTCTTCCATTGCGTTCTCCAAGCAGATTTGCTTTTAGTGGTGACCACAACAAAACCCTTCTGTGGCTCGATCAGCACAGAACCACAGAACAGCCACTGCCTGATAGAAGGTCCATACTGGTCATATGTAATAGCGATCCAGCTGGTCTGTTCCCTGCTCTGTCCACAAAGCCCTGCAAATTCTGGTACACTTGAAAGCCGTGATTGAATTTGCCTCCCCTGACACTGCATTCCAGACCACAATCACTCACCGTGTAAGGACCCTGCTCCTTTTGTCATTATTAGCTCTTTTGCTATTCACCTTCATTCTCTGTCCTGCAATCTTGACCTTCTGCCAATGGGAACAGTTTCTCTCGAGCAAAAAGAGGGAACATGTGCTCGGAGGTGGAGGGTGTGGGCGAAGTCCTAACTGAGTACCTTGCATCAGTATTTACCAAGGAGAAGGACGTGGAGGGTAGTGAGATCAGTTTGGAGCGTGCTAATCTGCCAGGGCATTTTGAGATAAAGAAGGAGGTAGTGTTGGGTCTCTGAAAGAACATTAAGGTGGATAAGTCCCCAGGACCTGATGGGATATACCCCAGGTTATTGAGAGAGGCAAGAGCTGAGGTTGCTGGGGCCTTGATCAAGATCTTTGTGTCCTCTCTAGCCACAGGCAAGGTCCCAGAGGACTGGTGAGTAGCTAATGTTATTCCATTATTCAAGAAGGGAAACAGGGATAATCTTGGAAACCATAGACCAGTGAGTTGCCCGTCAGTGGCAGGAATGCTGTTGGAGTGAATTCTTAGATATAGAATTTGTGAGTATTTGGAAAACCATGGCCTTATTAAGGACAGTTAATATGGCTTTGTGTGGGGCAAGTCGTACCTTACTAACTTGATTGACTTTTTCGAGAAGGTGACGAAGGTGATTGATGTAGGCAGAGCTGTGGAGGTTGTCTACATGGACTTTAGTAGGGCATCTGACAAAGTCCCTCATGGGAGGCTCACCCTGAAAGTTAAGGTGCATGAGATTCACGCTGACTTGTCCATGTATAAATGACCTGGATGAAAACGTAAATGAGTGGGTTAGTAACTTCACAGACAATACAAAGATTGGTGTTGATGTTCATAGTGTAGAAGGTTGCAAAAGGATACAGTGTGATATAGATCAGTTGCAAATATGGGCAGAGAATTGGCAGATGTAGTTTAATCCGGCCAAATGTGAAGAGTTGCACTTGGGGAGATCAAATGTTAAGGGACAGTACACTGTTAATGGCAAGACCCTGAACAGTGTTGATGTACAGAGGTATCTTGGGGTCCAAGTCCATAGCTTCTGAAAGTGGCTGTACAGGTTGATAGGATGGGAAAGAAGGCATATAGCATGCTTTCCTTTATTAGTTGAGGCATTGAATTCAAGAGTCAGGAAGGTATGTTGCAACTTTAACAAACTCCAGCCGGGCTGTATCTGGAGCATTGCAGTCTATTCTGGTCGCCCATTGTAGGAAGGATGTGAAGGCTTTCCAAAGGATGCAGAAGAGGTTTACCAGGATGCTGCCTGGATTAGAGGGCATGTGCTATAAGGAGAGATTGGACAAATTTGGGTTGTTTTTCCCTGGAGCGGTGGAGGCCGAGGGGAGGTCTGATAGAAGTTTATAAGATTATGAGAGGCGTAGATAGGCAGTTGGTATCTTTTTCTCAGGGTGTAAGTTCAAAGGAGATGCGCGGGGCAAGTTATTTACACAGAGAATGGTGGGTGCCTGGAATGTGCTGCCTGGGGTGGTGGTGGAGGCAAATAAAATAGAGGCGTTTAAGAGGGTCTTGAATAGACAGATGAATGTGCAGAGAATGGAGGAATATGACACTGTGTAGGCAGAAGGGATTAGTTGAGTTAGACATCTAATTACCAGTTTAATTAGTTCAGCATAACATCGTGGGCTGAAGATCCTGTTCCCGTGCTGTACATAGAACATAGAACATTACAGCACAGTACAGGCCCTTTGGCCCACAATGTTGTGCCAACATTTTATCCTGCTCTAAGATCTATCTAACCCTTCCCTTCCACATAGCCCTCCATTTTTCTATCATTCATGTGTCTATCTAAGAGTTTCTTAAACGTCCCTAATGTATCTGCCCCCACAACCTCTGCAGGCAGTGTGTTCCACGCACCTACCACTCTCTGTGTAAAAAACCTACCTCTGACATCCCCCCATACCTTCGTCCAATCACCTTAAAATTATGTCTACTCATGTTAGACATTTTCACCCTGGGACAAAGTCTCTGACTGTCCACTCAGTCTATGCCTCTTATCATCTTGTACACCCCTATCAAGTCACCTCTCATCCTCCTTCTCTCCAAAGAGAAAAGCCCTAGCTCGCTCAAACTATCCTCATAAGACATGCTCTCCAATCCAGGCAGCATTCTGGTAAATCTCCTCTGCACCCTCTCTAAAGCTTCCACATCCTTCCTATAATGAGGCGACCAGAACTGAACACAATACTCCAAGTGTGGTCTGACCAGAGTTCTATAGAGCTGCAACATCACCTCGTGGCTCTTGAACTCAATATCCCGACTAATGAAGGTCAACACACCATACGCCTTCTTAACAACCATATCAACCTGCGCGGCAACCTTGAGGGATCTATGGACTTGGACCCCAAGGCCCCTCTGTTCCTCCACACTGCTAAGAATCCTGCCATTAACCTTGTATTCTGTCTTCAAATTTGATCTTCCAAAGTGTATCACTTCACAGTTTTCTGGGTTGAACTCCATCCGCCACTTCTCAGCCCAGCTCTGCATCCCATCAATGTCCTGTTGTAATCTACAGCAACCTTCTACACTATCCACTACACCACCAACCTTCGTATCATCAGCAAACGTACTAACCCACCCTTCCACATCCTCATCCAAGTCATTTATAAAAATCACAAAGAGCAGGGGTCCCAGAACCAATCCCTGCAGAACACCACTGGTCACCGACCTCCAGGCAGAATATGCTCCATCTACCACCACACTTTGTCTTCTATCGGCGACCAATTCTGAATCCACACAGCCAAGTTTCCCTGGATCCCATGCCTCCTGACTTTCTGAATGAATATTCTATGTTCTATGTTCTAAATCTCATTTCTACCCTCTGCAAAGCCTTTTCATCCATGTTCATAATTGGACATAATGTATTCACTATGGAGAACAAGTGATTATCAGTTTGTTGTTTTATATTCCACATTTTATTTTCCTTCTCCGATTTCTGTCAGAGAGTATACAAGTGCCATTGTTGCATTAAAGATGAAATGAAATTATGCAATGTGTTGAGTATTAACATAAATTAATGTAAATAAGTTTATTTCCAGAATAAAGCAGCTTCTTTTTGTACAGTTGCACTTTATATGGAAAACACATCAAAGGCTTCCCAGCCAGGGGTTGAATCCACTGTATGTGATCATACGGTGATCCAGGTACCAGAAAGATGCCAAGTTGCCTCAGCATGAGCACAATGGGCAAAATGTACTGTAACCATTCTATGATTCAGAGCATAAACTAGGGAAAGATTGTCAGAATTAGCCTCAGTCTCCTAAGTGAGGAAACAAAAAGAAGTGCAAAGAAGATTTATGAGAACATTGGTAGGAGTTGAGGACCTGAGTCATAGGGAGAGGTTGGGCAGATTAGGACTTTATTCCTTGGAATGTAGGAGACTGAGGGGTGACCTTATACAGGTTTATAAAACCATGATGGGCATAGATAGGGTGAATGTAGGCACAATAGTGTAGTGGTTAGTGTAACGTTATTACAGTGCCAGCGACCTGGGTTCAATTCCCGCCGCTGTCTGTAAGCAGTTTGCACGTTCTCCCTGTGTCTGCGTGGGTTTCCTCCAGGTGTTCCGGTTTCCTCCCACATTCCAAAGACGTATGGGTTAGGAAGTTGTGGGCATGTTATGTTGGCGCTGGAAGCGTAGCGACACTTGCGGGCTGCCCCCAGAATACTCTACGCAAAGGATGTATTTCACTGTGTTTCGATGTACATGTGACTAATAGTCTTGTCTTATCTTGTCTTGTTACCTTATCTTTTTTCCCATGGAAGGGGAACTAAAAACTAGAGGGCCTAGGTTTAAGGTGAGAGGGGAAAGGTTTAAAAGGGACCTGAAGGGCAACTTCTTCACCCAGAGGGTGGTGCGTATATGGAATGAGCTGCCAGAGGAAGTCGTTGAGGCATGTATAATAAGATAACGTAAGATAAGGTATCTTTATTAGTCACATGTACATCGAAACACACAGTGAAATGCATCTTTTGCATAGAGTGTTCTGGGGGCTTTATAAGACATTTGGACAGGTACATGGATAGGAAAGGTTTAGAGGGATAAGGGCCAAACACAGGCAAATGGGACTAGCTTAGGTGGGCACTTTGGTTGGCATCAACAAGTGGAGTCTGTTTCTGTGCTGTATGACTCAATGACTAACAGACATCAGCCTGAGCTTCTACCACAAGAGCAGGAGGAGGGCTTTTTAACACCTCTTGAGCCTGTTCTACCTTTCAATTCGATCATGGCTGATCTGAATCCAAATCTTATTTCTGCAGTTAGTTTCCATGTCATTAATAAACTTCAAAATCAAAAGCTCTATCGTGGTAGCAGAACATGTTGGCATTGTGACACAGCTGGTAGAGCTGCTGCCTCACAGCTCCAACAAGCCAGGTTCAATCCTCACTTCCGGTGCTGTCTGTGTGGAGTTTGCACATCAATCCTGTGACCGTGTGGATTTTCCGCAATGCTCCGGTTTCTTCCCAGAGTCCAAAAATGTCCTGGTTGGTAGGTTAGTTGGCCACTGTAATTACCTCCAGTCCAGGAAGATTGTAGGAGAACCAGCAGGGAGTTACTTAATGTTTCTCAGATAATAGTTTACAGGAAGTTAGTACTGAATAGAATTGATGGGATTTCTTCAACAGCCAGTATAGACTTGATTTGCTGAATGGCCATCTTTTATGTCATAAGACAAAGTATCCCAATGATCTTCATTAGAATGTTATTCAACTAAGTTTGACACTGCTTCATGCGAGGAAATATTGGGGAGGGTGACCAAAATCTTGATCAAAGAGGTGGGCTTAAACTGAGTCGTAAAAGAAGAGGGGACGGTCAGGGAGGGAATCCAGAGCCTAGAGGCTTAGGAGTTGAAAGCATGGCCACTATTCAAAGGAGGACTATTAGGCTGGAAGAGTTTACAGAGAGAGGTCTGGATGTACTTATGCATGGAATGATCTGTCAGGATAGCACGCAAACAAAAGTGTTTCACTGTATCTCGGTACATGTGACAATAATAAACCAATTACCAATCTAAAGGCAGGGCTGGGAACTTCCCCATGGAGGCACAAAAGTGCCAGGAGCCACTGACTGACCTGCTTGTATATTTTCAATACATTTTGAATCAGCAATACTAGGCAAGGGGAACCACTGGTGTTAATCAAGAGGGAGTGTATCATTATCCTGAACTCATCAGTCACACTCTCATTTCTGAAGGTCCTGAGCTCAGGATCTACTGTAGGGACTTGAGTACAAAGCCCAGGCTTGCACTCCCAGACCCCACTCTGTAAACCCTTCCAGCCCAATAGCCCTCCTTTAGATAGTGGCCATGCCTTCAACTCCTAGGGCCCTAAGCTCTGGATTCCCACCCTGACCATCCCCACCTCTCTCTTCCCCTTTTAAGACTCAGCTTAAGTGCAGCTCTTTGATCAAGCTTTTGGTCACTTGCCTCGGTATTTCCTCACGTGGAGCAGTGAATTGTGAATGCTGCTTATCTGATGCCATGTGCCTGCGATGCTGCCGCAAGTTAGTTTTCCATTGCACCTGTGTACACATGTATTAGTGCATATGACAATAAACTCGAGTTTGACTTTTGTCAAATTTAGTTTGATAAAACTCCACTGAAGATCATTGGGATATTCTCTCTCATAGAACATAGAACAGTACAGCACTGGACAGGCCATTCATCCCACAGTGTTTTGCAAACCTTGATGCCAATTTACACTAAATGTCCCTCTCCTGTGTATCATCCATGTCCCTCCATTCCCTGCATATTCACGTGTCTATCTGAAAGCCTCTTAAACTCCACCAAACTGCCTGCTTCCACAACTACCCCTGGTAACCCATTACAAGCACCTACCACTGTCTGCATAAAAAAACTTGCCCCTCAAGTCGCCTTTAAGCTACCTCCCCTTCCCTCCCTAACCTTAAAAGCATGTCCTCTGGTGTTTGACATTTCTACCCTGGGGAAAAGATTCTGACTGTCTACCCTATCTATGCCTCTCATAATTTTTAAAACTCTCATGGAATAAAAGGAGGCCATCCAGTATTGGACTGCCAGAGCTACCATCTTTCAGACGGGTGAGGTGGTGACTGCCAACTTGGTTCAACATGAGTGATCCTGCAGTGCCAGCATAAGGAACACTGGAGTCCTCCATGGCTAGTTGGTGCTCAACTAACATTACCAAAAGACACCAGATCATTATTACAGGAGCCTGCAGTGTGGAGATTGGCACCATTTGACTCCATTTTAAAAGGCTTTAAGTGGCTTTAAAGCACATATAAAGTTCTCCGAGGACTTTGCGGGATCGATGTTATTTCCTCCTAGTTGGAACCCGGGGCACAGTCTCTGAAAACCACTGAGGTGAGGGGAAGTTGCTTGGTGGGCTGTGAACCTTTGGAGTTCTGCTCCCCAGTGAGCAGTGATATTTGGCCTCAACAAGTTGACCGGCAGTAAGGGAATCAGGGAAAATGGGGTCAGGTGGGAGAGAAAGAGAGCAGCTGTAGAGTCTTAGGGAGATGCAACATGGATCTCTCTGAGACTCCAGGTGATCCGGTTTCCTCGCACATTCCAAAGACCTATGGGTTAGGAAGTTGTGGGCATGCTACGTTGGTGCCAGAGTCGTGGCGACACTTGCGGGCTGCCCCCAGAACACTCGATGCAGGAGATACATTTCACTGTGTGTTTCGATGTACATGTGACTAATAAAGATATCTTATCTTATCTTATAGAAACCGGCCCTTCGGCACTCTAAGGCCTTGCCGACCATTTACACCAATTCTGCACTGATCCCATATTTTCTCAACTCCTCCCAAACTCTATCACCTAACTACACAAGGGGTAATTTACAGTGGCCAATTAACCTACCAATCCATACGAATTTCAGATGTGGGAGCAAACTGAAGCACCCACAGGGAGAACATGTAAACTCCACAGAGACAAGACCCAGGGTCAGGACTGAACTTGGGTCTCTGGTGCTGCGAGGAAGTGGCTCTAGCAGCTGTGCCACTGAGCTGCCCGTGATCTCACTGTATTTTGGAGAAGGCTGCAAGGACTATTTTCAATTGGGGAAGGGCTAACTACGAGGCTATAAGGAGAGAACTTGGGAGTGTAAATTGGGATGTCCTTTTTGAAGGAAAATGTACCATGGGGATGTGGTCGATATTCAGGGATCTTATGCAGGATGTTAGGGATAAATATGTCCCAGTGAGGCAGAGAAGGAATGGCAGGGTGAAGGAACCGTGGGTGACGAGAGAGGTGGAACGACTTGTTAGGGAGAAGAAGGTAACATACGTGAGGTATAAGCAGCAAGGTTCAGACAGGGCCCGTGAGGAATATAGGGTAGCGAGGAAGGAACTTAAGAAAGGGCTGAGGAGAGCTAGAAGGGGACATGAAAAGGCTTTGGCTAGTAGGGTTAAGGAAAATCCCAAGGCCTTTTTCAAGTACGTGAAGGGTAGGAGGATGGCTAGGGTGAAGGTAGGTCCGATTAAGGACAAAGGTGGGAGAATTTGCCTGGAGGTGGCGGAAGTGGGAGAAGTTCTGAATGAGTACTTCTCTTCGGTATTCACCAGGGAGAGGGGTCTTGATGATGCGGAAGGGAGTGCTGGTAGGGGTAATGTTCTCGAGGTTGTTGATATCAAGAGAGAGGATGTGTTGAAGTTGTTAAATAATATTAAGACAGATAAATCTCCGGGGCCTGACGGGATTTTCCCCAGGCTGCTTCAAGAGGCTAGGGAGGAGATTGCTGAACCGTTGGTAAGGATCTTTGAGTCCTCGTTGTCTACGGGGGTGGTGCCGGAGGATTGGAGGATTGCGAATGTGGTCCCCTTGTTCAAAAAAGGTAATAGGGATAGGCCAGGGAATTATAGACCGGTGAGTCTCACGTCTGTGGTGGGTAAGCTGTTAGAAAGGATTCTAAGGGATAGGATTTATGAACACCTAGAGAATCATGGACTGATTAGGGACAGCCAGCATGGCTTTGTGAAGGGAAGATCTTGCCTCACAAGCCTGATAGAGTTCTTTGAGGAGGTGACCAGGAAGATTGATGAGGGCAGTGTGGTGGATGTGGTTTACATGGATTTTAGTAAGGCATTTGATAAGGTTCCTCATGGTAGGCTTCTTCAGAATGTCAGAGGCCGAGGGATCCAAGGAAGCTTGGCTGTGTGGATTAGGAATTGGCTTGCATGTAGAAAGCAGAGGGTTGTGGTGGAAGGAGTGCCCTCGGATTGGAAGGCAGTGACTAGTGGTGTCCCGCAGGGATCAGTTCTGGGACCTCTACTTTTTGTGATATTTATAGATGACTTAGATGAGGGAGTGGAGGGCTGGGTTAGTAAGTTTGCGGACGACACTAAGATAGGCGGTGTTGTGGATAGTGTGGAGGGCTGTCAGAGCTTACAGAGGGATATTGATAGGATGCAGAGCTGGGCTGACAAGTGGCAGATGGAGTTCAATCCGGAGAAGTGTGAGGTGGTACACTTTGGAAGGACAAACTCCAGGGCAGAGTACAGGGTAAACGGCAAGGTACTTGGCAGTGTGGAGGAGCAGAGGGATCTGGGGGTTCATATTCACAGTTCGTTGAAAGTTGCCTCACAGGTGGAAAGAGCAGTTAAGAAGGCCAATGGGATGTTGGCTTTCATAAGTCGCGGGATTGAGTTTAAGAGCCGCGAGGTTATGATGCAGCTTTACAAAACTCTAGTTAGGCCACATTTAGAGTACTGTGTTCAGTTCTGGTCGCCTCATTATAGGAAGGATGTGGAGGCATTGGAGAGGGTGCAGAGGAGATTTACCAGGATGCTGCCTGGATTGGAGGGTATTGAATATGAGGAGAGGCTTAAGGTGCTAGGGCTTTATTCACTGGAAAGGAGGAGGATGAGAGGAGATATGATAGAGGTATATAAAATATTGAGAGGAATAGATAGAGTAGACAGTCAGCGCCTCCTTCCCAGGACACCAATGCTCAAGACGAGAGGTCATGGCTTTAAGGTTATGGGTGGGAGGTTCAGGGGAGATGTCAGAGGGAGGTTTTTCACCCAGAGAGTGGTTGGTGCATGGAATGCACTGCCTGGGGTGGTGGTGGAGGCAGATACATTGAACAGGTTCAAGAGCTTGTTGGATAGGCATATGGAGGAACGTGAGATAGAGGGATATGCGGGAGGAAGGGGTTAGGTAGTGTGAGGGTGGTCTGATGGACGGCACGACACAGTGGGCCGAAGGGCCTGTTTTGTGCTGTATGGTTCTATGGTTTTTTTACTCTTGCGTCTTGTGGTTAGGACAATCTGAGGTCAAGAAAAGTGCTTTATTCATACAGATCTGGTTACCCCATTACAAGAAGGATGTGGAGGCTTTGGAGAGGGTGCAGAAGAGGTTTACCAGGACGCTGCCTGGATTAAAGGGCATGTGTTACAAGGAGAGGTTGGACAAGCTTGGGTTGTTTTCTCTGGAGCGGTGGAGGCTGAGGGGAGACCTGATAGAAGTTCAGAAGATTATCAGAGGTATGGATAGAGTAGACAGCGTCTTTTTCCCAGGGTCGAAATGACTAATACTAGGGGGCATGGATTTAAAGTAAGAGGGGTTAAGTTCAAAGGAGATGTGTGGGGCAAGTTTTTTTACACAGTGGTTGGTGCCTGGAATGTGTTCCCAGGGGTGGTAGTGGAGGTAAACACAATAGAGGCATTTCAGAGGCTGTTAGATAGATACATGAATGTGCAGAGAATGGAGGGGTTTGGACATTGTGCAGGCAGAAGAGATTAGTTTAGTTAGTTGTTTAATTACTAGTTTAATTAGTTCAGCACAAACAGGGCAGGTTCCTGTGCTGTACTGTTCTATGTTTTATGTTTTATGTTCTAGATGCTTTCCTCATTATTACTCAGAAATGGACTCCTCAGATATTGCTGGCTTACGTTGACACTGACACTCAAAGAGGCATTGCACACCACTGTAAGTGCATGAGAGATCAATGCTGTGTAGTGATTGGAGTTTGGAAAGGATACATTCCCTGACTGGCTAGTGAACTCACACAGCCCACATCTGCTCACCTGTGAGTTGTCCAGTCAGGAACTTAAATAGGAAAATTGTCTAAACAGGGCTGAAATATTCTGGACTTCTGCTCAGCTTTCTGCTAACAGGACGCCCACACTCTCTGCAGTCCAGCAGCCTCTCATCAAGGAGACTGGAATGAATTCATTCTGCTGAATCCTGACATACAGAACAGCTGGCATGCGAATAAACATCTGCCACTGTTTATCAACTCGACTAAATTGGTTCTGCTATCATTTAGCAGTAAATACATTCCCACCACTCACTGAGTTTAAACATAGAAAATTAAATACACTCTAGCTATTTATCTAACCGCATCTGAGGGGATTGGTTTCAGACTCCAAAGTTGTCAGAATGGACTTCAAGCTCAGGGTTCCAGGGTGGGACTTGAACCCAGAAACTTCTGGTTCAGAGGTGAAAAAAATGGTGATTTGTAATCATAGAACATAGAATATAGAACACTACAGCACAGTACAGGCCCTTCGGCCCACAATGTGCTGACATTTTATCCTGCTCTAAGGTCTATCTGACCCTTCCCTCCCACATAGCCCCCTATTTTTCTATCATTCATGTGTCTATCTAAGAGTCTCTTAAATGTCCCTAATGTATCTGCCCCCACAACCTCTGCCAGCAGTGCGTTCCACACACCCACCACTCTCTGTGTAAAAAACTTACCCCTGACATACCCCTTATAATTCCAATCACCTTAAAATTATGTCCCTTCGTGTTAGCCGTTGTTGCCCTGGGAAAAAGTCTCTGACTATCCATTCAATCTGTGCCTCTTATCATCTTGTACACCTCTATCAAGTCACCTCTCATCCTCCTTCTCTCCAAAGAGAAAAGCCCTAGCTCACTCAACCTATCCTCATAAGACATGCTCTCCAATCCAGGCAACATCCTGGTAAATCTCCTCTGCACCCTCTCTAAAGCTTCCACATCCTTCCTATAATAAGGCGACCAAAACTGAACATAATACTCTAACTGTGGTCTAACCAGAGTTCTATAGAGTTGCAATATCACCTTGCGGCTCTTGAACTCAATACCCCGATTAATGAAGGCCAACACTCCATACGTTTTCTTAACGACCCTATCGACCTGCGTGGCGACCTTGAGGGATCTATGGTCATGGACCCCAAGATCCCTCTGTTCCTCCACACTGCTAAGAGTCCTGCCATTAACCTTGTATTCTGCCTTTGAATTCGATCTCCCAAAGTGTATCAGTTCACACTTATCCAGGTTGAACCCCATCTGCCACTTCTCAGCCCAGCTCTGCATTCTATCAATATCCTGTTGTAATCTACAGCAACCTTCTACACTATCCACTACACCACCAACCTTTGTATCATCAGCAAATGTACTAACCCACCCTTTCACATTCTCATCCAAGTCATTTATAAAAATCACAAAGAGCAGGTGTCCCAGAACAGATCCTTGCAGAACACCACTGGTCACCGACCTCCAGGCAGAATACGCTCCATCTACCACCACCCTCTGTCTTCTATGGGCTTCTATAATCCTGGCAAAGCTCCTCACATAGTATATATTATGCATCGACAGGGTGAATGCACTCAGTCTCCTTCGCAGGGTTGGGGAATCAAGAACTAGAGGGCACAGGTTTAAGGTGAGAGGGGAGAGTTTTAATAGGAACCTAAGGGACAACTTTTTCACCCAGAGAGTGGTCCGTATATGGAATGAGCTGCCAGAGGAAGTGGTTGAGGCAGGTACATTGACATATTTAACAGGAACTTGGGCAGGCACATGGATAGGAAAAGTTTAGAGGGATATTGTCCAAATGTAGATAAATGGGATGAAGTTAAATGGGTGTCTTGGTTGGCATGGACCATTTGGGCCAAAGGGCTTATTTCTGTGTGACTCTATGACTCTATAAGGAATGACTAACACTCCAATCAGACTTTCAGTTTAGGATATGAAGGAAAAAACCTTGGAATCACTTTAACAGGGCTGTTGACTCTCTGTACCAATGGAATCTACTCATCCCTTCAAAAATTTCCAAAACCACTTGACCTTTACTTCTTAGGCATCGATGATGACTCACTTCCATTCTGGTTTTATGGGTCTTGAGGTGGCTGATGAAATCAGTATGGGAACCTCTGACTCTTCCAACAATGGGACAGGAGGTTACTGATGGGATGGATAGGTTGATGGTATGTGAGGTGGTCCACCACTCACGCAGGACTTTTGTGTGCTCCCGATGCATGGCCTCGAGGTTCTCAATTTCAACAATTTGTCCTGGTCCAGCCACGTAGATACTATGGCCAAGAAAACACACCAGTGGCTCTATTATCTCAGAAGGCTGAGATAATTCGGCATGTCCCTGATGAATCTCACCAAGTGCAATCTCAGATGCACCATTGAAACATCATATCTGGATGCATCACACCTTGGTTTGGCAACTGCTCTGTACAAGACCGCATGAAATTACAGAGTTGTGAATGCAGCCCAGACTATCAGGGAAAACTCAGCCTCCCCTCCATTGACTCTGTCTACACTTTCTGCTGCCTCAGGAAAGTAGTCAACATAATCTAAGACCCCTCCTACCACAGTCATTCTCTTTCCTTCCCCTTTCCATTGGGCAGAAGATACAAAAGCTTGAGAACACGTACCACCAGGTTCAAGGACAGCTTTTATCCCGCTGTTATAAGACTCTTGAAGGGACCGCATACAATAAGGATGAACTCTTGATCTCCCAATCTACCTCGTCATGGTCCTTGCACTTTATTTGTCTACCTGCACTGCACCTTCTTTGCAACTGTAACACTATATTCTGCATTCTTATTTTTCTTCTGTGCTACCACTATGTACTTAAATATGGAATGACCTGTCTGGATAGGACGCAAACAAAAGCTTCTCACTGTATCTTGCTACATGTGACAATAATGAACCAGTTACCAATTACCATCTCAGATGCTCCTTCTGCACTTTGAGTGGTCACAGGCCAGAGGTTCCCAAGTATCAGTCGGAATGTTGCACTTTTTCAAGGAAGATTTGAGCACATCCTTGAATATTTTTCTCTGTGCACTTGGTAATCCCCTTCCACAACATGTCCAGTTTGGGAGTGTGCCACTGTGTATGTGAACGACCTAGGCAGTCCAGCATAGCCACCTGACAGTAATTAGGGTCTCAATGCTGACAAGGTGGCTATGCAGAGGATACTGGTGTTGGTTTACTTATTTGGAGGATTTAGCAGTGGCAACATTTGGAGGCATCTTTCCACTGACTTGAAATGCCCGCTGTAGGCAGTTCAGGTCTCAGAAGCATACGCAAGGGCAGGGATCACTGCTGCCCACTACACCAGGACTTTTGTGCTAGGTTTGAGGTCTTCATCTTGTAACACCTTTTTCTTTCATTGACCAAAGGCAGTGCTGAAAGCACTGGTTACACCTGCAACTTGAGTCCTAGCACATTAATGCCCCACTACACTCACACTATAACTTTTCTTTGTTGCCATACACAAAACCACCGGCTTTTACCTCTTGCAGAAAAGTTAATACAGGCTGTCCCTGGGTTATGAATGGGTCCCATTTTTACAAACATCCCTAAGTCAATTTTGTCCTTAAGTCAGAAAATACACAATATCTCTCGATACGATAGCCATACCTCCACAGTATTGTAATAAAAGGTGTTGATGAGGGCCCATTAATACGAGCATTTATCTATTGTCTTCCCCTACCTAGTTACAACAGTACAGAATCAGAGCATCCTACACTCAATGGCTGGTTCCGATGGGATTGAAGTATCAGTGGATGTTACGTTGTTTAATAGAGTATCATTGCACAAGTATCAATAGAAGCGATTACTTGTCAATTTCCAAATTAACTCTCTTTAGTGGCTTCCCGCGGTGAACCTGGCAGCTTGTGAGTTTAAGAGATAATGGTGTCTGATTACTGCAGGGAGGTTACAAGTAAACAGATTTTTTTAAGACTGGCTTTCACTTGAATGTAATAATGTTTATCAGAGTTTGTTTGTAACTACGGGTGTCCACAGATCAGACATTCATAACCCGGCAGGGCCTGCAAATTGCAAACATCCTGAACTGCCAAAATAAAGGGAGGAAATTCTGGAAACACTCAACAAGTTAGGCAGTATCTGTGGGGAGGGAGAGAGAGCGAGAGAGAGAGCGAGAGAGAGAGAGTTAATGCTTCAGATTAATGATTTTTCAACAGGACTTCTACATGGATTAAAAGAAATTAAACCTGCTCAACCCCCTCAAAGTCTTGCTTACTGCCCCTTACAGATGGCTGCTTTCAAATGCATTACACTCCTGGGGGCTGTGTCAGCTTTTCCGAGTCATTTAGCCTGCCATACATACCTTGCTGTGCCCAACAGATTACTTTGTCTGTGATTACTGAAGCAGATGTTCCAGTCCGAATCCAGTCTGGAAAAATAAGACTGATAATTACACTGAAAAAAACTCCCCATGAGTTTCATGAAATTGCTGCTTTTGTCTATTAATTGCCAATTTAGCCCACTGCAGAAAGTCAGGTCTGGCAATTAACAATGTAAGCATCTTTTTAATGAGGGGATTTATGCTCCTGTTGTGGCTCTTAACTGTTCCAGTCCAGAAAGAGACTGTTTGAAACTGTTCCTACCTGGAGAATAATTGCAGAGAGTTTTGAGTGTACCTAAATTTAACAACTTTAACACAGAAACATCATTCCAAGTTACATTCCAAGTTACTTTGAACTGGTTTAACCAAAAAATAATTGGCTCCAAGCAACACATTTAGACTTTTGGAAGGCGATGAAGAAGTCAGTTGAAGTTTTAAGATGCACCTTACTGTGAGAGGTAGGGAGCTGAGGTGATTCAAGGAGGATATCCCAGAGCTTCAGATGTCAGTTCATGGTATGGCCCACAGGAGTGGAGGTGGCATATCTGAGGTCATCAAGAAGCAACCTTCTCCCAATCCCTTCCTTCTCTTTACTTCTCTTTGAGTACCGGATTTTAACTGGAAGAGTTCCCCTTTATTTTCCTTCTTGGTTCAGATTCATAGCTTAAGAAGTTAAGGTGAGAAGTTATCTGCACAGGAGGTACCTCAGAGAAGGTTCTCTGGATAAATTCCTAGGATGAAATGACTTGTCTTATGAAGAATCATTGAGCAAGTTGGGCCCGTACTCAGTGAACTCAGAAGAATGAGAGTGATCTTTATGGAACACCAGATTCTGAGGTGCCTTGACAGGCAGATGTTTTGCCCCATAGAGGAATTAAGAACTGGGAAGGTGGTTTCAGAATAATGAGATGAAGAGGAATTTCTTTTCTCAGGGAGGTTATGAATCCTTGACTTTATCCACCCCAAAGAACTGTGGAGGGAGAGTCATTGAATACATTCAAGGCTGTGATCTTGAGCTCTTTGGATGATAGGCAGTCAACGGTTAAGGGAACCAAAGAACAAAGTGGAGCAAAAGCCAAGATCACATCAGCCAAGATCTTATTGAATGGCGGAGAAGGTTCAAGAAGTCAAACAGACTCCACCTGCAACTAATTCTTATGTTCTTATGTGGTGGATTGTTGGATTCCTTGTTTATTAAGTTCCCAGATGTCCCGTCACCATTGCCATGGTGATATTAGCTCACACTTCCAGCAAGTGATGGGGCAAAACAATGGGCTAGATTACTATGAACCTGTCCCGTAGCCTGAACACACTGCCCAGGGTGGCTAGCCATCCTTACTCACCTGTTCTGGATATGAAGTGGTGGCTGAGTTGACACTAAAATAGGTAGTGTCATTGACAATGAAGGTGGTTGTCAGGATTTACGGAGGGATCTTGATCAGCTGGGTAAGGGGACTGAGGAATAGTAAATGGAACTTAATTTTGATAAGTGCGAGGTGCTGCATTTTGGGGAGGCAAATCAGGGTAGGGCATTCACAGTCAATGGTAGGGCCCTGGGGACTGTTGTTGAACAGAGGGAACTAGGGGTACAAGTACATGGTTCCCTGAAAGTGGCATCACAGGTAGATAAGGTGGTGAAGAAGGCTTTTGGCAAGCTGGCCTTCATCAGTCAGAGCACTGAGTACACAAGTTTGAATGTTATGTTACAGTTGCACAAGACGTTGGTGAGGCCGCATTTGCAGTATTTTGTTCAGTTTTGTTTACCCTGCTATAGGAAAGATGTCATTAAGCTGGAAAAAATGCAGAGGAGATTTACAAGGATGTTGCTGGGATTTGAGGGACTGAGTTATGGAAAGAGGTTGAGCAGGTTGGGACTTTTTTCACTGGAGCATAGGAGAATGAGGGGTGATCTTATAGAGGTGTATAATATCATGAGGAGCATATACAGGGTGAATGTGCATAGTCTTTTTCTCAGGCTTGGGGAATCAAGAACTAGCGGGCATAGGTTTAAAGTGAAAGGAGAAAGGTTTAATAGGAACCTGAGGGGCAACCGTTTCCGTCTGGGGTGGTCAGTATATGGAATGAGCTGCCAGAGGAAGTGGTTGAGGCAGGTACATTAACAACATTTAAAAGGTACTTGGACAGGTACATGGATGGGAAAGGTTCAGAGGGGTATGGGGCAAACATGGGCCGATGGGACCAGCTTAGATGGGAATCTTGGTCAGCGTGAACCAGTTGGGCTGAAGGGCCTGTTTCCATGCTGTATGACTCTATGACTCTTATAACTCTGCACACCCTGGATTCATCCAGAGAGGAAGAACAGGTCAGGGTCTGTGACTAGGTCTGAGGTGCCAGATCCTAATGCCCTACCCCTGGTAATACCTGATGGCCTATTGGCAGCTTGCCTCTGCCAAAGGCTTTGGTCTGTTTTTTAATCTCACTGTTGCCAAAATGCTCCCCTACTCAAACTTTGATCACTTGGCCAGGCTCATTCCCCAATATTAGGTCTAGTATAACCCCAGCACCTGTTTAAAGAAACCCTTCTGATTTCACCTAACAAGTTCTGCCCCATCTAAGTCCCTGGCACTAAGGAAGTCCCAGTCGATATTGGAGAAGCCAAAATTGCCCACTAGAATAACACCGTTGATTTTACATCCTTCCATGGTCTGCCTGCACGTCTGTAAATTTAGGACTTAGGTAAATTTTTTAAACATTAACAGGAAAAGGAAGTCATTTAATTAACAACATCTTAGAGTTCTAGAACAAGAAAGAAACTGCTGGAGGGTCAGGTAGCATTGTTAATGTTGCTGATTGAGACTCTTCATAGAGTCATAGAGTACTACAGCAGAGAAACAGGCCCTTCAGCCCATCTAGCCCATGCTGACCTTCTGCCTAGTCCCATCTACCCGCACCCGGGCTGTATCCTTCCAAACCTCTCTCATCCATGTACCTATCCAAACCTCTCTTAACTGTTACAATTGAACCCGCATCTACCACTTCCACTGGCAACTCGTTCCACACTCGCACCACCCTCTGAGTGAAGAAGTTCCCCCTTAGATTCCCCTTATATATTTCACCTCTCACCCTAAACCCATGTTCTCTGGTTCTAGTCTCACCCAACCTTAGGAGAAAAGGCCTGTATACATTCACCCTATCTCTGCGCCTCATAATTTTGTATACTTCATTGTCCTGTGCTCCAGGGAATAAAGTCCCAACCTATTCAACCTGTCCTGGCAACACCCTTGTAAATTTTCTCTGCACTCTTTCAAGCTTATTGATATCTTTCCTGCAGGTAGGTGACCAGAACTGCACACAATATTCCAAATTCAGCTTCACCAACATCTTGTACAACTTCAAGATAACATCCCAACTCCTGTACTCAATGCCCTGATTCATGAAGGCCAAAGTGCCAAAAGCTCTCTTTACGACCCTATCTACCTGTGACGTCAGGTCATCTGGATTGAAAGAGTAGAGGTCGCTGTTCTGGGTCAAGACCCTTGTCTGGAAATATCCATTTCCCTCCACAGATGCTGTTCAACCTGCTGAGTTTTTTCAGCAGTTTGCTTTTTGCTCTAGATTCCAACATCTGCAGTCTCTTGTGTCTCCATTAGAGATCTAGAAATGTAATTAAAATCCTTACGATAAAGTAAAATAAGTGAACAACTTTACTCATTTTATTTTACAGATATGCAAGTGAAAGCAGTCACTGTTTGTACACCATTGCTCCCTGGCAGAAACCAGAGGGGTGTGACTTAAAGTGCAACTTGCCACTTGTTTCACTGCTCAGTCACAGGACTCTTACATGCACCCAGCAGAAGAAGGGCACCAGCACCTGATCTTCAGCTCATTTTAGACCCCAACCTTTCAACGTGCAGGTACGGAGGACGGAGAGGAGGGGGATGAGTGAGAGACTGAAGCAGAGTGTAGTTGCCCACTGCTGATGCCAAGCACGAACCAAACTCTTCTCAAGCTGAAGCCTAGAAGTATAATGGAGCACAGTCCAAGATGCCTCACTCCAGTGAGACTGGGCCCAAAACTTTAATTATTGTGACTTGCTGCCTTGCTCACTTAACCTAGCACAGTGCATGATACAAACAAACTGTGCACAGTTAATGTGAATACATAATTAAACCATGTTTCTTCTTTGAATCCATTAATTGATATGTATATTTGTGCAGATGCTAATAGCACTCTTCTTTCTTTCATAAACATGATTAATAATGAAAGGACATTTTTATTACCCTTGGGAAAACACTGTCTCATTATTCTCTGTCTGAATTGTCTCAACACATGTACCTTCAGCAGGCAGGTCCACCACAACATTTCAACTTTCATGAAGTTTGAATCCTTATTCTTTCTAAACATTAGCATACAATCAGTCTTATGCAAAGATACTGGAAGAAGAAATTTTTTATTTTAATTAGATTTTTTTTGCAATGTCAGATTAACATATTTATAGTTTCCTGAAGCATTTTGGTGCCTTTTTTTTTAAACTGCAAACTGTTTTTATGTGTGAATTGCACATAATATTAAAATGTGCATGGCCTGGGGAAGAAACCTAAAGTTTATTTCACATTTTTAAATTCCATATGTGTTTTAAAGACATAACCATCCTAATCAGCTGTCTATAGACTTCTTGGAAATTACCATCCAAGAAGCAGCTGTAACAGTAACAGATGTTGGACAAATTGCCTGGCACATCAATGAGCAATTAAACATATTTTTCTTAGCCATAATTCAACAACCCTGTTGTGTGCCAAATTCTTAAACCACCAGCCTTTGCAAAATATTTTTCTTCAACCCTACAGTTCAATTTTTGTTTCATTAAGCTTGGGTAATATTTTTATATATTCTTGCTGTCTTCCTGACAGAAGGTTTACTGAGATGTTCTGTGATTTGCTTAAATCTTTAAAATCTGCATTAGCCTCTGATAGAGCTACTCACAATGAGACTCAGACCCTTCACTCTCAAGGTCTATGAAAAAAATATACTGAAGATGAAGAGCAAAAAACTCTGAATGACCATCTTCATAAACAAATAAAAAGTTTTGCTACTGTTAAGGAGGCTTTTCATTTTCTACCTGTTGCTTGAAGGTTGTGGAGTGAATCTGTGCTTTCTTTTTAATTATAATATTTTGCATTTGGTTTATTATTGTCATAAGTACTGAGATACAGTGAAAAGCTTTTATCTGTGTGCTTTCCAGATAGATCATTCCGTACGTAAGTACATCAAGGTAGTACATAAGGAAAAGAAAACAGAATGCAGAATATAGTGTTTCAGCCAGAGGAAGTGCAGTGCAAGTAGACAAATAAAGGGCCATGATCAAGACTTCATCTTTGTCATATAAGAGGTATATTCAAGAGTCTTAAAACAGTTGGATTGAACCTGGTGGTATGTGTTATAGAGCCAGAGAGTAAGTACTTTACCCCAAGTAGTCCATGCCAACCAAGATTCCCATCTAAGCTAGTCCAATTTACCCACGTTTCGCCCATATCCCTCGAAACCTATCCATGTACCTGTTCAAGTGGCTTTTAAATACTATTAATGCACCTGCCTCAACCAGTTCCTCTGACAGCTCATTCCAGATATATACCACCGTCTCTGTGAGAAAGTCGCCCCGCAGGTTCCTATTAAATCTCTTCTCTCTCACCCTAAACCTACGTCCTTTAGTTCTTGATTCACCAACCTTGGGAAAAAGACTATGCACATTCACCCTATCTATACCCCTCATGATTTCATTCACCTCTATATGATCACTCCCCATTCTCCTACGCTCCAATGAGTGAAGTCCCAACCTGCTCAACCTCTCTCCATAACTCAGTCCCTTGAGTGCCAGCAACATCCTCGTAAATCTCCTCTGCAAGGAATGAAAGTCTTCTCAAACTTTTGTATCTTCTGTCCGATGGAAGGGGGGAGAAAAGAGAATGGCCAGGGGGGGAGGGACCCTTGATTATGTTGGTCGCTTTCCCAAGGCAGTGGGAAGTGTAGACGAAGTTAATGGAGGGGAGGATGGTTTATGTGAAGGACTGGGCTGCATTCACAACTCTGCAATTTCTAGCATTGGCACATACAATGAAGAACAGGTACAGTAGCACGATGGTTAAGTTATTGGACCAACATCAAGAGGTTGATCTTTTGATCTGGAGACATGATTTCAAAAACTACTGCAGCAGCTGTGGAATTTAAATTTAGGTAATTACATACATCTGTTGTTTAAAACTTGTCAGTAATATGAAAAGAAAATAATAGGCTGTCATTAAAAACCCAACTGATTCACTGGTGCCCTCCCCTGAATCTGCCACCCTTTTCCATTCAAACTTACATGTGATGTCAAGTTCACCAATGATGGCTCTGGAATGTTTGAGGGGAAGTTGTTATTGGCATTGGTTTGCTATTGTCACTTGTACAGAGGTACAATGAAAAACTTGTCTTGCACACCGATCGTACAGATCGATTCATTACACAGTGCATTGAGGTAGCACAGGGTAAAAACAATAACAGAATACAGACTAAAGTGTCACAGCTACAGTGAAGTGCATTGCAGGTAGACTATAAGGTGCAAGGTCATAACAAGGTAGATTGTGAGGTTAAGAGTCCACTTCATTGTCTCAAGGAACCGTTCAATAGTCTTA